>NW_028327173.1:148659123-148962153 GCF_987537825.1 Furipterus horrens
ATGTAATAAAATGCTCCTGTTTGATGAGTTTTGGCAAATACATAAAACTGTGTAACTACCATCACAATAAAGACATGGACCATTTCCATCACCCCCCAAAACTGTCCTTTAACCCTTTGTAGTCAATCCTTGCCCTTTCCCTTGGGCCCCAGGGAACCATTGATCTGTTTTTTTTGTTGCTGTAGATTAGAAGTGTCTTTTCTAGTTTCAAGTAAATGAAATCATAGTGTTCAGTTTTTTGTGGCTGACTTCTTTTCTTTAACGTAAGGTTTTTGAGATTTATCCATGTTGTTTTGAGTTCATTCTTTTTCATTGCTGTATAGGATTCCATTGTAAAATATTACAGTTTATCTGTTCATCAGTTGAACAATAAAGTTGTTTCTAATTTTTAGCAATTAGGAATAAAGCTGCTATAAACAATCAAGCATAGGTTTTGTGTGAATGTAAATTTTCATTTCTCTTGGGTAAATACCTATGAGTAGAATGACTAGCTAGTTCTGATTGATTTTTACAAAATCACTCAGAGCTGAGAGTGATGTCATACCTGGGCTCGTCTAGCAATCCCAGTGCTCTGGACAGAGGCACTGTCCTTGACACTTCTCCACTCTTCCTTCTTTCTTTCATTTTCTTTTCCTCCTCTTCCTTCATCCTATTCCTCCTGTTGGCTTTCCTTTAGCCTTTCCACCCCACAGGCCTCTCTGGCTGAGCTTGAGGGAATCCACAGGGTAGATGGAGGTGGGAGACTGAGCTCCTGGCTTCTGCACAGAGGGGTAGTGGTAATGAAGCCCTCACTTCCCCTGGTCCAAGATTGGCTGACCAAGCACCCCCACCAAACGCTGCCAGGTCTCCTGGCAGCTCCTCAGCTGGGGTGCTTGGGGAGACTCTGTGACTTCACAGGGAGAGGGATAGAGAGGTCTTATAGCAAGTTCAGCTCCCAGAGTCATTGTTTTAAGAACTGTATCCAATGGTTCTAGTCTACTCCATTTACTAATGCTCTGTTTTTTGACTAAATTTGGTTCTATCCAAGTTCGAAAGAGGAACGTAATTCTCCACTGGTTCCATCTGTTTCAAGCCCCCAAGCCAAGGTTCAGTGGGCACTTCCTGAGAGCCCCACTCCATCATCTTGCAGGCCAGGGAAGACAGGGACTGGGTAATGTTGGCCTGGGATGGTCCATGAACAAGAGATGCCTTCCTACCAAGTCCTGGGTTTGACAGGGACCAGCAGAGTTGAGAAATGCCCTGACTCCTTGTTGGTTTCAAGGTCAGCGGCCATTCGTGTTCAGGAAAGTACTGTGGGGTGGTGGGCAGAGCGCTGGACTGGAAGCCAGGAGCCATGGGCTCCAGTTCTAACTCTGCCGTATGATAGAAAACAAGTGGCTCTCCCGCTCCAGGCCTCACTTTCTTCTTCTGTAAAATAAGAGGTCAGTACAGGATCCCAGCAGTAGGGCCTGGCATGTGCATCTTTTTGTTGTGTCAGGTGAGTCTGATATAGCCACAGAGAGCTCATTGACTCAAATGACCTCAGAGTTCCTTCTTGCTGCTGACTTCTGGGCTTTGGCCTGCCCTGCTGCCCACAGAGGCTGCACCATGCTTGGGCATCAGCTCAGAATGACCTCCTGTATAAGGTATGACTGACTTCAAACTAAAAATATGGTGCTTGGTGCCAGAAAGAAGTAAAGGCTAAGAATATGGTCAGGCTGATATTTGGTGAGGAGGATGGGAGATCTTATAAGGGGTGTATTGGTGGTGGTGGGGGGGTGGTTGTAAACAGAGCATATGGCCTGTCTTCAGCAGGATCCATGGCTGGAGATTCCTCTTAACCATCCCCCCCCACACATTGTACACGTCTGAGTTTATGTGTGTGTGTGAGTGTAAAAGTGTGTGTTCTGTGTGTGTGAAAGTATGTGTGAGAGTGTGTGGTGTGTGCGTTATATGAGTGTGTGTTTTGTGTGTGTATGTGTGTGGTGCGTGTGAGCGTGTATGTGTGTGGTGTGTGTGTGCCCCCCACCCCTTGGGAAGGGGAAACACATATGCTCTATCTTATGGTGCAGACCTTTGGGAGGAATAAGAACCCTGAGCCCAAAATGAAGAACAAACTCCAAAGTCAGTCAGTGCACCAGCCACTGTGGGGCCTGGAACGTGACCCTGAAGACCCACTTCCAACTGGCCTCACAGACCTCAGCCCTGCTTACCCATCTGAACTCTGGATTCATGTAAGCCTTGAAACTGGTTCCGGCAAAATACCCTGAGGACTTTTTCGTCATATTTGGTTGTTCTTGAGGTCATGATTCAGGTTGGAGTTACAGAATTTTGCACTGAGGAAGTGGAAAGTGGCTGAGCTGGCTCTGACACAGCGGGAGTTCTGGGAGGCCCACACCCACCTGGCTGCCTGCCCAGCCTCCTCACACGCTCTGCCTGGTTGGTGGCAGGAGAGAACCAGAGACAGGGCCTGAAGAGCAGAGATGCCAGGACACACTGGGACAAAGGTAATCCTGGGGTGGTGAGGTGGGTGGGGCAGGCCCTTGGGGCTGACTCTGCAATCAGTTTGCTGTAATCTAGCTGAGGTGGAAGACGCAGGTAACCCAAGCACCACAGGCAGAAGGGGGCCTTCGGGCTGCGGTGGGGCAGAGAGGGGCAAGAGCCACTGTCTGCAGACCCCTCCTTGTCTGCCTCCAGCAGCTTGGGAAAGCTGCCTCCTGCTGGGTCCTCCAGCTCTGTCCGGAGGAGGCCCTGAAGGGGGCTGGGCTCAGGCCTTTTGTCCCTATGTGTGGGAGCTGAAGGCATTGTGACCAACCCCTATCAAGTTCAAGGGACATCTCCTTTTAAACATGCATTTGTAGTGTGAGTGAGGGTAGGGGATCCTGGTCCTCTTTCTGGCGATGCAGACCTTCAGAGGGAAGGATTCTGGGCTCCAATGGTGCAGACCTGACCCCTCCCCAAACCCCGTTGCAACTGCCCTGAAGCCCTTAGCTCCCGTTTGCTGCAAACAATAACTAAATACTCATCTGATGGTGACCAACCAACCAGTTGGCACAGAACAAGGGACTTCCAGGGTTAAAACCAGAATCCTGGGCAAACTAGAATAATTGGCTATTCTATTTCTAACTTCCCTTGAAAATATATTTTGAAGCAGAGATGTAAGTACCTGACATGCCAGACTGGAATTTATATTTATATTTATGCAGCTTTCCCTCTTAAGAGCATGCCCACGCCTTTCCCTTTCCCCATTCACCAAACACACTACCTTCACCCTTCTCTCTCCTAAGCTCCAAGGGCCCTTCTTTTGCCTCTGGAGCTTGTTTCCTGAGCCCGTTTTTAAATACAGCTCACTTCTCCTACCTCTGTGACTTTCTAAATAAACTCTCTCCTAGAGTTTGAATATAATTATTTATATGTATGTGTATTTATAATTACTTCTAAGCTTTATAATTATTTGAGGCAAAATAATTCAATTGTTTTCTGATTTCATTTTGGAGTATATAAACAAAACCTACATGAGACAACTCCAAGTATTAGGGCCAATTATGAGGTTAAGGGATGAATGAGTCTGTGTATGGGATCCTGGTATAGTGGACATAGTGACCCCCAGCATTCCTTTCCCCTTTCTGTGATAAGAGAACATCCTTTTCCTTAAGCACTTCATAGAGCCATCAATTATGGGAAATCCCACCCACCCTCACCGAAGGACAGTCCCTGACCAATCTGGCCAATTAGTATTCCCATTGTTTTAGCCTCAGTGATTGATTCAGGAACAATTCAATCTCCCCTTCCTTCTTCTTTTTAGAATTATATGGGTGGATGTAGGTCCTTGTTTTTCATCACTTTGAATATTTCTTGTCACTCCCTTCTGGCCTGTAAAGTTTCTGTTGAGAAATCAGCTGATAGTCTTATGCCAGCTCCCTTATAAGTAATTAACTACTTTTCTCTTTCTGCTTTTAAGATTTTCTCTTTGTTTTTAAACTTTTGCATTTTAATTATGATGTGTCTTTGTGTGGGGCTCTTTGGGGCGATCTTATCTGGGACTCTCTATGCTTCCTAGACTTGTATGTCTATTTCCTTCACCAGATTAGGGAAATTCTCTGTCATTATATTTTTCAAATAGGTTTTCAATTTCTTGCGCTCTCTCTTCTCCTTCTCTCACCCTCATGATGTGAGTGTTGCTGTGCTTGAAGTTGTCCCAGAGGCTCCTTATGCTAGCTTCATTTTTTTTTTGGATTCCTTCTTCTTTTTGCTGTTCTGATAGGGTGTTTTTTGCTTCCTTATGTTCCAAATCTCTGATTATCAGTTTCATATACTCTGTTGTTGATTTCCTATAAATTATTCTTAATTTTAGTGGTCCCTTTTCATGCTGTTGAAGTCCTCACTAAGTTCCTTGAGCATCCTTATAACCATTGTTTTGAACTCTGCATCTGGTAGCTTGTTTGCCTCCATTTCATTTAGTTCTTTTTCTGGAGATTTCTCCTGTCAGATTAGTATGAGGGTTTTTGGATGATCACTTAGTAGGTTTTTAATGTCTGACCAGTTACTGGAGTATACACCTGAAACTAATATAATATTGTATGCCAACTATAATTGAAAAATTAAAAAATGATTAAGTGGCAAAACAATAAAAGAATTATATGGATGGAGAGAGAGAAAGAGAAAGAAAGAGATTATTTTTTCTCTGGTTTATGAATTCTGAGGACACTGGTTGTCATCTTTGTCACCATGTGGAAAGACTCAGCCTAAGAAACAAAGCTGCCATAGAAAAAAGCAAAGCTGGTGGGGAGAAGAATAGAAAGTTCTGAAGACATGGTCTGAAACACTATGTCCAGCTGTGTCTGAAACCTACCTACCACTTGGACTTTCCAGTTACATGAGACAATAAAGGCACATTTTTTCCTTCCTTACACTTACTTGAATTTACCTTTAGTTACTCTGTCATTGTGATGGAAGGAGTTCTGACTAATACCCTTGGCCACCACATCTGTGGCAAGTCTCCACTTGTGGTTCTCCAGCAGGGAGAGAGGAGGGGAGGGTTACCTGGGGTGTGGTCTCTCTTGTCCTCTGAACTGAGTGCCTACCACTTGTAGACTAGGGAAACCATAACTCCTCCAGGATACATCTAGGGTGGGAGGTAAGTATCTGTGCTTGTGCCTTTAGGAGCCTCTTTTGGGGATAGGGGGCAAGAGCTCTTCCAGGTCTTCTTTCTCATCTGCTTCAATATCACCTCTGGATTTGCTGGGGTCTCCCTTTAATCCCTGACTCTGGAAGTCAATCCTGTAATGCGTCTACCTCCCACTCACATACCTTCCTGCTTTTGTGACATCCCTAACATAAATAAAGCCTATTACAGTCATGGGAGGACCAACCATTGCCTGAATCATTCCATTTCAACACTTGGTAAACTGGGGTGGCAAAGAACACTGGTTAATGTCCCTGTCTAGAGTCAGGAGAGGGAAGGCTGTTCCCAGGTTGGGAGTGGATAGAGGCAGCTACCCTCTCCCAGCCAGTAAGGCTGTATTGAAGGAAGGAAAAGGCAGCCAGGATGGGTCAGGCCCAGGAGATAAAGCAAAGAAAGAAGAAGCAGGTGGTGGCAAGACCACAAGGAAATGTAAACCATATCCTATGCAATTGGGATAAGAATTCACAAATGAACTCAACACTTGACCTTCAGGATGACTTCTTAACCCAAAGATATCCAGCAAGGATAGAACTGGAGGAGGGAAGAGGGGTGGGAGCAACCTGGGGCCAAGAGATTGCTTTCTTGCCCAGTTAAAGCAGCCTCCCAGAAAAGCACACCTTTCCTGCTTAGCTTCTGATTTGAATTTCTCCTTTTTAAAAAGTATTATGCAATATTTATGAAATAGAAAATGTATATAGAGTAATAAAATGAACATTCATTAACCCTGGCTTAAAAAGTAAAACATTGGCAACAGAATTGAAGTTTCTTTGTCTAGTCACTTTTTGTCTAGTCACTTCCCCTTTCCCTTCCTAGGAATGACCATGAACCTCAATTTATAGCTATCACTCCCAAGCATTTCTTTTTTATTTTATTTTATTTTTTTCCATTTTTTTATTGTTGTTCTATTACAGTTGTCCCCATGCATTTCTTTATTGTTTTTCTACCTAGGTATGTATTTCCAAGCTCTATTTGATATTGTTTTGCATATTTTAAACTTTGGATAAGCAGTATCATACAAAGGTTATGTTTCTGTAGTACATACACTTTTTCCCCCACTAGGTATTGTGTTTATTGGATTCACCTGTATTGCTAAGTATAGATCTGGGTTATTCATTTTCATAGTTGTGAACTATACCACAATTTATTTATCCACTTTTATGTGATGGACATTTAAGCTTCCAAGTTTTTGCTATTAATACTATATTTCATCAACTCTAAGGCACATTCTCCATCCCCTTCCCATTAAAAAAATCTCTGAATTAAGGAATACTTATTAAAAATGGTGATGTACAATACTTTAATTGGCAGTTTTCCATTAGTGATTGTATCTTAGATTCAATGAAGAATAGTACAAGCAATGCTACTATGAGCTTTCTTGTATATGTCATGTTTCTTTAGTGTATATTAATTGCTGGGTTATAAGGGATATTATCACCAGTTTTACTAGATACTTCCAAACTGTTTCACAAAGTAATTTTTATTGATTTACACTCCCACTACTATGTAAGAGAGTTTCCATTGGGGTATACTATGGGTTATCATCTGACTTTGAGTTCTGCTAATTTGGTAAGTATAAAATGGTATCTCATTGTGATTTTAATGTGTATTTCCCTGATTATTAATAATCTGGGGCATCTTTTCAAGATCTTGTACTTTCTCTAACCCATATTCTTGGGACACTTAATCAACTCCCATGCTTTAGGCCTCCTTACACTCTTTTATTACAGTCAAATCCAAAATCTATCAATAGTTATCAATATACTACAGCAGTAGTTATCAAAATCTAGGAAACTACTGATGCCCAAGTAATTTCACTCTAGGAAACTCATACTGAGGGAAAAAAATGCTACAGGCTTAAAAATGTTAAATGCATGTAAAATTTTGATGGTTAAGAACTGAAAATCATCCAAATGCTCAATATTGGTAGATATATTAATAAATTATAGCATATTTCTACTATGGAATTCTATGCAGTCATTAAAAAGAGAACTTTAAAGAGAATGTATCTACCAATCTATTTTTCTGAACTCAGGATGTAATAATACTGGTTGATTATAAAAATAAGTAAGCAAAAACAATAAGGTTTTCTATAAGAATCATAACCAGAAGAGAAAACAATATCCAATACAAGAAACAAGAAATTTACATGTGAAAATGATGGTATTACAAATTAACAGGGAAAAGATGGATTATTTGGTATTAAGTTGAAAAATTAAACATTTTCTAAAAAAAATTATCATTTAGAGAAAGAATAAATATTCCATAATAATCCATACCTCACTCCTTATATTAAAATAAATTCCATATGTAAACACACCTACTTGGTTATTGTTTTTTCATCATTAGGAAGGAAGTAAGACACAAAATTTAGATTCATGAAGAAAAACAAATGAATAATTCTGACTCTATACATCTCTGTGTCAAAACAATTATAAATAATAATAAGACAAATTTGTAAAAATATTTGCCAATTTATAGCGAAGGGCTAATTTTCCCAATAAACAGAAAGCTCTTTCAAATTAACTTTAAAAAGCCAACAACTTAGTAAAAAAATTGACAAAAGATACAAACAGGCAATTCATGGTAGTAATGTGTATTTCTACCATTTCAGCTGTTCCCCAACTTTGCTGAACATGTAATCACCTGTTGATCCTAAAACAAATATTAATGCCTGGCTTCCAGATATTCTGATATACTACATGTGGTATATGACTTGCGCACTGGGATTTTTAAAAACTCCCCTGGTGATTCTAATGTTCAACAAAGTTTGGACTCATTAGCATATGAAATAAGCCTACAAAAGATTATCACTAATAAGAATGTAAATTACAACAACAAAGAATGCGAATTAAAAGAGTGTAAATTAAAACAAGAAAGAGATGTCATGTTTCATTGATCAGTTTGGCAAAAATGAAAAGGTAGTAAGGCTCAGTGTTGGTAAGGCTGTGGGGAAGAGTCAACAATACTTTGTTGATAAGATATAAATTGGCACAAATTTTTTTGGGGGGTCAATTTGGTAATCTCTATTAACATGTAAAAAACATTTATAGGAATTTATTGGGTATAAACTCTTGCACAAATCCTCAAAGATGTTCAATTTAGCATTATTACTGTAACTGCTTTTTATTTTTGTTGGTATTTTTTGTTTATTTGGCTTAACAAAGTCCATGTCCTCAAAGTTATCGGTGGGTGGAAATAGTAGTCTTCCCCCTCCCTACTATATCCATGGCATTTGGGGCTTGGATATTGCGGAGTGGAACTGGATAGCACTCTCTCTCAGGAATGTAGTTGCATTCAAAAATTTACATAAGAACAGAGAAGCCTCTTGATGACAAAAAGGATGTTGGGACCCTGGTAGCTTCCCATTGGGAATCCAAGGTTCTGAAATGTATATGATGATTGATGAGCTCATCAAGAGAACCACTGAGATCAGATGGCCAGGGAGCACAGTGGGAGTCCCAGAGAGGAAATTCACCATAAGGATGAGAGAAGGTTGGACCAGTGTCTTGGACTTAGTACTAGGGACTAGCTTATTGGACGCCAAGGCACAAGGATAATGCTGAAACTGCTTTATACTTATTTACCTTGCTAGCATGGATCTATTTTGGGTGAACTGACTCCCTGTGTGTGTAAGACTTGAGGGAGCTGTATCATTACTGGTAACTAGCTAACTTTGCTGGAGGACTCTCTTCATTGATCCTGACAGAGCAGGTGTATTCCTTAGCTGGGCAAATCAGAAAAGATGTTTTGGAGAGAAGTCTTGTCAGCAAACAAGTGATAGAAAAACTGCGTCAGGAATAAGGGCTCTAACTCAGGGAGTTCTCTGGGTTACTTGAAGGAAAATCATTGCGAAATATTAAGTTCTCTGCCAACTTGGCAAGGAGGTGAGAGGACTCACTATAACTTGGTTAGTATTGGAAACAACCTATGTGATATGATGTTTCATTGTAGCAATTTTTAAAAGTCTGTTTTTTAATGGCAGAAGAAAATGATCACTATTTGCTATTAGATGGAGAGGATGAATTATACAATATGAGCTCAGTTTTACATGTTTATATATATGTATATATAAACAAACTTATTTCTATATATATATGTGCCTAAAAAAGAATAAAAGGGAATATATTAAAGGTTCAAGAAGTTATATCTAGATGATGAAATTAATGGGAATGTTTATTTTCTTTATTCAACTTTTCAAATTTTGTACTGTCTGCACTGAACAGATACTACTAGAGGTCTGTCCAGAAAAAGTCCAGCTATTGTTAACATAACAAGAACAGTTTGCATGACACCTATGTGACCTGGCAGCCAAGGAGAGTGAACTGGAATGCACATTCGTGAACAAAGATGACTTCACTGTACTAGTCAGTGGGGGCAGTAGACGCGATAGAGTGAGCATGTGTACTGTGTGCTGTCCCATTCAAAATGACTGAGCAAGTAGAGCAACTAATCTGCATCAAATTTTGCATTAAGTTTGAACATTCCTCTGCAGAAACTATTTGGATGATTCAGAAGGTCACAGCTATGGGCAACTGGTGACTGGCAGCTTCATCACGACAGCGTGTCCACTCATGTATCACATCTTCTACAGAGTTTTGTGGCAAAGCATCAAATCACCCAGGTGACTCAGTCCCCTTAAAGCCCAGGTTTTGAGCCCTGCAACTTCTGGCTTTTCCCAAAACTAAAAAATCACCTTTGAAAGGGAAGTAATTTCAGACCATTGATGAGATTCAGGAAAATACAAAGGGGCAGCTGATGGCAATTGGGAGAACTGTGTGGGGTCCCAAGGTGCCTACTTTGAAAGGAACTGATGCATCATTGTCCTGTGTACGTTTCTTGCATCTTGTATCTTCTTCAATAAACGTGTATTTTTCATAGTACATGGCTGGATACTTTCTGGATAGACCACGTATTTTATAGTCATAAAACCGATTTAAAAAAGCAAAATTATTACAAGTTAAACAAATGGATAACATTATTATATGTTAACTAAATAAAGAGACAAGGAAAGAAAACACACCTGTATTTCATGCCTTCTATGTGAGAGGCCACCATGCCAGATATTTATATATGTCACCTTTATAAAAAGTAGGCAGGTATGTTCTCTCATGGCCATCCTCTGAAAGTAGTAAGAAGCTTTGAGCAAGGACAGGGTCAGGCATGTCCACCCAGGGGAGGCAATTTTCCTCAACTTCTGGGAGGCCTCTCCTCATCTCACCAAGCAGCTGGTCCACTGCTCACCATCTGGATCCTCCTTTTGCCCCCAGCTGTGACATCTGGGTGGGTCAAGTAAGGAGGCAAAGCCATGGCTCATTGAAAACTTGGCTGAAGCAGACACCAGAGCCCAGGACAGCAGAGCCTTGAAACTCCTGAATGTGGAAGCTGACTTTGGGTATGAAAAGGACTGCCAAGCACTGGAAAAGATTAGACTGATGTTGCGTCACACCTGGTGATGGAAGTGGAACCTCTGTGGGTGGGTAGATTTGGCCTCACTGTAAGAAAGAACTTGCCATTTGGGAAGTAATAAGTTTCCACTGCTGGAATTATGCAAGGGGCACCTGCCTGGGAGGCAGAGGAGAGTCCTCTACTGGGCAGGAGGTTGCTCTAGAATCCAAATGCTCCGTTTCAGCTTTGAGATTCTTTTATTATATGCAGCCTCTGATCCAGGAATAGTTTCCTAATCCCAAGCTTGAAGCACCTGCGGGAGAGGCCGTCTGAAGGTCAGGCTAACCTTTCTTGCCTCATATATAAGTGACTCCACGGGTGGATTTTTTAGTAGGTAAAGAAGAGAAGGCAGGGCAGGGCCCTCCTGGTCTGGTGAAGTAACTGTTTGGAGAAAGGGTCTTTGGGCTCCTGAAAGGTGGGTCCTGTGGATAGCCATCCTCTCTACCCTTCTTAGACCCAGCCTGGGAACTCACCTTACAGGGCAACTTTGACAGAAACGTGAAACCTTTTGTTCTGGTTCTTATCTGCCCAGTGTCACATCCTTGCACATGGCAGGTAGTTAGGAAGCACTTTCAGCATAGAGATGGAGGATGTCAGAAAAAAACAAAACCAAAACCAAAAACAATTAACCACAAATCAAAGAGGCTACCAACAAAACGCTTGCTACAAAACAAAATTTCACGGGCTATTTGGAGACAATACCCACACAGAAAATATAGAGGAGAGAAAAGTGTTTTTGAGTCAGAGACCTGAATTTACATCTTGGTTGTGTTACTTACTAGCTGTGTAGCATTAGGCAATTATTTTATCTCTCTGAGATTCATTTGCCTAATCTGTAAAATGAGATTAATAATACCTATTTTGCAGGATTGTTATTAGAGATTATAATAAAAGATTAGAGATTATATAAATGTGATTGTCATGCAGGGCCTAGCATATAATGAACCTTAATAAATTGTAGCTATTGCTGTTTGTGTTACTTTTGCTACAGGACAAACAAATTGGGAAGAACTAACTATAAGTGAACGTGGAAGGCAAAGAACCTAAAAGTAGTATGAGCTAGTCAGGGCAAATTTTGTTCACTGATGACAACTTCTAAGTGCTAGACACTATGCAATAGTGGAGCTTCCAGTGAAGTAGAGTTGATAGGCAATGAACAAATAAATAAAAAGCAATTTGCAACCATTAATTATGTCTTATCAAGGGAAAGAACAGGGTACTATAAAAGACACTAACAGAGGGTACCTGATTTAAATTGGGGGAGGAGTCAGGGATGACCTCTTGGAGGAAGCATCCTCTAAGCTAAACCTTAGAGAAGATTAGTTAGTTTTACGTGGGCTACAGGGAAGAGCCTCCCAGGCTGAGGGCACAATATGTGCAAAGCATAGAGAAGTGGTAAAGTTGGTGTGTTTAGGAACTGAACACGTGTGTCTGGGGCATCACGAGTAAGGAGGTATGTGGTAAGAAAGGTCTGGGAAGGTGGGCAGTTGGCTGAATCACAGGAGGCCTTGAAAACCAGGGTAAGGATTTGATATCTTATCTTAAGGGATTGGATGCCACTGGCAGGTATTAAGCAGAGAAGGGACATGAATAAGGTCACTCTTGGTCCTGTGAAGGGAACGGATGGCACAAGCCTAGAGGTGGGAAGATGATTTTAGTGGTTCAGATGGGAGACAAACAGTGCCTCAGGGCTGGCTGAGGGGCAGAGATAGGAAGAAGTAATGAGATTCAAGAAGCATTTCAGGATAGAAGCTACACAGTATGATGATGGATTAGATATGAGAGCAGGGCAGAGGGCATCCAGGGGGCTTTAGTAACCTGGTGGGAAAAAGGTGTAACCCATAGGGTGGTCCTGAAGGGAAATCTATCAAGTACCAAAGTGGAGGGCAGATTGGAAGAGACTGAGCCTTGAGCTGGGCCTGAAATGTGGGCCAACCTAGGAAAGAAAGGAAGATCATTCCAGGAGAGAAGGAGCAGAGTCCAGGTGACAAGGTGGGAATGAGCTTGCTTCACACCATGTGGGTGGCACAGAGTTCTGCCATGAGGAAAGGGTAGACACTGGGCCAGAGGGTGTGCTATGGGAGTAGGGAAGGATCTTGGGTGGGGCCTGATTACTCCAGGCCTCTGAAGCCAGGAAGAGGTATCAGCCTTGATGTCAGAGATAATGGGAAGCTGTACAGGCTCTTAGACCAGCAGCAAGCCAGCTAGGCAGCCATCACTCAATGTGCCGCATCTGTGCCAGGGACTGTAAAGACATTAATAAGCAGCTACAGAGCTTGAAAATATTTACTGACAACCTACTCTGACAATAGCGTGGGACGTTTATTGAGAAAGATTCTTGGCTTTCAGGACACCAGCTTTTCTCTTGGTTCCTCCCGACCCCATTGGCTATCCCCCTCCTTTCATGGCTCTTTCACCTCCACCAGGCATCGAGGTGGTGGAGAGCAGGAGGGAACAAGCTGCTCCTCCTCTCTTCTGCCTCTTTACCTCATCCTTTGGAGATCTCATCCAGTTCTGTGGCTTTAAAACCTCTATGTTCTTCTTCAGGTATTCAAACTGATTATCTCCCCAGTCAATCTCCTGAGTTCCAGCCTGGTATTTTCAGCTGCCCACCTGACATCCCCACTTGGATATATAACAGGCAACTCAAATTTAAAATGTCCAGGACAGAAACTTCCAGGCCCCTCCACCCCAACCCATTTTTATGTTGGTGTTCCCCAGCTGATTATGGGGTACCCCCAGGTATTAAGGCAAAAACCTAGGAAGCATTTTAATTTTTCATTCAATATTCAATCTATCAGCAAGTTCTGTAAATTCTGCCACCAGAAAAATCCAGAATCTATCCACTTCTACCATCCATTACTGCCACTGTAATCAAGCTGTTACAGAATGGGGGTGTCCAAAAACCCCAAGAGCTTGCGGCTGGGGGATGGGGAAAAGGAAGCAGCTTTTAGGATGCCTTTGCATGCCTGGGGCTAGTGGCTGGTAACTTTGTTGCGCAAATGGCTTTGATGCTTCCAGGGCCCAGGAAGATGGGAGGGGTCTTGGACCATGGGATGGTATTGAAAGAGCGGACAGAGCCTGCATAAGGTTCTGTGAATGGTCAGAACTGGTTACCACACATACTGCGTCAGAGGACGCAGTCAGGGATTAAAAAAGCACTTGCAGACATTTTAGCGGGGCTCTCCAGGCTGCTTTAAGAAGGGAGTTCTCCATGTGGTTTTGAGAAGGTTCTCCATGCTGTTTTGAGAGGGAAACACCATGCAGCTTTGAGAAGGCAGTTTACAAGGAGGCTGAGAATCCACGTGGTTCTGCATTGAAAGCTGGCGGGCACCACAACACAGAAAGACCTCCCCAATCAGAATTGAATGATTGGCAGCTACCAGTAAAGCTGAACTGTGTCTAGGAAGTAGGGAAACAGTATTTCTAACTTTTCTAAAACTAGCCTGGTTTGGTAGGGGGAGGCAGAACTATGTGTTCGTGGGTGTTTTAAAGAACATAAGACTTAATGACAGAAACCCGCAAATAATCTAAATCTATATAACTGTTAAATAAACAGTTCTTTTTGTTTTCACTAAACTCTGGTATTGAGAGTTATAATTCTTGTGGCAGGCAATCGGGCCCCTAACTAAACAGCCCACAGGTTCTGTTTCAATTGGAGCAGCCCAGGGGTTCTGTTATAAAGCCACTTCCATTCACTCTTCCATTTGCTCTTATCCCCGAGGCAGTCCTTTCTCCCCAGCCCAGGCAAAATGATCTGAGTAGAACAAACCAGACTAAAGCTGCCTGATGGCTCTCCACTGCTTAGGAACAACACCAGAGCTGCTTCTGGCAGCACCTGGGCCAGCAGAAGGAATGACCTCATCTTCTACCACTGACTTCTTCCTCTTTTCCCCAGCTCTTTGCTCCCCAGACATACCGGTCTTCTCTCTGTTTCTAGAACAGGCCAACCTTGTGGTCACCTCAGGACGTTTATATTTAGGATTTGCTCTATCTGGAACTCTTTTCTATTAACCTTCTCATGATTCAGAACTTGGTTCAAATGTCACCATCCTATCTGATGTCTCCTCCCTGCTGCCAGTCACTCTCTATCACATATTTTGTTTTGACATGTTTGACAGAGATATTTATTTATTCAGTCTCTCCTCCATTAAAATGTGAGTTTCAAGAGAGCTGGATCTTGTCTGACCTGCTCAGTGTTCTATCTCCCAATCCTATGACAACACTAGGTGCACAGTGGGAGCTCAATAAATATTTGTTCAATGAATGAATAAATTCTTTGGATGTGATTCCTGGTCTTCTTGAAATGGAAGATACATAACAAGACACAGGAAGGGTTACCTAAGAATACAGTGAAGGAAATGGTAATCTGAGCAGTGATTCACAGCTAATCTGAGAAACTCATTTTTGCTGAAGGGCTGTTTATGGGTGACAATATGCTACCCAGTAATGCTAGCCTGTAATGGGGCCCTAGAAAGATAAGGGTGTAACCCCTAGGGTGGTCCTGAAGGCAAACCCCTCAAGGACCAAAGTGGAAGGCAGATGAGGAGCTATTTGAAGATTGGTGGGTCCTTCTCTCCAAATTTTCCATGTAAGTAATCAAGGGCTCCTCTGTCACCAAATACACACATATCCTTCCTGATCAGCCCCCCTCCATGTACACATTCCCTAACATTACACTCATTTTGGCTGAGCTGACTGATTCTTCTTATCTTGTTCATATTTCATAAAGGTCTTAGAGAATAACCAATTGGCCAATTTCTGAGAAATTCCACAGAAATTTGCAAAAATGAAACACCTATAAAAACTTTGACATTTCACCATAAATCTTAATAAATTATAATACAGGCATATAGTGGGATATTATTCAGCCATGAAAATGACAGTTATGATGTTTAAATATCAATCTAGAAATCATTTATTACTCTAATTTTAGGTTAAGAAAAAAACCTGAGCATAGATCTAGTATAAACATTATAAGCATGACTATGTCAACATTACCTAAGGAGAACTTCCAGTCAAGACGGTGGCATAGGCAGACATGGCTCACCTCTTTGCACAACCACATCAAAATTACAACTAAAATGTAGAACAACCATCACTCAGAACCATCAGATATTGAGTTGAACGGAAGTCTGACAACTACAAAATTAAAGAAACCATATCCATTCAGTCATGTAGGAAGGGCACAGACACAGAATGGGCTGGTCCCTCATCCACACATGGTGAATAGAAATTTGCGAGGGTTATCTCAGGAGTGAGGAGCACCAGTTCCACACCAGGCCCCCAAGCCAGGGCTCCAGGGCCAGAAAGATAAGTCCCCACAACTTCTGGCTGCAGAAACCAGCAGGAATTGAGTTGGTGGAAGAAACTGCTGGACCCCGAAGCAGTTCCTCTTAAAGAACCCACACATGGACTCACCTACTCAGACTCATTTCCTCTGAGCTTCGGCAGCAGGGTAGCAGCTTGAAAGGCACAAGTACCATACTGGGAGAAATGGAAGTGTCTGGCATCAAGGTGAACAGAGGCCATTGTCCCTTTTCTAAACCCTCCTCCTACAGAGCAACAGAGCTGGCAAGCTGGTGCCATGTCTGAGACTCCATCAACATGGTTAACACTATTTGACCTGCCTTGCAGATCCCTAGAGACTCTGCCCCATCCAACTTATGGCCTGCCCAAGCTGTATTTCCATATGAATGGCTAGTCTTGGCTCATACTGCACAATTTCCTAAATTCTATCAAACAAGCAACAGCTGGCCTCAGTGAGCCCAGGCCTGGCATTAGCAGTAGCCAGCCTAGATTCACACCTTGGCTTCACCTGGGAATCTCCAAGCCCATCACAAGTAACAGCCATTTCAGATTGCTTTATAGCTCAGGCAGGGTGGCCCTGGGCAAAATACAGGTGGGGGCTGACCTTGGCCTGCACCTCCTGGGAAATCCCAGGGCCAGCACACCCAGTAGACAGCTATAGACCATGTCAGAGCACCACCATACTGCTCCTACACAGCTGATCCTCCATGAAGGATGGCCATTGATGGTCAGTGGTCACAGCCAGTCCTTGCAGCTGACTGGCCTGGGTAAATCCCTCCCATTGATCTGCCAACAGCAACCAAGGCTCAACTACAAGAGGAGGGTGTACTCTGCCCACATGCAGGACCCACCTTGAGTACCCAGCTTGGGTGATAGGGGAGGCTGTGCCAGTGGACCCTACAGGGTACCTACTACATTAGGCCACACTACCAAGATAGAATCAAAGCAGCTTTACCTAATACATAGAAACAAACACAGGGAGGCTGCCAAAATGAGGAGACAAAGAAACATGGCCCAAATGAAAGAATAGATCGAAACTCTAGAAAAAGAGCTAAACGAAATGGAGATAAGCACGCTATCAGATTCAGAGTTCAAAACACTGGTTATAAGGATGCTCAAGGAACTTAGTGAGGACCCTAGGAGTATAAAATAGATCCAGTCAGAAATGAAGGAGATGCTAATTGAAATAAAGAATAATTTAAAGGGAAACAACAGTAGATTGATAAAGCCAAGAATCAAATCAGTGATTTGGATGGAGCATAAGGAAGCAAAACCAACCAATCAGAACAACAAGAAGAAAAAAGAATTCAAAAAAATGAGGATAGTATAAGCAGCCTCTGGGACAACTTCAAGAGGTTAACATTCACATCATAGAGATGCAAAAAAAAGAGAAGAGAAAGAACAAGAAATTGGAACTCTATTTAAAAAAGGAATGAAAGATAACTCCCCTAATTTGGTGAAGGAAATAGACATGCAAGTCCAGGGAGCAGAGAGTCCCAAAGAAGATGGATGCAAAGAGGTCCACTCCAAGACACATCATAATTAAAATGCCAAAAGTTAAAGATAAAAAGAGAATCTTAAAAGCAGCAAGAGAAAAGAAGTTAGTTATTCTACAGGGGAATTCCCATAGGAATGTCAGCTGATTTCTCAAAAGAAACTACAGGCTAGAAGGGATTGGCAAGAAATATCCAAAAGCATGAAAAACAGGGACCTACAGCTGAGATTACCCAGGAAAGCTATCAATTTCGAATCAAAGACTAAATAAAGAGCTTCCCAGACAAGAAAAAAGTAAAGGAGTTCATCATCACCAAGCCATTATTATATGAAATGTTAAAGGGACTTATTTAAGAAAAACATCAAAACTTGAAAATAAAATGGCAAAAATACATATCTATCAACAGTTGAATCTAAAAATCAATCTAAGCAAACAAGAATAGAGACAGAATCATGGATACATAAAGCGTTCTGATGGCTGCCAGAAGGGAGGGGGTTGTAGGGAAATGGGTGAAGAGGTGAGGGAATTAAGAAGTACAAACAGGTAGTTACAGAATAGCCATGGGGATGTAAAGTACAGTATAGGACATGGAGTAGCAAAGAACTTATACTCATGACCCATGAACATGAACAATAGTGTGGGGATTGCCTGAGGGAGTGGGGGTAGAAGGGGAAAAATCAGGACGACTATAATAGCATCATCAATAAAATATATTTTAGAAACATTAGGAGAAAAAGACTGAAAGGGAATCATTATTGTGTTGAGTTAATGGAATTATGGTGGATTTTTCCTTTATGTTTTTGAATAGTATTTTAAAAAATTACTTTTACATATATAAAAATGAAAATGCAAAGATAAAGTACAATGCCTTTGCGTGGTTGCCTCTGGCCCATTTTTGTGGCTTTTCTGCTCTACCCTCAAGCAGCTGGAACAAGACAAGGAGCCGTGGGCAGAGCTGCGTTCCTGCACCACGTCAGGCATGGGGATGACAGGGGCAGAAGGGAAGAAATGATCATAAAGTCGTAACAGCAACAGCAACAATGGTCAGCATTGTTCCAACTTCATATGCTTCAGGCACTGTGCTAAGCATGTTATTTATGAACTCACATTCTTTTTTTCCCCATAGGTGAAGAAACTGAAGCCTGAAGAGAGGAAGGAAGTGGTCATAGGCCCCAGGGCTGGCAAATGATAGAGAAAGGTATGGAACCCTGGTCTAGTTTCACAGTCCGCGCTCTTAACCACTCTGACAAGGACAACACTCTTACGAATATTGAACCATTGCGTCTTAATGGCTCTTGTAACTTCTGGTCTGCCACCTCTAAGTGTGTGAATCAGGAGGCTTCTGAAGCAAGGGCAGGCAGGGGCAGGCCTCTGATCTCTCCAGCAGACAAGCACCAGGCACGTGGCCCCCTGTAGCATATCAGGAACAGGCCTGGCCTACTGAACCACAGAGACTTCTGGGCAGGAGGTAGACTCGGGAAGAGGAAGGAGAGGAAGGCCTGCTCACTGGGGGCTGGAGGATTGCAGGAAGGGTGGGAAGGTGACTACTGGGGTGGGACTCTTTTTTTTTTAAGTATGTTTTATTGATTATGCTATTACAGTTATCCCAATTTTTCCCCCTTTGCTCCCCTCCACCCAGTAACCCCCTTCCCTCCAGCAATCCCATGCCCCTTAGCTCATGTCCATGGGTGTGCATGTAAGTTCTTTAGCTTTACCCTTTCCTATACCATTCTTAATAACCCCCTCTCTACTTTGTATCAACTGATTGTGCTTCCTAATCCCTGAACCATTCCGCATCCTCCCTCTTCCTCCTCCCAGCTGATAACCCTTCAGATGATCCCCATACTTATGATTTTGTTCCTATTCTCGTTGTTTGCTTAGTTTGGCTTTGTTTTTATTTTTTAGATTCTCTTGTTGATAGTTGTTTGTTGTCATTTTAAGGCTCATAGTTTTGATCTTCTTCTTTTTCTTAAATAAATTCCTTTAACATTTCATATAATAAGGGCTCAGTGATAATGAAGTCCTTTACCTTTACCTTGTCTGGGAAGCACTTTATCTGCCCTTCCATTCTAAATGATAGCTTTGCTGGATAGAGTAATCTTGGTTGTAGGTCCTTGTTTTTCATCACATTGAATACTTCTTGCCGGTCTCTTCTTGCCTGAAAGGTTTCTTTTCTGAGGTGGGACTCTTGATTACTCTTCACTTGTGACTCTGAAGGGAGTTACGGGAAGAAGCTCTGGCGCTTCCATGGGGTGATCTGTCTGGTCAAGAGGTGAGTGGTGTCCTCGAGAGGATTGTTCAACCTCCAAGAGCCCTCAGTTACCTTGCATGGGAGACGACATGCTAACCGCCACAACTATAAAGTGGGAAGTGGGACCTACTGGAGCCAGGCAAGTTGATACCATGCTTGAGGCCCACTATGGATCCATCAAGCCAGGGTCCAGACAGAGGATGAGGCAGAGACAGAGGAGTCCATAGGAGGCTAAGGGATCATGACCAGTGCTCCTTGTGAGTGAGGCGTAGGCCCACAGAAGGAAGCAAGGCAGGGCCCCTGCTGAGCTCATCCTGGCATGGTCACGGAGGCCATAGCAACCAGAGGGACACAAGCACACTGCCCCCTCCTCAATGGCTGGGAGCCTACAGGAAACTCACACAGCACCAGAGGAGAAGCTGGAGGAGGCAGATCTGGATCTACTGATAATTACCTGAAGACACTGTTCAATTTTATAGCCCACTAAATTTACCAGACGGGACTTATTTAAGATTTTCTCTTCACTAACCCATAGGTGGAGTCCGTGAGGAAGGCCAAACCAGTACATTCCCTCCAAATCCCTCTGAGCTGCACATGATGACATTTAGGTCCCTGCCCTGCCACTACGCTAGACAGCACAGTTTGAGCATCTGTTATGTCTCAGGCACTCTGCTAGGTCTTTCATACACAGGATCTCATCCACTCTTCTCAATATTATAATAATGGAAATATCTTCAATCTCAGATTTCCCATCAATGAGCTGTGTGACCTTAATATCTCTGAGTCTGTTTCTTCATCAAATGGAGATACTAATGCCTTCCTAGCTGATGTCAGGCACATGGAATGCACTCAGTAATAGGTAATTATTTTAGTTAACAGTTCTTTGGGGCACAGAGACAGGTAAAGACAGGTAGGTGATGAGGGTGGGGTGAAGAAACTCCTCTGGAAAAGAAAGGAATTAACAAAAACCCAACTCTTCATTCTGCAACAATGCAGGTGATTTTATTCAGAGTCAGGAAAATGGGGGTAAAATATAAGGTGACAGAAGCTCTCTGCCCAGGAACACAGACATACCTGATAGTCCCATGGGGCCGTGGGAAGGAGAGGTGGGAGATTGGGAGTTTCCAGGTCCTGCGTATGCTCAAACTCACTGCCATTTCTTCCTGAACTGCTGTCTTCTTCACCCTCTTGTAGGCTCTGTGAGGCAGACACATCAGCTCCCAGGCCAGGATGGCCTTCCAGGGATTGGAGAGTCACCCCAGCCATATCCACTTCTCTGAGGCTGTGTGGAACTGGTATGGATTCATAATAGCTATGTGTCCAAACATCCTCAGGAAATTTCAAGAGAGTTTTGTGGAAAAGCAAAGGCAATGGCATCGGGTTCCTACTGAAGTAAATGTCCTGATGAATTATTAAGAAGGTGAAGGAAGTCAGGGCTTAGCTAAAGGAGTCCCATGTCTCTGTGAATAGTTCAAACAACCTGAGCTTACTTTGGTGGACAGAACTCGCTTGTGCTGAATGAAAAGTAAGCAGAGAGCTAGAATTACACTCACATAGGGCAGCTCTTGGTCAAGGGATGCCTGAATTTCCCAACTGATATCCAGGCTCAGAGATACCTTCTTATTGCTCAGAAGCTATTTTTAAAGTTGTGAAACTCGATATATCAGTGGGGAGCGCTGGGGAGCAGGGGCTGGAGGTGAAGTGGCTGAGGTGCCCAGGCCCCTGAGGGAGACTCACTTTCCTGGGAAGATGAAGCCACTTGCCCAGCTCTTGGCTGACATTTCCAGATCTCTCCTTTGTTCAGGGCTGATGGTGGGGCCGTGCGACAGAACAGAATTTAATAATTTACTCTGCCTCTCGTTTCAAACCCTTTCTTTGGTTTAATTGGTGCCATGTCTGGCGGCTGAAGGAGAATGTGTCTGATAAAGTTAATTTGTCTATCGAAACCCCCAAATGGCAGACACCTCAGCAACCCAGCCCACATGTAAGTCTAACCAGAGGTCAGCCTGCACTTATTGGAAACACCAGTCGAAGTGTGGTAGGCAATGAGACAGACATAAGCAGAGCAAGGACGGTGGGCCAGGTAAAACATGTCACCAGGGTGAAAAGCCCTAGGTGCCTAGCAACAGGCAAAACTGGGGAAAAAAAGGACCTGGTCTCAGGGTAATCTTTTCTCCCCTAGCATATCGCTGGTCATGCGTCAGGTTGTTTAGTCCCTGACCTTTCATATTGCTGGTCATGTGGCTCGAACCCTCCCCTGACCTTTCCTCCCCTGGCGTGTTGCTAGTCATGTTCCTGTCTTAGAGGGGGAAGAACAAGAGGGCTGGGGAATAGCCCTTAAGCATTAAGCCCCCAGAACAACGAGGTTCTGACCCACATCAAATACATCTAGGCCTCAGCTGTGTTTCAGTGCTGGGCCCACAAAAGCAGCAAAACCAGACAAAGCAATTCCATGGCTGACATCAGGACCAGATGCATTGACCAAGGACCCCCTACCCTAGCACTGACCAATCACTAGAGACCATGACCCTGAAATGGCACACCCGGAAAGCTGATGAATATTCTGTCAGGATCCTCTCCCTGAGACCTCCAGATAAATACCCTCAAGCCAATGGACCCAGTGTGGCTCTCTCTGTAAAGCTTCTTCTTGCCCCAGATCCCTCTGGAAGAGTGTTCCATTGCTTGTGAGGCATGCCATTTTTCCAGCCCGTGGACTGTTTTCCCTTGAATAAAGGATACCAAACTTTCTACTAAATTGTTCTAGTGTTGTCATTTGACACATCATCACTTCATGTTAAAGACAAAAACGTAAAACTAAAAACTAAAAACAAACCCTCTTTGTGTAGTGTTTGCAATTGTTTTAAAAAGTACATTCAAAATGTGCACTTTCTGTCTCTCTGTGTGTCAGCTCTGAGTGACGCAGCATCTTCTCTATTTGGGGACACCCTATCTCCCCATTTCAGGATGCTTTCCTGAGGCTGTGGTTTTCCAGTGGTGACTGTCTCTGGCCCAAACAGCCAGACGCCACAGTCCGACTGACTAGAGGCATGTTTTTGGGTGGAAGATGTGTGTAGGGTGTCTTTTTTCCTCTTTGTGCTGAGGGGCAGCAGAATTTCCCTTCCCCCTTATTCCACTTTGGTATAAGGATTATTTCAAGCTGAAGGCAATCCAGAAGAAGCAGATTCAAGAAAATACCCTCCTTCTATTTGCTTAAAAGCAGGACATAACTTTACCAAGGTGTCCTTTCTCCCCTCTCTACCAGGAAGGACAGGAGGTAATGACCAGAGACAGCTCCAGGTGCTCATCAGCCCAGAGAAGCACCAGAGGAATCCACACACCAAGCTTTACTAACTAGTCCTTGTCTTCCATTAGATCCCCCATATGTTCACTTTCCTACAATTTGCTGCCCTAAAAACTCAAAGTCCTTTTCCTTTGTCTTTTCACTGGTCTGAAAAATATATTGTCCCTTTGCTAAAATGCTAGTTAACCCTTAATTCTAACCACTACCTCAAAGGAGTTACTCATCTCCGAGTGCTGCCCTGTGTTAATAAATGTCGGTTTATTTCTCAGTCAGTCTAATTTACATGATTCTGGGCAGAGAACCTAAAATGAATCCCTTGAGGGGAAAAGGGAGGAGACAAAACCCTCTGTGACAGTTCCCTGTCCTCCATGTCTGCTTCTCACTTCAGGTTTGTACCTTAGCTCTTGGAAGAAAATGCCTAAACATCTTTACTTGGAGAAGAAAGATGAAGCAATTTTCAAGCAACAAAAGCCCACTTAATTTTGCTCAAAAAGGGGGGATGGAGCTTTATCCAAAGGAGCTGATTTATCTTCAGCTATGGACACAGGGAGGTAATAATCAATTAGAATATCTCTTTACAGGTTCATGGAAAAAGTATGGGGTGACGTTGGGAAAGATGGGAAAGGCCTGGTGCTTCTCCAGTAGTCCTTGATTCCAAACTGGATGGAGCAAGGCCATTAGGAGTTGGCTTGTCGGGAGGGCGGTGTTCCCACAGCTGCAGAGCATATTACTGGCAACTTAGTCAACCTTCCTGAGCCTTGGTTTCTTCATTTGTAAAACAGGGACAATAAAGATGATGCCAGCTTCATAGAAGTGTGAGAATTCATACCTCTTCCTGCCCAATGCCTCATTAGAGAAAGTGTGGCTTCAATAACCCAGCTAACTACCAGAATGGATGTATATAAATACTATAGATCAATTGCAACTTCCAAAATTATCTCATTATAACAATAATTTTAAAAAATTATACTCATATATGTAACCCTAATAAGCTTTATTTTTCAAAATTATATATATGAAAGAAAGAGTACTCCTTTTTCCTAACTTTCCTTCAAGAACCAGCTTTAAGGGTGGTGCACTTAGCATTACTTCCCCAAACCTCTTTCCTCCCATACGCTTGGGAGTTCATCACAGGGCAGGAAATGACAGGATTTGGCTTGAGTTAAAATTTTCCTCATTCCAGGGGCCAGAGTACAGAAATAGGGAAAGGAAAGTAGCTCAGGGTCAGCTTGTGGCCAAAGCTGCAAAGTGAAACCCTTTTGGACCCCACCACCCTGGCACCACCAGACCTTGGGGAAAGTGGTTGAGGGACCCAGGGCGGTCCGAGCCAGGAAAATGGCAGGCAAGCCAAAAACCACCTGCTCCAGGCAAATGGCTACTCGGGGTGCATGCTCCGCAAAGCCCTCTCAGCCTCATTCCCTGAGGCCGGTGACAGGCAAATCAGGCAGCAGATGCTGGAGGGGCCCACAGTCAGCCCAGTCAGCCCGACCAGCCGGTCCCGCGGTGGCCTGTGAGGACAACCTCAGAGCAGCTGGAGTTTCTGTGTTTCATCATCAGTGCTGCGAAGGGCGAACAGGGAGGGGTTACCGGAGGTAAAACTGCTTGTGCTTCAATAGTGACACCATGTGGCTGGCAATGAGAACAAAAATAGCCAAAAAGTCAGCTTGACTGAAGGGAGGTTGCTCAGTTTCCTCTCCTCAGGACTTTAATGGCCACGACCCACCACTTTGGACTAAATAAAAGACCCTGGGGCGGAGAGAGTGGGGGAGGGTGGCATTGTGTGGTTATCACCTACAGGAGAGATCCAGAAAGGAAAGATGTCGTTTTAAAAATTAAATTAAACTAAATTTTATTTTATTTTTCCATTACCATTCATCCCCCCTATACCCTCTTCCATGTCCACCCTCCCCTGCCCTGGAAAGACATTTCTAAGTCGACTGGTTGGAGATCTGAAGTCAATTAGATTGATAATTAAAAAGAATGGAATCTCAATTTGAACCCCCAGCTAGGAGAGTCATTATATATTGTTACCTTGAGGGTGAATCATCACCCCTGACGTTCACAAAGATCATGTAAAACACGGAGGACAAGTTGCCACAGCTTCCTGCCATCCAGGAGCGTCTGCTTCCCCTTCCCGGATGAGAGGGACTGAGGACGCTCACACTTTCTCCAGAAGAGAATGCTCCTCCTCTTCCTGTGCCCGCTTCAGTGAGTGGCCCTGCCATCCTCCCAGCTGCTCCATGCATTAGTCAGGGCTCTTCTGTGAACAGCAGTTTGTTGCCTCATCTAGCCCAGAAAGACACTGGATTAACTCACAAAATTAAGAAATGAAGATGCTGGAAAGTGGAGGGAAGATAGAACCCGGAACCTGGAGCAGCAAGACTCTTCCTCTGTTTTGCTGCCACCTCCCTGTCCTCTGCTCTCTTAGCCCTGACTTTATTTTCTCCTAATGCAGATTGTCCCCTTCCACCTGCAGGGATGTAGCCATTGGCAGCCTAAGCTTAGAAAGCCCCATATCAAGGGGGAAGTTTTATTTTTTTACCTTTATCCTAGGGAAGGGCTCTGATC
Source organism: Furipterus horrens (assembly GCF_987537825.1). Classification (NCBI taxonomy): domain Eukaryota; kingdom Metazoa; phylum Chordata; class Mammalia; order Chiroptera; family Furipteridae; genus Furipterus; species Furipterus horrens. The sequence goes on from NW_028327173.1 coordinate 148,684,658, forward strand.
AGTTTGCTTGAGTTCAGGGTCTGCCCCTGGGCCAGACCCCAGTGCCAAAGAGATGACGATGTTAGTCTCAAAAAGCAAACAAACAAACAAACAAACAAACAAAAAACCCACCTTCACAGAAATATCTAGAATACTGTTTAACCAAATCTCTGGGCATTGCAGCCCAGCCAAGGTGAGACATAAAATTAACCATCACAGATAACTTACATCGGGTTAAGTAAATGTCCTTCTATTTCTAGTATTTTAAGAGCTTTACATAAATCCTGAGGTGTTTTTTTTTTTTTAAGAGCTTTTCATAAATCTTGAAAAATTACTTTTATATTACAATTCTCATTTGGTCTCCATATTATTCAATAAGATGTACAAGTTTCATAACATAAAACCATTCTTATATTGTCGAGATAAATGCAACCTGACCAGGAAAAAGAAATGTCTCTTGTTCACCCTTTGCTCACCGTTCCCACTGCCACCCCCTGTACTGGGCAGAGAGTGGAGCACCAGCCCCGCTCTGGGACTGGTGACCCAGCTGCCTGCAGGGCCTTCCATTTCTACCACCAGCTTGGGACCTGGCCTGGAGAGCTCATGGGCTGCAGGAGGGGAGCTTGTGCCATCCACATGGAGCCCGTGGGTGGGGCCTGACAGCTGCCAAGTCACAGTCCTCACCTAGATCAGGGTGGGGCTGTCAGCGCCTCCTGGTCCCTGGGGAGCCAGGGGGCCTGGGGTAACAGAAGCTAGTCAGGGGGTGTGGGAGAGACAGACAAACACATTCACACGCACACTTGTGCACCAGGCATGCCTTGGGCCTCAGCCCAGCCCACTCCGGGGCTCTACAGTATTCTTGGGTGTTTTCTCTGGCTTTATGGAAAGTTTCCCAAATTGAATGAGTCATTTTCTCTGCTTATGCCCCCCTCAATCTTCAGAGCACAGGTGCCTTGAGTCCATTAAGTGGCAAGCTTGAAGGCACAGTCCCCAGGCCACCAGGTCTGCCCAGGACTTCTCACCCCACTTCCAGGGAACTTACCAAATGGTGCGGTTTGAGGGAACAGCCACACTAGATTGCCCTCACTCCAGATACCAGCTGCAAGTGGAGGGGTCCCCAGGTCACCATCACTTTAGACGAGCTGGCTACAAATTTGGGGGGTCCCCAGAACCACTATTAAGTTGGATAATTTGCTAGAACAACTCACAGAACTCAGGAAAGATCTATATTTGTATACACACACACACACACATATATATATATATATATATATATATAGAGAGAGAGAGAGAGAGAGAGAGAGAGAGAGAGAGAGAGAAGGATACAAATTAAAAGGAGCCAAAGGAAGCAACATACAGGGTGGTCTGGATTGGGTGCTGTGAGAAAGCGAGTGCAATTCTATGGCTCCATGTCTTAATAATTTTTATCTATAATTGGTAAAGAAGCAACACTGTCTCATGCTAAACAGGAGAGGGCAAAGCCTAGTCATTTGGGTGGTTTCATGGTGATCTTATTTTCGTCTGTGCTCAGGCACGATTACAGAGTGGCTGATTTCTGTCTTGCTCCATCACAGTTGTGTAGTAATGCTGTCACCTGACATTGGGGTTCTGTGACGTTGGGCTCCAGCAGGAGAATCCATGGCCCAGAGGCCAGTCTCAGGTCAGCTCCTGGTAGACTGAGTTGAAGGCTGACTTTTTATTTGCAGCCCTGAATTTTGTTGGTCATATACAGTAGTCCCTCTCTATATCACTGTTCACTTATTGCGGCATCACTGTGTTGTGAGATTAAAAATAATATTATATTTAATTATTTATCGCAGATTTTTCGCTATATCATGGGATTTTGTGGTACTGTACATATGTTGTTAAAGGTACATAGGTTTAAGAGCGTAGAATATGTTTAAGAACATAATAGTGTTTATAAAAGTGTGGAAAATGTTAATAAGGGAGTGGAAAAGGTTAATAAGGGACTGGGAACGGTTTATAAGTGTGTGGGAAGGGTTTATAAAGCCTTAAAACATATATAAATACTAAAATAAATGTAAGGTTCCCACTTTGCAGATTTTCATCTATCATGGGGGTGGTGGTGTCTAGAACGTAATACCCGTGATAAGTGAGGGAATACTGTAGTGGGGATCATAATTTTACTGAACACGTGTGGGCAGCTGTAAGAATTAAGAGAAATAATGTAAAATGCCTGGCATAAAATAAAACACAATAGTTGTATAAAAAAATAAGAAATATGTTTGTCTCTGTTCCTGGTTATTGATATGGAGCTCCTAAAACTGTAAAAAGGGGTACTAGGAGATCATTTGTTCTGATATTTACTCTTTGACCCCACTTCCTGACACAGAGCTCCTTAAGACCTTTGTAATTTCCCGATTGATAGGAGCATCTGACACCAAGTTCTGTGGAATTTCTTGGGTAATAGGACTATCTTTTTATAAAAATATATTTTATTTATTTATTTAGAAAGAGGTGAAAGGAGGGAGAAAGAGAGGGAGAGAAACATCAGTGTGTGGTTGCCTCTCATGTGCCCCCAACTGGAGACCTGGCCCACAACCCAGGCATGTGCCCTGTCTGGGAATCAAACTGGCAACCGTTTGGTTCATAGGCTGGTACTCAATCCACTGAGCCACACCAGCCAGGGCAGTACTATTCTTTTTTCTTTTTTTCTAATGAGATGACTCTTGGTGGGCTTCTGGTTGGGGGCTGGTCACTGGAAAGAGCCAAGCCATAATTAGAAGCTTGGAACTTTCAGTCCCACTCCCTACTCTCTGAAGAGTGGAGAGGAGCTGGAAATAGAGTTAATAATTGGTCGTGTGTGTGTGTGATAAAGCCTCCATTAACATCGCATTAGTATGCAGTTCAGGAAGCTTCCAGGTTGGTTAACACATCCACACCAGGAGGATGACATATCCCAACTCCACAGGGACAGAAGTTCCTGCACTTGGGACTCTTCTAGACCTCTCTCTGTGTACCTCTTCATCTGGCTGTTCATCTGTACCCTTTATCATATCCTTTAATGAACTGGTAAACATCAGTAAGTGTTTCTCTGAGTTCTATGAGCCATTCTAGCAGATCATTGAACCCAGTTTATAGCCGGTTAGTAAGAAGTACAGATGACAACTTGGGACTTCGACTGGCATCTGAAGCGGGGTAATCTTGTGGGATTAATCCCTTCCCTTGTGGGATCCAATGCTATCTCCGAGTAGACAGTGTCAGAATTTAATTGCATCATAGGATATCCAGCTGGTGTCACTGAGAATTACTTGGTATTGGAGAAAAGCCTGCTCGTGTGTGGCTAGAAGTATTAGAGGTGTTCTGTGTGAGTAGTAGAAGTGTTTTTTCCTACTCCAGCCAGTTGATATCATCAACATCATTGAAAAACAAGTGTTTCTGATAAAATGCAGAAAATACAGAATCAAAATAAAGCCAAATACATAAGAGATGGAGGGAAGACGGTTCTGAGGAGAGGTCATCAGACAAGTACAATCGCAGAGCCAGGCTCTGTCACTCTGATACCCACCTGGGGTTAGGGCAGCCATAGTTGTAAGTGTGTGTGTGTGTGTGTGTGTCCCTCTGAGTGTGAGAGAGCAAAGTAAGTGTGGCAGCAATACATAAAAAGGATTATACAGGGTTGGGCAAAGTAGTTTTACAGTTGTTTATATGGAAAATAATACAATAATTAATAAATACTAATACAAGAATCAACTCTGTGTTTTGCTTACTCACAACTATAAACTTACTTTCGCCAACCCCCCACTCACCCCATGTGTCATGACTAAGTTGGATTTATCCCAGGAATGCATCAAAAATCAATTATTTCAGTATGCCACATTAATAGAATATAGGGGGAAAACTACATAATTATGTCAATAGACACAAAAAAGCATTTGACAAAATTCAACACCTTTCATGAAAAAAACACTCAACAAACTAGGACTAGATGGGAACTTCCTCAATCTGCCAAAGGGCATCTAAGGAAAATGAGAGTTAATGCCATACTTAAAGGTTCTACATTGAATGCTTTCCTTCCGATACAAGGATCAAACAAAGATGTCTGCCACTTCCATTTAATATTATACTGAAGGTTCTAGCTGGGACAAGAAAAAGAAATAAAAGGCATTTAGATCAAAAAGGAAGAAGCAAAACCATCTCTCTTTGCAGGTGACATGATCTTCTCATATGTACAAAATTCTAAGGCAGTGGTTCTCAACCTTCCTAATGCTGCGACTCTTTAATACAGTTCCCCAAGTTGTGGTGAACCCCAACCATAAAATTATTTTTGTTGCTACTTCATGACTATAATTTTTCTGCTGTTATGAATCATATTGTAAATATTTGATATGCAGGATATATTTTCGTTGTTACAAATTGATCATAATTAAAGCATAGTGATTAATCCCAAAAACAATATGTAATTATACATGTGTTTTCTGATGGCCTTAGGCGACCCCTGTGAAAGGGTCGCTCGACCCCCAAAGGGATTGCGACCCATAGGTTGAGAACCACTGTTCTAAGGAGTAAGAAAAGCTAATAAACAAGTTCAGCAAGATTATAGGCTATAAGATCAATATAAGAAACAGTTGTATTTCTTTGTAATAGCAATGAACAATCCAAAAATAAAATTAAGAAAATAATTCAATTTATAATAGCATCAAAGAAAATAATATACTTAGGAATTGAATCAAAGAAGTTTAAGATGTGTGCATTGTTGAAGGAAATTAAAGAAGACCAAAATAAATAGAAAGACATCACATGTTCATGAATCAGAAGATTTTCAATTGTTAAAATGTCAATACCCCCAAAGTTCATCTATAGAGTCAATTCAATTACCATCAAAATTCCAGCTGTCTTCTTTGCATAATTTGACAAGCTAATCCTATATTAATATGGAAATTCAATAGCCAATACAATCTGGAAAATGAAGAGTTGAAGGACTTATACTTCTTGATTTCAAAACTTACAACAAAGCTACAGTAATCAAGACAATATGGCATCAGCATAAGGATAGACAAGTACATTAATGAGATAGACTCAGAGTCCAGAAATAACCCTCACATTCACAGCTAACGGGTTTTCAACAAGGGTTTCAAGACAATTCAACGGAGACAAGAACAGCTTTTTCAACAAATGGTGCTGAATAACTGGATGTCCACATCTAAAAAAATGAAGCCAAACTTGTACTTTGTATCATTTACAAAAGTTAACTCAAAATGGATCAAAGACCTAAGGGTAAGACTAAAGCTATAAAACTAGTAGAAGGAAACATAGGTATAAATCTTCATGATCTTGAATTAGGCAATGGTTTTTTAAATATGACAAAAAAAGCACAAAAGAAAATATAGATAAATTAGGAATCATCAAAATAAAAAACTTCTGTGCTTCAAAGGATATCACCAACAAAGTAAAAAGACAACCCACAGACAGGGAGAAGAATTCTGCAAATCATACATTGGATCTGGGATTTCTGTGTAGAATATATAAAGAGCTCTTACAACTTAACAACAAAAAGAAATACTTCCATTAAAATGGGCAGAAAATTTGAATAGATATTTTGCTAAGGAAGATATATAAAAGGCCAATAAGTGTGTGAAATGATTCTTAACATCATTATTCATTAGAGAAATGCAAAGGAGATACTACTTCATACCCACTAGGATAATTATAATAAAAAGACAGCCAATACCAAGTACGGCAAAGATGTAGGGAAATTGGAATCCTCATACAATGCGGACAGGAATGTAAAATGGTGTGGCTGCTTTGGAAAACAGTCTGGCTCTTAGGGTACTGGAGCCCCAGTGCAGCCTCAAGACTGTGACCCTGGAAGCCTGGCCCCTAGGGCTTGGCGCTTCAGAACCATCCTTAAGGCCTGTAGGATGATGTCCTGGCTGCTCTGCACGTTGTAATCACTGAGTTGCAGCAGGCGGTCAAAGTCTTCCTCCTTGTAGGTCATGTTGAACAGGCTGTAGGGTGACGTGGCCCCAGTGAGATCCACCTGGCCAGCTGGTAGCTCTTCAGGGCTGCGCTGGACACCTGCTCAGGGCGGGGTGGGGGGGGTAGTTAGTAGGAGCATCCAGAAGCCTCCACAGCTGGGTGGAACTAAGCCTCGCAGCTGTGCACAGGGGTGGGCACAGCTGTGCACACTCCCCACTGAAGGGGCTCCTTGCTTCTCTCCCAGCCCTCTGTGTCCTTTGCCCAGAAATATAAATGCGGACAGCAGGATACAACTTTGAGATACAAAGAGTTTGCTGCTCCCCACATCGCCCCGTAGCATTACACTTCTTCCACTAGTCAGGCAACCTCATATGTCTATATCACCTTCGGGGGTGAGCTGGAAACTGCCAGAACAACAAACTCAGTTAGGTTAGTGAATGGATTCTTACTAATGACGGAAACAAGAGGCTGAAAACCAAAGGATTTTTGCTTTGCAAGAACCAGTCTTTGCAGAGAGAAGAACAGAATATCATGATGTGTATTAAACATGTTAAGAGTAAAGCTGGAAGGTGTGGAATTATCATGGGAAAGAGAAAACCAGGAATAATGCGAACAGGCAGAAATTTGGTTTTCCCACCAAAAGGAGAGAAAAGTCTGACGAGTTGGTGGGAGGCAAGGATTGAAAGAAATGTGAGAAGGTTTAGATTTCAGGGGCCCCAGAAAGAGGCCCAGCTCACTGAGAAAGGACCCCAGGCTGGGCTGGAGTAGGGTGATAGAGGCCAGCTAAGTTTAGCGGACTCTAAGGGAGTGGGGACCAGGACCTCTCTTTCCTGGCTGTCTAGCCTGGAGAGCTGTCATGAAGTCCTCCACCAACTTGGTGCCTGAGCAGCAGTGGAGATGGCTGCAGATGGTGACAATGCAGCCAGTGTCTAGATGCTGGGGTTCTTCAAACCCCACCCCACAAAGCAGGAGAGCTGAGGGGCCCAGGTACAGCTAGGGGAATTTGGAGGGTGGGGCAAAGGAGCCTGGGGTCATTACGAAGAGCAGACAGCAGCACAGTGACTTTGCAAACAGAGGGCCCTGCAGGGACGTGGGCATTAGGCATCTGCAACAGACACCAGCACACTATCGTGTCCAAAACTGGGGGTGGAGGTTGGCACTAACCTTAAGACTTTCCTTACCCTCTGCTGGTCCTGGAGGCACTGGGGAGGGTCCAAGGCAGTGCTTTGGAGGAGTCAGGCTGCCAGGGTGTTATGGAGGGAGGGGTTGCTTTACCTGGGGCTGAGTGGTCCTTGAAGGAGGCGTTGACCAACGGGAAGTGCAGCAGGACAGGGGCATCGGGGCAGGTGGGGTCAGAGAAGAGATGGCACTCCTTGGGTTGGCACTGGTCTTGTGGGCTGGGCTCCACACGGGGGAATGGCAGCCCCTGGCCTCGGCAGTACACCTCAGTCTGCTGCAGTGTCTGGTTGGGGAGAAGGACCCAAGAGAACCAGCTGCTTCCCGGTCATCCCAGATCAGCACTCTAGAAAATGCTAGGATGGCTCCAGCCCAGACTGGCTGTTCATTGTCAAGATAGCCTGGTCCCTGTTCATGGCCCAGTTCAGCTCAGAGGGAGGCAAAGGATGCTAGTGGTCTGCAATGGTGTTTGGTTAAAATCTTTAGGTGGGGTATCCCACCCCCACCCCCATTTGGGATTGCTGTTGCTGGGTTATCCAAGTCCCAGAGCTTAGGGGACCTGAGTAGGGGAACCACTTCTGTATCATGGCCCTGCTCTGTACATCCCCAGAGTCCCCAATGAGGCTCTGGTGGGATAGTTGTGAACAGGCCAGGGTCTCTTTCTAGCTGTGATATGCTGTTTCTCTTGGAGCAGGCATGGCAAGCTTCCTCCCTGTCCACCTGTCCTGGGATCCTAGGGCCCCAACACCTCCACAGCCTTTCCCAACCAAGGTCCCTGGCAGGAGCATGGGGGTCAGAGTCTGTCGCCTCTCCCTCCCCTTGGGACACAGGTGGTCTGGGCCAGTGACCCAGCAGCCCAGTTGCTTGGCTGTGGAATTCAGCCTTGCTGAGTAACCAGAAGCACCTCAAAAGGCGAGGATAAGCTGTAGTCGAAGGAGAGTATGAGGTCCAGCCTACGGCCTGGCCGGAACATAGAGGGAGAGCTGGTGTTCAGGAAGTAGCCGGCATCCACCAGGCAGAGCTGGGGCTCCTGTGGGGTCAGCTGGCCAGGGGTGGAGTCCAGCTGGCTGTCTGATGGGGGAGGCAGAGATAGTCAGGGGCAGCCACTCCACCACAGATCATCCACTCACAATGTCCCGCCCCCCTCATATTGCATTTGTTTCCACGTCCCCTTCTTACCTTTGATGTCACTCCCTGCACACACATGATGCCTGCCCTTCCCAAGACCTTCCCCAGGCCACACCCCAGTATTGGATGCTAGGACCCCCAAGGCCTCTGCCAGTCCCAGCATCTCTACCCAGGAGTCTAACCTTATTCCCCAAGGACATACGGCAGTGGCCCTTACCTGCCCAGGTAGAGAAATCTTTCTGGTCACAATAGTCCTGGTGCAGCTGGAGGCCCTTCAGGAAGTTGGAGCTGTGCTGGTAGAGCAGCCTGCTTGTCAGGAAGCCCTTAAATGCCTGGGCCAGTGCTGTTCCGGGCTGCAGCCACAAGGCCTCCAGCCACGAGGAGGTCTTCAAGGAGGCAGGGGGGTCCTCTGGGCCCAGAGAGACAGACATTAGTCCAGGGAAGGGCCTGGAAATGCCTGGCTCTGACAGCCCCCCAGCCCAGCATCTGAGGGGGAAGCAGCCTCATTCCAGCTCCCCTTGTTGCCTACCTTTTCTACCCAGATGCCTCATCTTGTCCTTGATATGCTGCTTCCAGGCATCACCAGAGCTGGTGAGGTCATGCCAGGCATCCAGCAAGTTCAGGGAGAAAATGTTGCTCCAGATACCTGAAGGCCAAACCCCCATGACAGGTCAGCCTCTGGCCTCAACACCCTGTTCCCCTCGTTTAGAAGCCAGGGGCCCCCACCCTTGGGTGCATGTGGAAAATGGGAGGGGGAGCGGGCTGCTTCTAATGCCTGTTTCATGCAGCCCAGCACCGGCCCTCACCCAGGGGCTCTGCCAGACCTGACTACAGGAGGCACATCCAGTCAAAGGGCCCTGGCGTGGGCCTGGCCAGGGTCTTTGGTGTGACCACCCCTCACCTTCCAGGAAGCAGATTCGGGACTCAGGGAGCCTCTTCATCAGCTGCCCCATGAAGAACTCAGAGCCGAAGAGCTCGGAGGGGACAAAGGCTCCATATTTCAGGAATCCGACCTCATAGGGGCTGAACTCGACCCATTCTAAGGGGCAGGAGGGAGAGGTGAGAATGAGCAAACACTGGGCAGGGCAAGCCCCTGCTCTGATAGGAGCCAAAGATTCTGCCTCCAGCAGGCCTCAGCCTCCTCTGTGCCTGGCTGACTCCTGGGCTGGTCACTCCCTACCCAGCCCCTTGGCTACATCCTCACCACCATGACCACCACCACCCCACCACCACCCCACCACCTCCAGGACAGCAAGCTCCACTGTCTGGCTCATCACCCAACCAGAATGGCCACCCTTCCATCTATCCAGGAGTTTCCTGTTTGAATTTTCTGGGGACCCACCGGGTGCAGAGTAGATGTGCGTGTGTGTGTGCGTGCACATTCGTGTGTGCACAGACATGTGTCTGTTGGAGGGTGGAGTGCACAGGACTGAGGACTGTACCCTTGAAGTCGAGGGTCTCCAGGTTGCTCTCTTTGACATTGAGGCTCAAGTAGAGGGGCAGAGGGTTCTGGCCCCACTCCAGTGCAGCTCTCTGTCCTGACAGCTTCTGGTCCATCACCTGGGATGGAGGGGCGTAAGGGCCTAAGTGATGTTAGGAGCATCCGAGAGGCAGGGTGCTCCATCAGGACAGGGGTGGGGTGGGGACATAGGCTGGGGTTCACAGGGCAGGTCCCCCATTAGGATTTGGGTGGTAGGGATGGGTGTACACTTTCAGTTACCACTCCTGCCTCAACATTCTGACCATCCCCAAATGCATGGTCACTGTGTGGGGCTATGCAGAGAGTGCCATTCGCAAGGACTACAAACAGTGACATCCCACCCCTGCATCCTGTGTTTCTAGTGGCCCCGTATCTTTATGGGCGGAAGGGTAGAGGGGATGCGGACCCTGACACACAGACCCAAAGGTGCACATACATCTGTGCACAAGTAGTGCCTCCCAGAAAAGATGCAGGAATCCCCTTTTAGGTTGGAAGCTGAACTGACAGGAGGATGAGGAGGGCAATTGAGGGGAGAGGTGGGAGGTGGCTTGAGCTGAGGCAGTAACATGGAGGCTGGAGAAGCGTTTTAGAGGTAGAATCAATGCAACTCGGCCTGGTGGGATGTGGGGCATGAGGGGCAGGTAGAGGCCACAGCTTCAGGTGTGTGCGAAACTTCTGCAGCATCTTTTCCATTGTGGAAGGCCCCATGGACTTCATAGTCAACCTTAAATAATTTAGGATTAAAGTACAGTAGTGGTTAGAAGAACCATGAGGGGAGACTTCTGATGCAGACTAGGGTAGCTGGGGAGCACATAATACTCTCTGGGAGTAGTCAAGAAAAAGACGTCTTATTTGATGTCATCAATTTTTGCCCAAAGAGACAGTGAGGAAATTCAGACCCTAATATGTTTTCTAGGTAATGGTAAGAGTGAGGAAAATAATGGCGGTTCTTTTAAGCTGAGAAATTTGTCCCATAAGCGTGTTTCTTACTACAAATAGGAATTGTATATTGACTATGTCAGCTCTCTGTATCAGCAGTGTACCCAGTTAGAAGTCAGTTAAAATATAGCATAGTGATTCTACCTCACTACTAAATAAATAAATGATAGATGAAAAATAAAAAAGAAATCCTCCTTTAGTGAACATGGCGAGCTTTGCCAGGGGATGGGCTGCCCCTCCTACGTTCACCTTAATGCACTTGAAGTTGTGGCCCCTCCCAGAGGCTCTGCTGACCTCTTTGCCTCCCCCTCCACACCTCATTGCCTTCTGTTCCTGATTTTCTCTTCCATAGCACTCCAGGCTCTGTGTTGGGTGGCAAGGAATGTGGCTTGCCTTTTGGGGAGTTCTAGACACCACAGAAAGGTCTCGTTCTATCCTGGACCAGAGACGGAAACAGGGTTCACTCAAGCATCAGCAAGGTGGTGGCTGCCTGGAGCCCCACCTGGGGAGGCGTCCTGCTGCCACAGGCCCTGGGCTGTTTCTGATGGAGAACATCTGTGTACCATAAATGCACCATCCCTCTCTTAGGCTCTCTGAGCTGGAAGGCACCTCCCTCAGGAGCTAGCCCTAGGGGGTTCCCAGCCTGCCATATCAGCCCTTATCCTCAGATTTACTTGGAAAGTATGTCAAATATACAGATCACTGGGTCTATTCTGAGAATCAGCAGAAGCCTCATAGGAATTTGCCTTTTTAAAATCTTCCCAGGTGATTCGGAGGACCAGCCAGGAGTGTGTCTCAGGATTCTAGCCCAGCCTATCCAGCGAGGAGTCCCCCTCCCACCATGGCAAAGGCTCAGCACACCGGTGAACTTCCTCTTGTCTGTCAGCCCTCTGTCACTCGATGAGAGCCCTCATGGGTCAGCCACAGTCATCTCCCACCCCGCCACTTCTTTAGTGTCTCCCAATATGACTTGAGTTATAGGGAATCTACAGGGAAATCCCCCCATGTGTCTTAAGCTGCAGGCACTGATGAGGTGTCATATCTGCAGGTCAGTCCTGTAGGTGTGAGTGTGCATATGCGTTGAGAAAGGAGGGGGCGTAATACCTGCAGTTTCTATTCTCAAAGTCTTTTTAGTTAGGAATCCTGGTTGCCTGGTTATAACATGTATGATGGGGGGAAACGTATCCTTTTACTACAGATGCATAATTTCTGCCCTGGGGAAAGGTTTGGAAAGGGATCAGCACACCCCTCCAATGACTGAAATGGGATTTCTTTTCCTTTAATACCTCCCCAGTAAGTCACTGCAGGCCTCTCTAGTGCACTGGTTCCCACAGGAGGATCCCTACCCAGCAGCACCCACTCTGGTGGCTCAAGGGTCCCACCTGAGGGAGGGAGCCTGAGTGCAGTGTTGGCGGCATGTTGGTGTGGTTAGGGCACTGTGCAGGGTGGGACTAATGAGTATGTAACACCTTTGGTCCAAAGTTAAAGAAAATAATAGACCTTAACTCAGGAGAAGATAAGAGAACAATGAGTTTCTTCTTGAACGATGAGCAGCTTCTAAGCATTTCAGTGCTTGTCAGCGAAAGGTTAAAGACAAAAGTTTCAAACAGTTTGAGAAGCACTGATTGTAACTAGTGTATTTTACAATTTTTTAAATAAAACTGAAGCTATATTATAGAAGTATGTGAACTAATAAAGTTGTTTTGAGTACAATTCAAGGTATAATAATTATCTGATAATACTAAATGTTAATGAAATTATAATTTGTTATAAATGGAGTTATATTTTTTGGCATTAAAAAATGAATTTTGGTACTATAGATTAGTATAGTGCAGTATTTTTATCTAGAGACTTAAATTTAAAATCAACACTAAATTTGTCTGAATAAAAAATTATTTAAAATAATGAATGTTAGCTTTAAGAGATAAAGCATGATAACTAAGGAAAAAGGAATAATATTTGAAAAGCTCTCCTACTGGGACAACTTTTTAAAAGCCAGACAGGTGTTCATTTTAAAGACTATATTATTGTTCAATTATACCACAAGAATTTTTATTCTTGTGAACAGAAAAAAACTGTTTGTCTTTTTAAAAAATGACTATAATAAACCTTGTACATAAAATGTGCATTGAGTCATTACTGTAGGATCAAATGGTAATTAAATTAAAGCCTTTTTTATGGCCTAGGATCAAACTGCATTTTCTAGCACCTCATAAAGTAAACTGTTAACAACTTTCTCCCACTCTATAGTAGCTAATTGATGCCACCAGGCAGAAAAGTCCATTAATAAAACAAACACCCTCAAAACTGAACATGAACTTAAACAGTAGATGCAAAGAGTACATAGGCTATATTAATAAAATCAAAATATTTCAAGTAATTACATTGGATTTATAAATTCAATGCCATTTCAGTGAAAATCCCAATAACATTTATCATGAAATTTGACTAGTTGATTCCATTATGTATACAGAAGAGCAAGGGGCCATAAATAGTCAAGATCATTCTGAAGAGAACCAAGGGGCGGATGGGGGCAAATTTTTCTCTGTCAGATTCCAAGGTTTATTACAAAAGCCAGTGTGATATTGGCACAAGGATAGAGAATCAGTCCCATCAGAATGGAATAGAGAGCTCAGGAAGAGGCCTATGAAAATGTGAAAGCTCACGTATGACGGGAGTAGTAAGCCAGATCAGTGGAGGAAAAACAAACCAGTAAGTGATATTGGGGAAGTTTTCTATCTACATTTGAAAAAAATAAAACTGCATCCCTATTCACATAATACCTGAAGATAAACTCTAGGCAGATTGAAGGCCTAATTGTGAAAGATGAATCTTTAAAACTTTTATAAGAACATATAGGAAGTTATTTTATAACTTTAGGAGAGAAAAAGATTTCTTAAGAAGACCCTGAAAGCACAAACCATGAAGGAAAAGAATGATACATTGAATTATATTATAATTATGAATCAAAATCTATTAGAACTGACAAAGGAGTAAAACCCAGAATATACAAAGAATGCCTACAAAATAATATAAAAAAGATGAATTAAACAGAAAAATGTAGGAGAATTTAAGTTGGTAATCCATGCAAGAGGAAGTCTATGACAAATATACTTGAAAATATGATCAATCTCACTAAAAACTGAGGAAATGAAAAGCTATAACAAAATTTCATTTCCCATCCATAAAATAAACAAAAATTTAAAAAATCTGAAGAGCATGTAGAGAGAAGGAACTATGAAACAATGGTGGTGGGAGTGTTAGTTAATACAACGCTTTTGGAGAACAACTTGGCAATAGCTGGGAAAGTTGAAGGTACATGTACCCAGTGGCCTAACAATTGCACTACTGGGTGTATAACTTCGTGGTACAGAGACTCTCTAATACATGTGTTTTGGGAGACTTGCACAAGACCACCTGTGTAAATAATATATTTTTCTTAAGGATATATATTTTAATAAAAGTACACATAGTAAAGCTATATATAATGAAGTATATAATAAAGGTATATAAAATACATGTTATGTAATTATATATTATATAATATAATAAAGTATACAGATTGTCAACATGAATGTGATCATAAACCTAAATTCAGAATAGTGGCTACCTCTGGGGGTGGGACAGAAATGGGACTGGAGAGGGATCCATTGGGGGCTTTGACTCTTTCCATTCCATTTCATTTCTTAGGCTAGTTAATAAGATCATGAATATCATTACATTATTCTGTATGCTATATGCATTTTCTTAGGTCTGAAGATTATCATAATAAATACCTAACAATATTAAGATTTTTAAACTAATAAATAAAAAATAAGAATGGCTGGTAACTTCCAAGTAGCATTGTGCTTTCCAGAAAGAATAAATTTTTTTAAAAATTCAAAAAAAATTCATTTTTGGTTGGTTTGCATGATAATCATTCTTGGTCAAACTTCTGATACCCACAGATGAGAAAGATAAGAATATTTCCTCTGCTAACATATTTGATAATTTTTTTTTTGTGCATGTTAAATATACTTTTTGTGTTTCAGTTGTTTTAAATGCTTTAAAAGACGCTTTGTTTGGATAATTATACATGGTAAAACAATAGTGTAAAAAAATCACTGATTTTAATAATTGTATCTGTTAATGTAAGATTCACTAGTTAACTTACTAAGCTTTCTTTAAAGAAGCAATGTATTAAAATTTTATATGCTCAGTTTTGTTTTAACGGTGTTAGGATAATAGTAAAGAAATATTCTAGCTAAGACTGAATGCTTACTCTATGCAAGGTTCCATTGATTGCTCACGACAACCCTGCTAGGTAAGTACCATTCTCATTCCTATTGTACAGGAGAATATTGAGGCACAGAGAGGTTAAGTAATTTGCCTAAGGACACATAGCTAGTAAGAGACATAGGGAGTAGAATCCAGGGAAACTGGCACCAGAGTCTGTGCTTTTAACACTACCATGAAGATGAAGAGAAAGAATATATTTCATATTGCTGTATAAATAAAATAAAAGCTGTTGGAGCAGTCTCACAGACTCTTAAACACATGCAAAAGCTTTGCTGAACTGACTTTGGCATTGTCTGGTCCCTAGCTGTTGGGAGATCCAGAAATTTCAGTTTAATGGCAATTTAATTGAAGAGTAGTAGCCTGACTCAAAAAGGCGGCATCCCAAAGTTGGGCAGACACTGAGACACAGTGGCTCCCACATTCTTTAACCAAGGATCCGGGACCCTTACCCTACAGAAAAAGAGCATGCGTGCCAGCTAGTTGTGCGGGGGCCCCAGCCCTTTCGTGCACTCATGCCGCAGACCGCGTGCGCAGGCGGCCTACCTGGCTGTGCAGCATGGACTCCAGCACGAGAGCCCACAGGTCCACAAAGGTTGTGCTCTGCCCCTGCTCTGCTCGCAGCTCCAGCTCCTGGCGGTAGCTTGCCAGGCGCTCTGGGGAGAAGGCCTCCAGCTTGCTCTTGGCCAGGTGCTCCCGGGTGTGTCGGATGGGTCCCTCAAGGTCTCTCTGAGACCACTCAGGGTCCCCATATAGTTGGGCCATTGTCCTGGAGAACAAAGGGACAGTACAATAGGATGCGGAGGCCCAGCATGGGCTGCAACTCCACCTTCCCACCTTCAACTTCTCCCAACGTGTTGCTCCTGCCACCAAAGTCATGTCTGTCTGGAAAATGTCTTAGGACTTTCCCTCCTAGATCAGCGCTGTCCAATATAGACATAATGTGAATCACATATGTAATTTAAAATTTCCTAGTAACCACACTTTTAAAAAGTAAAAAGAGATCAGAAAAAATTAATTTTAATAGTATATTTAATTTACTATACCCCCAAATTATTTCAACATATAATTAATATAAAAAATTAAGATACATTTATATTTTTCCAAACCTAGTCTTCAAAAGTCATTGTGTATTTTATATTTATAACAACATCTCAATTTGGACTAGGTACATTTTAAGTCGTCAATAACCATGCGTGGCTAGTAGTTACTGTATGATATAGCACAGCTCTCGCCTCTCCTCTCACGTCAGTCCTGAAGCCCTTTGAGACCGCTTGTCAACAGCTGTCACCTAAACTCCTTTGAGGAGATTACTTCTCTTTTACTCCTTCAAAGTCATATTTCAGTAAGACTCAAAGGCATGTATCTCTAACAGTGAGAAGTTCCACCTCATTAAAGGCAGGGTGGGGTGTAGGGAGGCAATTTTGTCTTTATATATAATGGTGTCTCTTAATCTCAATTTCCTCATCCATACTATAGGAACAATAAGAAAAAGTACACTAGAGAGTGTTGTGAGTATTAAAGGAGATAATAATAATTAAAGAAAAAACTATCAATTTGGAGCTCCTGGAATATGTCAGACCTATTAAGTATTTTTCTTGGGCGGTCCCACTCCAGTCCTATGGAGGATGTACTATTATTACCCCCATTTTGGAGATGATCCAATTGAGAATCAGAGGAAATAAGTTGGTCAAGGTCACCCAGCTAGTAAGTGGTGTTGTAGAGACTTAAACCCAACTCTTCTGAGTCAGCTGCATGGAGTGAACATCCTGTAATGCCTCACTCGTGGCAGGACCTCTGTAATGTCTGTTTAGTCCCTTTTGAAAAACTACTTGGTACCCATCAGACCATATTACTCACACCTACTTGGCTTCCCCACATAGAAGTTCCCTCTGACATGCACTCCACTCCCTTCTGGGGCCTGGTCATCTCTGCTCCTCCAGTCACCAAGGCCCTTACCATGTAGCTCCCGAGATGCCACTGAAGTATGTCACGCAGTCCAGGAGTCCCAGCTTTTTCAGAGCCAACAGGTGGCCATAGAGAGAGGTCATGGCCCGGGCACCTCCTCCAGTGGCCATGATGCCCACAATGGGGACCTGGACCACAAAGAGACATGGGCTGGCTTAACAAGGACAGGGATGGAGCTGCCTCCTGCCTCCAGAGAAGGGACCTGATCAGGACCATGGTCAGAGTCAGACGGAGTCAGAGTTAGAGCTGGTGTCCAGCCCCTCTCCGGGAAGTGACTGCTCTCAGACATGGACAGAGCTCCAAAGGGGGTGAGCAGAACCCCAGGGCCTACCCATATCTCCTCCCACATGCCCACATGCTCAGTCCCCAGTCTCTGCTAACTGGGGTGTCTGGAGCGGGGCAGAGGAATCAGGTAGTACCTTAAGGCCAGTCCAAGGTATCTGCACCCCCACGCCCCTGTACTCCCCATACCTCATCCTCCTGCAGGTCTCTGCCCAGCTGCAGGGCCTGCTTCAGGGCCTTTGCCACCACCTGCTTCCTCCTGTGCAGGAAGGCGCGCTCCTCCGCACACAGATCGAAGCCTAGGCGCACGGCCAGCTCCTTAGGGCTGGGGCCGCAGAGGATCCAAGGGTCAGGGGGCAATTGCAGAGCTCAGCCACTGGTTGGCCAGCCCACAATAGCTGTAAGATAACCTCCCTGCTCCCAACTCCAAAGACCACTCTTTCCACAGCACTCCCCTGTCCCATGACGGCCCCTCACTGTCCCCAACAGATATGACTATCCCTCACCAGCCTGCAGCCTTGAGCCGTAGCCTCACTCCTGGGGCCTGAAATCAAAGCAAGAGACCTTGTTCAGAATGTCCTAGACCCTGAAGGAAATGTGAGTATCCACTGGGGGCCTTGGGCTCTGCCATCTTTATTTTCACTTGCACTTTCCATCCGGTTGAGGCCACTTACATTTGTAGCAGGAACATCAACGGTCATCTCCTCCCCAGTAGTCAAGGACCTCAGAGGCACAGTGAAGTGCTCAGCTGAGTTGTCTGAGTTCCAGCCATTGCTTTTGGAGTTCTGGAGGGAAACATTCATTCATTCATTCATTCGTTCACTCAACAAATCCTTACTGAGCATCTAAACAGTGATCCAGACAGACATAGTCCTTTCTTGATAATACAAAAATAATTACAATATTTATAATTACTAAAATTATAATTACAAAAAAATAATAGCTAATATTTATTTAGTGTAATAATAGCTAATATTTAGTTGTTGTTCTAAGCGGTGTATGAATTTATAAATAATTTATAAAGAAACAGGAAATGAACTGATGTTAATAAGTGTTGTAAAAGAAACAAGTAGTGTGATAAGACAGAGTAGCCAGAAGTGGGATGCATGGAGTCTATTTAAGGTGGGGAGTCAAGGAGGGCCCCTCTGAAGAGGTGCCATTTGAGTTGAAATCTAAAAGAGGAGGGGGAGTAGGGGAGGAAAAGGAGGAGCAGCAGGAGCAGACAGCTTTGGAAGGAGCCAGAGGAGGACATGGAAAGCACTTGGCATGCTGGAAAAGCAAGAAGAGACAAGTTATGGCTGGAGCATCATCAATAAGGGGGAACGTGGATCAAAATGGAGTAGTGGAAGTGGGCAGGGGCCAGGCTGGGCAGGGTCTCTAGGCACCAACGTAAGATTTTGTTCTAAGAGCATCATTGGAGAAGCCCTTAAAGGTTTCAAACAAAGACAGACATGGTGTTATAGCTCCCTACACCCTCCCCAGGCCTGGTGATCCAGAGGGTCTGCCAAGAGCATGTGCCTAAATGAGGGAGGTTGACAAGGCCACAAGGGACTGGCCTTGGCAGGGGGGAGACCCGGGAGGGCCCTGCAGCAGCTGAAGCTTGCCCAGGGCTGGGTTGGTGGAAGAGCTCCAGAGCCGAGACCCAAAGACCCACCTGCAGCTGCCCACTCAGCTCTGCCTCTTGAGCTGCCATGTAGTGGAAGTGGAAAGCAGAGGCTGTGCCCAGGGCAGATGTTTGTGTGTTTTCATAGGACCCCTTCAGCACCAGTTCCAGCTCCAGGTTGTCCCGATCTAGGGAGAGAGGGGGAAGCTTAACACGAGGGGAACACAAGACCCAGCAAGGACCCAGAACACCGGCAGTAATGCCTGCACAGGGTGGAGGCCCCGGGTTGCTAGACCACGGAAAACAGGATTCTGGGAAGCCCCCAGCCCGAGCCTGCCAGGCCCCCAACCTTATGGGACCCCCACCTCCTGTGATATGCCCCAGGTTGGGGGGACCTCCTGCCCAGAAGAGACCTGTCGCCCTTCTGCTGTGTGAGCCAGAAGGAAGAGGCAAGCTTTGCCCTGCTGCTCACCTCCCGCCCTCTCTGGGTTTCCCAGCCACCCTCGGCTAACCCCCTGCCCCCACTTTCCGGGCAGAAGTCAGACCTGGTTCTGAGCGGGTCTCACCTGAGACCACGACTGTGTTCTCTGTGGTCTCCAGATGGACATCCAGGCATGACAGCTCTCGAGCCTGAGGCAGATCACATCATGGGTAGGGGGCTCTGCTGGCAGAGCTGAGGACCCCTCAATCTCACTCTCTGAGCCCCACTGTCCCAAATCCGCCACACACAGTACAAGAAGTGGCATTCACGGTGGGACTGGATGCAGAAAGCCCTCACCCACCTCTGCTGCGCTGCAACTGCTAGGCCAGATGTCCTGAAACAAGCAGGAGGGCCCCGTCTCACCCACCCCCCAGGTCTCCTAGATTTGCCAAACTTCTGGAATCTCTGCAGGACCCCCAGCTGTCAGGCACAGGTTTTTTTTTCTCTAGGTTCCTCTATGGCCTCAACCCGGAGGATGCATTCATTCCACCACAACTACTCCCAAAGACTATCACACCAACCACTTGGTGCACAGGCTAACGGAATGGGTCAGAGCAATCCTTACATTTTAGCAACTAGAGTACCTCCTGGTTGTCCTCCACTGAACTGACTGGCCAAACGAGTCTGCTGCATTCTCTCTGTAATGCTTGCCAGCTGCTAGCTGCAGCCAGCTCTTGCTATTGACCCCTCCTGTTCATCACACACTTGGTCTCCATCACCTCTGATAAGAGGCAGCTGCCATCAGTATGACTATTTCCATGTGTACAAGCGTACCTCGAAGATATTGTGTGCTTCCTTCCAGACCACCACAATAAAGCAAGTATCACAATAAAGTGAATCGTAATCTTTTTGCTGACAGAAGGTCTTGCCTTCCATCTGTACAAAATGCAACATCTGTGAAGTGAATAAAGCAAAGCCCAATAAAACGAGGTTTTGCCTTGTATCTGCAAAAGTAGTACTAGTCCCTCAAACAGGAACTCTCAGGACCCTGAGGTGGTGCTTCCTTCAAGCTGGGGCTCTAGGTGCCTTGTTGACCTCATGGGAGGCCTGGCCCTGCTCCCAGGTCAGCTTGCTTGTTGGGGGGCTACACTACACTTTGAGTAGAAAGCTTCTAATGCATCTCTTGCCACCATGTGTCCATTCCTACCCACTGCAGCTGGGTGACCTTGCTGTGTTTTAGGGAAGCTGACCAGGACTCTCTACCATCTCGAGGAAGAGCTGACTGATCCCCTGCCCCTGCCCCAAAGCTCCCACGTTGGAAGCACACCACCCTGGAAACTCCCTCTGAGCCTCAGTTACCTCCTTATTAACAACCTGAGCCAGGCCTGGCCTGCACAACTTTCTCACCAGGGCTCTCTCTTCCAGGGCTAAGAACTTCACGTTCATCCCCGCTGACCAAACACCTCAGGGAGCACATACAGTTCCCCCAGAACTGCTTCAGCCATACAGCCTTGGGCCAGAGCCTTCTCAGAGCCCGGCTCAGCCACCCCTCTCTCTATGCTCCCTTTAGCCCCAGGTCCCTTCAAGCCCCTCCCTCTGACCACCTTCCTAGGTGACCACCTGGCTGAGAGGCCAGGGGTGGTCTTACCGTAAAGCCCTGTCCTTGCTTTGTCCCTTCTGGCCCACTCCCCCCTCAGCTCCCCCTCATAAGCTTGGAGAAGTAATGGTTACCACAAGGACGTTGTTGGTGATGAGGTTTTCTGGGCGGTCTGACCTGGAAAAATCAAACCACTCACAGTCTGGCCTTGCAAAGGCAAAAGCTCTCTGTGCTGACCTGTCCACCTTGCAGCCAAGGCTCCACCCACGTGGGGACCCCCTGGGTGACGCTGAGGGTTCTCTAAGTCGTGAAGATTATTCAGGGTGCAAGGAGATGCTTCTGAGGAGTGAAAGGTGAGGAGAGAGAGTAGGGCAGAGAAAACATGAACTTGCCTCTCCTTGTTTCTCTAAAGGATCCCCACCCCCCAGACTGGCAGGGGTTGGGAGATGAGGAACGGGGAACCTGAGCTGGACAGACCAATGGGAAGATCTGGGTCAATGACATTATTCTAAACAAAGCCTGGGTCCTTAGACACTCCCTGGGCTGTGTGACACTACTCACATTTTTTCCAACAGGAACTCCACATCCAGTTCCTCCTGTCCCTGAAATGAAAGATACGCAAGTTGTCAACATTTATGTAAGTCTTTAGAATTGACACAGTTCTTCTACACTCATTATTTCATCATCTCATGTCTCTAAGGGAGGCAAGGTATTACACTTCTTCCCATTTTACAGATGATGAAACGGAGGCCTCGGGAAAGAGGAGCTATCTGCCCAGGTTACCGCAGCTAGGAAGTCTGCAGAGAACAGGTCTTTGGGTGAGACGAGGAGCACAAGCCCAAACAGGCTTGAGGATGCCCAGGACCCATTTCACCTTCCTCTGGATGGGGATCCAACCCCAGAACTCTGGCCTCCCCTATCCCAGCCTTCCCTGGCTGAAGAAAGAACACAGAGACCTTCACAAAGCACCTGGGAAGTCACAGGCAGTAAGTAGGAGCGATGAAGCCACAAATGCCCCAAGGGTTAGTTACACTGACCTGTGTTTTGAGGGACATTGGGAAGTTCTCCACCATCCAAAACCTCCCACAGACAGTAAAATTTCTCCATTGAATGATTTGGTCTGTAACAGCCAAGTTAAGCATCTCCTTTCATATTAAAATGTCAATATCTCTGGGAGGAGTTTGCATCTTTCTACGAATGAATTCAACTCAGCAGCATCCCAACATGGAAGAAACCGTCTTAGCCTGGATCCCATGGGAACTCTCCACGCACCTGGGTACTCAGGGAGAAGGTCTTCTGGAGCAGTTTGCCAGGGAGGACTTCTGAGACATCATAGAGAAACTTGGAGCAAAGGTCATCTTCTGTGACTGAGTCCTCATCATAGATGCTCAGCTCCAGAACATTCTAGGGACCCAAGAACAATTTATTACATTATTTACTCATAGCTGTAGCCCACCTCTGTTGAATCCTTACTTGATAATCAGAGCCAGAAAAATTATTATGCCTCCACATTTTGTTTTTCAAATTAAAAATAACAGTAAAACAAGCAATAAAAGAAAACCCAGAGAAGTTCTAATTTCCCCCTGCTATTTTTAATTTTTATAAAAATAAAATTCTTTCAAAGAATTCTCCCTCCTACTGCTCCCATGCTTTGCTGTTTCCCTAAGGCACTGTGTGTACCAGGCACTGTACTAGGAGTGTATTAGCTCATTTAACCTCACAACAACCCAAGTCAGCAGGGGATTCTTACTGTCTCCATTCTGTAGATGGGCAGAGAGAGGACCAGCCACTTGCTGGAGGCCCACAGGCAGCTGGGTTCACACATTCTCTTGCACACAGCACATGCAGGCTGGGGCACAAAGTCACCTGCTCCTCAGTCTCTATAAGCCCTGGAGGAAATTGTGTTCCACCCCAAGAACCCTCCCTGGTACAGCCTATCCTCAGGTGAGTAGCCGGACCCTTACCTTGACCTGAGTCTGGATGAGGAAACTGAAGGTCTCATTCCATACAGGATGACTGGAGTTAGTGATTGTTTTGGTCTTAAACTTGATTCCAGGTGCCGTTGGCAGCTGTAAAACCACGTAGGGATCTGCCTTGCTTACTGCCAAAGTCAAGAGAACCATTGTGAGAGCGAGTTCCTCACACCCCTCTCCACGGGCCTTACCAGATTCCTATCAAGACCCCTGAGGCGAAAATGGGCAGCCCGACCCAGCCCAGTCCCCAGGCACTTGTCTGGGCCTTTCCCAGACGACCCAGTCATCCCTATAGCCCTGAAGCCCAGGGGACAGTTACTCACATAAGTCAGCACAGCCCAGGCCCCGCGCCTCGAGGACCCTCACGGTAAGCCGCCAGCAGGCAGAAGCCTCCCCCTGGAGAGAAATAGCAGACCAATGAGTCCCTCCTGTTCACTCAGGAGCTCCACCAGTCGGAGCCCAGGCTTCTCCTGAGATGCTTGGTGATGCCGCCAGCTGTTCTGGGGCCAAACAGCCTTTGCCCACCTCTGACCTGGGGGCAGAGGTTCTGGACTGTGCCAATGAGGGAATGGCTGACCACTTTGCGGGGACAGTGTGGAATCTGTGGGACTCACTCCCCTTCAGAAGCAGTATTGCCCGGTGTAGTGGAGGAAGTAGGAACTGAGGGCTTGGAAATGGCCAGCACACTGGACACCTCAGTATGGGGTTGGCCACCACCAGAGCTCCCAGGGAGGGCAGCCCTTTGGTAAAGCGGGTGGCCCCACTGCCCAGCATGCCCCCATCCTCTGGACAGAAGTAGACACGTGACTCCAGGGAGGCCGAGCCTTGGGGAGCCCAGCGGTGTGTGACAGCCACAGGTCTTCACCTTCTCTTGGGTGGAAATTAAGAAACTCCGAGAGCATCAGGCCATTACTGTGAGCAGTGGGTGAAAGCTCACTGTGTATTAAGATGCTGAAGATATCACATCAGCCCACAGACAAGCTCAGTGAGGAGGAGGAAGAAACTGAATGGATGGAAGCTGGGAGGGGCAGAAAAGACAAGCAGAAGAAGATGGCAGGAAGAAAAGCGGAGGACAGGTAGGGTGTGGCTGAGACCTGCTAGGGACAGAGCGCTAGGGGTATATCCCCAAAACCCTACTATGAGGTCCTTGGCACTGCTGCGATCAGCGTTTCTGTTCTTCCTGAGGCTTGGCTATGTGATTTTTTCTGGGTACCCTGCACAAGTTTCTTACAATAAGCCCCTGTGACCTGAGGCAGAGGCAGCACCATGCTTGTAAGGTGGACACTCGTCCTGGCATAGTTGGGAGACAAGGTGGTGAGGAAACCAAGGCTGCCTTGCACCCTTCCAGGACCGATCCCACTTTGGTGGTTGTAATCGGGAAGTCTCTGCTCTGCACAGGTGCTCCTTCCCAGGGGCGGGCTCAGTGTCCACAGGACATAGCTTTCCACACCCCACAGAGAACCTTACAGGACAGCGGGCCACAGCAAAGTCATTCAGGTATCATGCCCCCACCTGGGTCCCTTCTCTCCTGGGTCCCTGCATCGTCCCTCCCTCTCCTGTGGCTCATGCTCAGTGTCCTTGTCATTCCTGTCATCTTTCTGGCAGAGCACATATAATCCCCCCAGTAAGGCAGAATTATTTCTCCCTGGGGATTATCTCCAGTGACACCAGCAACATTTCAACTTGACAGGTCTTCAACCAGAGCTTGACATTGGCAGGGATTTAATGAGTTTTTAGACACCTGGCTCCACTTCCTGCCTGCACCCCACTTCCATCACTGCGTGTCACAGAGAAGGTGCTGCCTGGGATCCCGAAGGCCTGCAGGGCGTTGTGTTTCTATGCCCACTTCAAAATGGGGGTGGGCAGAGGCTGCCCGCCCTCCAAAGTCTCTTAGGGCTACTAACAAGTGCCCCAAATGCTCACTTTCCATCCAGTCCCATAGCCCAGTTTGAGCATTATTTATTGTCCATTCCTCCCTCCAGTCACTGAGAGCGTCTCAACCTCAGAAAGCCTCCCAGCCCCCGGCAGGTTATTGTTTCCTAGGACAAAACCCCATTTCTCTTTACCTCTAAGACCATTGCTACCAAAGAGCATCCAGAAGATGGGCTCTGAGAATAGTTATGACTGACTGATCATTACTAGAGGCAGAAGAGTGGAGCGGTCAAGCACGGGCTCCCAGCCAGGTGGTCTGAATCTCCACCCTGGTCCTCCACTTATTTGCTATGTGACTCTGGATAAGTCACTAAACTTCTCAGTGCTTTTGTTTCCTTGCAGGTAGTGGGACTAATAATAGTATCAACCTTACACAGTGTTCGAGGCTAAATGTACTAATGCTTATAAAATGTTTAACAAAAAAGCACACAGTTTTCAGGTAATTGCTCTATTATGATTTCTTAAGTGGTTGTTATGTTTCTAGGTGCTGTCCTAAGCATATTACATATACAAACTTGGTTTATCCTTCCAACAGCCTCATAAGAAAGTATTTTTATTTCCTCTCATTTTATGATGAAAGAATTGAGGCTCAGAATGGCTAATTTGCCCTCAGTCTCAGAGTTAGTATGTGACATTGTTAGATTCAAACCCAGGTCTCCAAGGCCAGAGATCACAACCCTTGTGCTATTCAACCTTCTCAGGACTTTGCTTCTTTGTAAAACCATGCAAAATTCCCCCGTCTGCCCTGTGGATATCTAGACACTAGAATTTCTTAGATTTGTTCAGCCAAATATGATTATTGAACTAACATGTTAACTGATAGGATTCTTTTTCTCCTGAGGGCATTGAGGCTTCATTTTCTCTGTTGAAAGATTGTCTCACCTGAAATACTGCCTTAATCAATGGCTGATCCTGGACGCTCATGGAGTTCTCCAGCAGGGAGCCCCAACCCAGCTACTGTAGGATCCTGAGAGTGCTCCCTGCAGTGAGTTCCAGCCACCGTCTTTCCCCTGGTGCAGGGACCCCAGGACCTACTCCATCCTCCCCCTTGTAGAGAGGATCAGGGGAGATGTGGCCCAAGGGAGTCTCCAGACCAAGGTCCAGAGTATCCATGACCATGGGGTCTTCAGCAAAAAGAAAAAAGTGGTCAGGCCTCCTTGTCCACTGTTGGCACTGAGTGATCCATGGTGGGGCTGTGAGGAGGCTGGAGAGGAGAGGAAGCTGCAGCACAGCCTCGGGCCCTGCACCTCCTGAGTCAGGCTGAACACAGCAGGCACAACCTTAGATGCCCAGCCTGCCCTGCCAGCCATGCTCCTGCTGTCAGAGCAGGCTCCAGTCTTCTGTTCCGGCAGGAAAGAAGCTGGGTGAGGACACTGCTGGGGCTCGTTTTGAGGGATGGGCATCCCTGGTCTCAGGGGCTCAGCCAGTTCCAGGAACATCAGTAGGAGGCAAGATGCTTCCCAGGTGTGAGGGCAAACTCGGGCTCCCAGAGTCGCTGCAATGGTGTCCTGCAATGGACAGTCCCTCTCTATCTTTCTCAGGGCTCCCTGGTGTATGCCTGCCCTAGGCAAGTCTTCTCCAGGAGCATCAGACTGGAACAGCCTGTGTGGACCCAACTCAGTCCTGGATCTCAGGGCCAAGGCTCAGAAGCCGGGTAAGGTTTGCAAATAAGGTATATGGCTCAGGTGAACTTGTACTTAGCCCCTTTCATGGCCACCGACTGGAGTTCCTGGGGAGACCTGAGGAGCCAGTCCCTCAGGCCCTGGTCTCTGGCAGAGAATGAGAAATCTGGGCTGAGGAGAAGCATATGGCAGGGTTGGAATGAGCAGTTTGTAAGTTTCCTTGGCCTAGTTGCAGCTTTATCACTCCTGGGCATAGTAAATAACTGGCAGTGGATCGGGATTCAGGCTGGCAGAGCTTCTGAGACACACAGGATAGTTGCTGGGCTCCAGCCAGTTCCAGAAAGTCCCCTGCCTGCTGTGGGGGGCTGTGGGCGGCTGTGGGCCTGGGGGGATCTCCTTCTGTAACATGCAGCCACTGTGCTCCTTTGAGGGGGGGAGAGGAAGGGTTACCTGATGAAGATGGCCAGGTGGTCCCCTAGGTGTCAGTCTCTCCATGCCAACTCAGCTCCACTCCAGGCCTAGCTCCTGCCAAGATGCCAACTCCCTGGATGGCGGGCAGCAATTATTCCAGTAGGATGGGACTGACTGAGTCTGCCAGCCTCTGAGGTGCCATGATCCTATAAACAGGTTGGGGCTCCACCCCCAGATCACTCCCTCAACCCAGAACCTTCTCTTCTTCCCCAAGAGGCTGGGTCAACCAGCATCTCCAGAAAGTTTTGGCAGGGCTCCAGGACTGGCAGGTGGAGCACCGCTTCCAGATGTGGGGTATCAGGACAGCAGATGCGGCAAGGTGGGGAGATGAGTCCCAGGGAACAGTGGCAGAAACCTGCTCCCCTGAGGCAGCAGGCCTAGGGCGGGGTGGGGGCAGACCTGAGGAAACCTCTAGAGCCCAGCCCCAGCCAGAGCCAGGCTGGCGTCTGGGAAGGAGGGCTGTGCATCTGGGGGTAGACAGGAAGCCAGGCCTCCTTGGCAGCTGTTTGCAGCCAGCACCCTGGTGTGTCACCGGGCAGCCATGGTAGAGACCCTGAGCAGACTTGGAGAGCTGTAGGGGCTCTGGGCTCTGATTCTAAACTTCTCATCCTCAACTTTACCCTCACTCCTCCTATTTGGCTGGTCCTAGGAGTTCAGAGGATTTTTATTCAATTCAAATGGCAATCTTTGTAATAAAGGTAAAAGAGACCAATCAGGAAACTCTTAGATAATATTACAGGGGGAAAAAAAAGAAAAAAACAAACAAACCAAACCTCAGTGAAGTCATCTGTTTAAACTGTTTAATGTGCTTAAGAACACTAAATGGTCTCCTGAAATGACATAAATTCATCTTACTGTTTGTTAATTGATTAGATCACTGAATAATGATTTTTTTTCAAGGCAAATGAAACTCAATTAATGTTAAATTATTACAAATGGATCTAAAATGTACTACTACAAAATAAGCCAAAAAAAGAAAACAGTGGTCTATGAACAAGTGAAAAATAATTGAATGGAAAATACTTCTCATTTGCATGAACCAGATAGAGAATCTAATGAAAAGGTGGAAAATGTAGAAAATGAAAAGGAACAACTTTTTCAAAGTGGGTCAGAGATGAAGCAATTCTCAAAAGTTGCCAGCATGAGAGGCAGAGTCAGGGATTATGCTCTCTGGCTAAAAGCTCATGTCCCCTCCCCAGACTGGATTCAGCCTAGCCTAGAGCCCACCTACCACGGAGTCTTCTGGGTGGCCTCCATGACCTGGCTCTGTCCCAGAGCTATCCCAGGACTGCAGGAGTCCTGAGCAAATGCACTCTTCTGGGGAGAGATTTCACATCTCCCAGAACCAATGCGGGCCTCACTGGAACCACAGGGAGGGGCCTTGAGAGGCAGAGATGCAGCATGAGGTGAGGCCCAGCACCAGCTCTCCACACCTGGGTGGGAGGGGCAAGCAGGGCCCCGCCCCAGGGGGCTCAGCTGGTTGTACTGGGAGAGAGGCATCTTGGTGCTCAGTTTCCCCCTATCCATGCAGTGATGGTGTGGGAGAAGCTGGGCCTAGTGAAAACCATAAATTTCTGACTCAGAGAGTCTTGATTTGGGATTAGGCCCATGGATGGGATTTAGGGCATTCCCATCAGTTCCTAAAATTATAGTCAAAATTATACATATGCATGTCCATGCTTCCAGAGCAGTACTGTCCAACAAGAATGTCATGTGAACCACATGGGTCATATTAAATTTTCTAGTAGCTATGTTTTAAAAAGCAAAGAAATACAAGTGAAATTATTTTAATAATGTATTTTATGTAACCCAATAATCCAAGTTATTTTCAATTCCTCATGTGATCAACATATAAAAATATTAAGGAGATATTTCACACTTTTTTCAAACGAAGTATTAAAAAATGACTGTGTGTGTACACTTATAACATATTTTAATTCAGACTGGCTACATTTCAAATGTAATATAGTAGTCACATGTGGCTACCTTTTAGGTATGCATGCATGTATTTACTTAAATCCTCACCCGAGGATATATTCATCATTTTTAGAGGTGGGGGGGTGGAGAGAGATATTGATCAATTGCATTCCATACACACCTTGTACTGGGGACCAAAACTTGCAAACTAAGTATGTGTCCTGAACAGGAATTGAACACACGACCTTCCAGTGCACAGGATGACACTCCAGCAACTGAGCCACACTGGCCAGGGAATGGCTGGTCTATAGGGGGGCTAGCCACAGAGTTCTGCATGGATGAGGGAAAATAGGACCCTCCAATAACAGTTTCAAGACTTATGTGCCAAGACATAGGATTTTACTTATTGAAACCCAAGGTGGAAAGGGGGAAAGGTCAGAATCAAGGAAGAAAAATAGTTAGCTTAAGTCTTACTGATCTCCTTACCCTTGACCCTACAAGGCTGTGATTAGGGATTAGGCACAGGAGAAATGGGTCAAGATGGACAAAAGTTAAGGCGAGAAGACAGAGGCAGAGAAAATCTGGAGGCAGTCAGTTTGGAGCAGGGCCAGCGGACACAGTGGGGCATGACTGAGGTGGCATGTTGCTCACACAGGCAGTGGGGTCTTCGAGGTGGGGACACACCTGTAGGAGGAGGTCTTTAGCATCTCCGTTTTCCATTCTGTCATCCCTCTCCCTTGCAGGTGTGCGGGAAAAACAAACTTTCCTCACCCTCAAGGTTCTTTGGACTATTCTAATAATCAAATAGACATGAGGCAGATTATTAAGAGAAAATAACCAAATTTGCCCTGGCCAGGTGGGTCAGTTGGTTGGAGCATTGTCCTACCTACCAAAAGGTTGTGGTTTCTTCCCCAGTCAGGCTCGTATAGGAGGCAACCAATCAATGTTTCCCTCCCACGTCGAGGTTTCCTTCTCTCTCTCTCCCCCTTCACCGCTCTCTAAAATCAATGAACATATCCTTGGGTGAGGATTTTAAAGAGAGAGAGAGAGAGAGAAAATAATCAAATTTAATACATACATATGTATGGGAACCTTATATACATTGATAGAGTCAAAGACCCCCACAAGCCCAAGAGGTTCAGAGACAGAAAAAGAACATTGGTATACAGTAGTCCCTCTTTATATCGCTGTTCACTTATCGTGGCCTCACTGTATCACGGGATTTTAAAAAATATTATATTTAATTATTTATTGCGGGTTTTTTGCTATGTCATGGGATTTTGCAATACTGTGTACTTATGTGTTAAAGTTACGTAGGTTTAAGAGTGTGGAATATGTTTAAGAACATAAGTGTTTATAAAAGTGCGGAAAAGGTTAATAAGGGAGTGGGAAAGGTTAATAAGGGACTGGAAATGGTTTATAAGTGTGTGGGAAGGGTTTATAAAGCCTTAAAATATATATAAATACTAAAATAAATGTAAGGTTCTTACTTCGTGGATTTCCACCTATCAAGGGGGGGAAGGAGGGGTTCCAGAATGTAATACCCGTGATAATTGAGGGAATACTGTATAAGACATTCCAAACTAAGGATGAGGTAACGTGACTTAGGGGCTTCAAAGGATCATTGCAGAATGATAAAAAGAGCAAAAATAAATAAATAAATAAATAATAAAAATTAAAAGATCCACACAAAAAAGAATAAGAAGAACAGATGTTTAGTAACTAGAAGTTGGTCCTGCCCTATAGTCAGGTCAGAAGAGGTTATTTCTGATAATCTTCCCATTATGGGCAAGGCCCCTAATTCAAGGTAGTCAAGGGAGGGGCAGAAGTTTCTCCTGAGTCCACAGCTAAAGATGCCCTTAGTTCAAAACAGTCTGAACAACACAGAAGCACATGTTGGGGTGACTAGCTCTGATCCCGCACATGGTCTTCCCCCTTCCTACCACTCTCTCTTCCCAAATTTTGCTCTATAATCACAGTAAATGAACGTTTACTTTTTCATTAGGCATTTAATGACTTTAACTCCCCAAATTTCTTCTACAGAACCCACTCACCCTCAACCCTAGCTCCTCCAGCTACAATAAGGCAGCACATGGCCCAGGCTGGCGAACCAGCAGGTGGACTCGCCCTGGCCAGATGATTGGCTCATTGGACTCATGACCCAATTCGTGCCACATGAATCCTGGTGCAGGAAGCTGGAGCTGCTAAATGTAGCCATCTTGCTGCTGCAAGAAGAAGACCTGTCAGAAAATGGAGCCAATATTAATAGTTAATGCTTAAATAATACTTACTGTATTACCAGGCAGAGGTGGGTTACTGTGAAGCTAATGCTGCTTAACCTGGGTCCGCCTCTTGCATGTGGCCTTCCAAGGCTCCAAGGAACCTTGCAATAGATTCTTGTGATCATGTGTCCATAAAGTTGGCAAAACTAAGTAAGCTATTTTAAGGACAACTGGCTACGACCATTTTCTCCCCATTCTTCCACCTCCTCTGTTAACATTGATATGACTATGACTATTTTTAGGATCTGGCTAAGGAGCAGTTGAGTCAGAGTTGCATTTAATTTCAGTTTAGCAGGATGTAATGATGTGGTTTGCAGTCAGTTTCATGTATAGTGAAACTGCCAGCCACTCTGGGTTAGGAATAGTTTCCAAAAATATTCCTACCAGCCACTGTGCCAACTCATCTGGCATTGTGGCACAGAGATACACACAAAGCCAGAAATTGTACCAGAGTAAGGAAAATAGAGAAAGAGAAACAAGGCCTAAAATATACAGAGCCAGAAACTAGTCTGTGTCAGGTTTGTGCCTAGAAGAAGGGAGGAGTCGGGTGGGCCAGTTCAAAGCCTTTATTGAAGGATGTTCAGGCAGGGGGCTGAGTCCACGCGGACTACAGCCCTGAGCAGAAACAGAGCAGGGGTTTTGAGGGGCTGCGGGGGTTGGCGGGACTTTCAAAAGTCCAGATGGAGCTAGTGATTGATAGGGAAGTAGGCTCTGAGAACAGGGGAGTTGCTAAAATCTTGTCAGCAGATAAGGATATATTTGAAGGACACGGGCAGTCACTGGTGCCAGCAGTTACTGTGGGGCAGCAGATTTACTGGGGGCTTGCTGAAATTAGATCTGAATTCCTGGAACCCAGGCCTTACAACTGAATCTGTGGAAAATTCATCCAATCAGACACATCAAATTTTAAGTGGAAGATTTAGTTCCCATTGCCAATTGATCAAAACAGAAGTTCTCCTGAAAGATTTGTTCAATCATGTCTTAAATGCTTTCTTCCCTTGGATGGGAATAAAAAAATAGAAGTTAACATACATTCAATATATGACAAGTAGTTAGCACATCTGCAATAGCTCAGATATGGGGGAAACTTGATAGAGATTGTAGGGGGGCTTATTTTCCTAATAATATTTGCAACAATATGTCCTGTTCTTCATGCTGTTGATGTAGAAAATGTCCAAATCTGTAGAGCATTTTCATAAGAGTTTATGTGAGTGAAGCTGATGATATATGTTGGGGAGCAAGATCTCAAACACTCTGGAGAATAAATTTTGCAGTTTCTTTTATGCATTTGAAATCAGGGAGGGAACTAAGGAAGATTATGTGGAGGTGGGAGAAGATGACAGGATGATTAACAAGATTATGGGCTCTCTTGAGGGTGATTACAGTTTATTTCAAAGGTGTGTCAACTTAGAGGCACAGAAATAATGGACAGGGCTTGCTTAAGGCAAAGATAAACCTTTCACTAAAAAGTTCTGTGATGGGTGTGTGACGACCTGCTCAGTTAGGAATTTATGACCAGATTTCCCCTGTGAGATTATTTTCCACAGAACCCCTCTTTTCACCCACAATGCTCTTCTCGGACCTTGCCATTCCTTCCTCTTGGATCTGGTGGGCTGGAGACCCTCTAACTAATAGAATGTGAGGAACTTGACACTGCTTGACTCTGAGTTTAAGTCATGAAAGGTGATGCAGCATCTCCTGCTGAGAGCCACCCTGTGAGAGGACCAAGTCCGCTGAGGTCCCTGTGCGGCACGGGAGCCCGTGCACAAGGAGAGGCTGTGAGTCCGAGTTGGTGACCCTCATCCCCTAGTCCTCCCTGCCCAGGTCCAGACGTGGGGATGAAGGAGCCTTTAGATGATTCCAGCCCAGGTGTTGAGTCACGGCAGGCTGTGTCCTTTCTGAATGTCTGACTCACAGAGTGTATGAGCCTAATAAAGCGGTGCTGTTTTATGCCACTAAGTTTGTCTGAGTGGTCTATTACACAGACGTAGTAACCAAATCTGGGGTGTTCCCAGATCTGCCAACAATTCCAAAGTTTTACAGGGAGGACACTGTAAAACAATGAAGAGTTGTGAAATAGAAAGAAACTATCAATAATTAACTATTATTAACTACCAATAATTTTTTAAAATCTCAATCAAGTAAGCTAGAGGGAAGATTGCTTTCTCTCTGCTCTAAAGAAAATATTACAAAATTGTTGAATGAAGAGATGATCAAAACAATGAAGGAAAAGATATTGAGGTTAGTTAATATTTATGTCATGCTATTTAAAAAATTTTTGCGATGTTTTGGCAGTTATGTGTTCAAAATTTGTACTTTTGTGTGATTTCATCATTCTAGATAAATATTCACATTCTTACCTAATTTTGTGTCAATTTGTCATGTAAACTTTAGGCTCTGTCCTCATAGAACATGGATCTAGTTTACATGTCACACTCTTCAAAATACTTTATATATAAAACATAATTTATTGCTTCCCCAAACCCTATGAGGCCGGTACTATTATCCTCACTTTACAAATGAGACAGCTGAGGCAGGAATTAGTTGAGAAACTGGCCCTAGACCACCTCAAATCTCTCCCAGAGGCAGGATCTCCCTGCAGCAGAAGTGCAGGCAAGAGGGAGCACAAGCCTGGCCTGAAGAAGCAAATCTAGTTCTGGGCTTTACATTTGGGTCTCAGCCCTTCCCCATCTATGGGCTGGTCAAAAAGTTTGTTTAGTTTTTTCCATAGGATGGCTCTAGTAGTTACTTAGTTGTTTTTTACTTCATTCGAAACAATTTTGTTAGATTGTGTTGTGACAGCTGTTATATCAGCATGCATTAAAAAAAAAGAAACTTACCAAAATTGGTGAATTTTTGTGCAGCCATTTTAATATTGAAGATGGAAGATATGCAACAGTTTCAGCATATTGTGCTTTATTATTTTAAGAAAGGTAAAAACACAACTGAAACATGAAAAAAAAAGATTTGTAAAGTGTATGGAAAATGTGCTGTGACTGATTAAATGTGTCAAGAGTGCTTTGTGAAGTGTTTTGGTACTATTGACATTTCGGGCAAATAATTCTTTGCTGTGGGGCTGTCTTATGCATTGGAAGATGTTTAGCAGCACCCCTGGCCTCTGCCCATTAGAAGCCAATAGTGGGAGACAGGTGACATACTCAAAATATCCAAATCAATAAAATTATTGGTGAAAGTGAAAAATGTGCCTTTTATTTTATGAAAAAAACTAAAGGACTTCTTGGCCACCCCATACTTTTAAGTCCAGGGAGGAAGGGTTCAGTCACTCCCCTCCCTTCACCTTCCCCTAGAACAGCACTCAATGATTGTCACAGAGGAGAGGAGGCTCCTGACAGGGGTGGAGAAGGAGACAGAGTGGACATGCCGCTGATTTCAGGCAAAAATAGGTGGTGGGACAGGTGGCAAGATGTATTGTGTGAAGTAGGGATGACACATGCGTCAGCGCCTGTCACTAATTACCACGTCAAGATGAAGGCACAAAGCAGGCCTATGCTCTTGCCTCACGAGGAAGTGGTTATTCGCTCAGATGACAAGAGACGAGAGACCATTTCCTGTTCATGACAGCTCATGACCAAGAAAGAAAGGAGCACCAGCCCCTGTCCTCATTATAGGGCTGCTGAAAAGGATGAGCTTTGCTCAGCCAGTCTCTTCATTCACCCATCAAATATTTATTGGGAGTCTACCGTGTGCCGGGCAGGGCCAGGTGAGTAAACACAGGCCTGATTTTCCCTCAGGAAGCTTCTGACCAGGGTGCAATCTGCCTTGTCTCTCAGTCAGTGGAGCATACCAGTGTCTGAGAACCTGAGACATGACACTGCAGGCTTTGAGTGTGGGGGCAGCTATCCGAGAATAGAGCCTCCGGAATTTCAAGGTGAAGAACTACGGAAGAGCTATAAACAAATATCATATAGCTAATCAGCTTTGCCTGGAGGCAGTGGTAGCAGGTACGTGAGCTGCAGGATGTTAAGAAATAGGAGCATGTCTGAAGAATGACTGATGTGCCTGGACAAGTCTCCCTTTGGGGTGCAGCTGCCTTCCCTCATTTGGCCTTCTCCCCCTTTGTGGGGCTCTCTCTACCCCCCAACTCAGCTCTGTGGGTCTTCTAATTTCCAATTCCTTTTCGTAAATCTTCCACACATTAGAAATGTGGGTGAGCATTTAAAATTTATTGTGTTTATAACTTTTATATTCGAGCTCATAATTTTAAAAATTGAGTCATGAAAGCTTTTATACATTTTCAAAACACAAACCAAAACTAAACAGTTTTAAGCAAAGAATAAGGTCTTTTAATGATCTTTATTTCTGTGGGTTAGTTTATCTCAACAGAAAAAAAAGTTTTTCTTTAAACTCCAGTGGTGACCTTCCCTCATAACACCAGATTTCATAGGGAAACGCCAGCCAAACTCACAACCAGAGTTTCAGACATCCTGCTCTGTTGCCAGGAGTTCATATAAAATCTACCTTTTTCACCCTGGCTGTGTGGCTTAGTGGATTGAGCATCAACCTGAGAACCAGGGTATCACTAGTTTGATTCCCAGTCAGGGCGCATGCCTGTGTTGTGGGCCAGGTCCCTGGTTGGGGGCACGTGAGAGGCAACCACACATTGATATTTTTCTCCCTCTCTTTCTCCCTCCTTTCCCCTCTCTAGAAAAATAAATGAATAAAATATTTTTAAAAATAAACAAATAAAATCTACCTTTCTCTCTTTACTCATCTTTTGCTCATCTGAAATATGGTAGCTTTCCTGTAAACACCCCAAGCAACCCGCAAGGGCAAGGACCATAAAGCAACCAGCTTTTCTGGGTTCAGGAGGGGTGTGTTCTATACCTGTGCCACCTGTAAGGCCTGGGCCCCAGCTCCCTGCTCCCTGCCTGCAGCTGAGAAAGCCGCACTGAGCTCTGCTCCCAGTGCTGAGGACCCCTCCCTCCCTCTGCGTTCCGCCAGGGGCTGCGGCAAGTGGCCTGAGATGGAGCTGAACACTAAGGCTCGAGCCCAGCCCCTCATCACACTCCCCAGCCACAGCTACAGTAGACACTTTTCCTCATGTAACAAGATTTTAAATATTTATATTAATGTATTTTTAATGCTTTGACCCTTCGTCCTGTTCATCTTCCCCCTCTTTGGCCAATGGCATCCGTTGTCAAATCTGGAGATGAGAAAAAAAAGGGACTCTCCTTCTGCTTCAGGTCTCACAGTCAACTCTCCAGAGACACTAAATAAAAATATATAAGATCTTTTTTAAAAAGTAAAACCTTGATGTACCAACTGAACTACCTGCCAGGGCAGAAGTTTGAAAGTTAGAAGTTAGCTTCCAACTAGCTCTTTACCGTTTCCCTACTTGTATAGATTCAGAAAGAGCTTTTCCAGTACCTGGGATTATTCATTCTTAACCCTAAGATAACACATTGACATACTTAGTTTCTTAATATTATACTTTTAAAAGGTACCAAATAATATTATTTCTCAGTTTTTCATCATTAGTCACCTTTATGTGTGGTGTTTAATTTGGTGATTCAATTATTTTTATTTACTTTCTATGCTGATCATAAATGTTAACATTTATGTAAGAGGAGGCCAAGAACTGTAGGAGCAGGGACACAGGCCATGCAGCAGCCCGACCACGGTGGCTCAGCACTGAGGGACGGGGCCCAGGTGGAAAGGGATGAGACCACTGGGTCAGAATGAGCCTTTTTCACCAACCTAAAGTCTGCTGACTTGGAGAAATCCCCAACATTTGGTGGACCAAAGCGGCTTGGGGGAGTGAGAAACAGACTTTCTCAGATCAAAAGAAGCAACTATGAAAGAGCCAGGAACTCAGGCCAGGCTCTTTCACGGGATTTCACATGCATCCTGTTTCACACACACACTTTGGCTTCCAGACAATGAGTGCATGTTTGCGTTGGGTGGCAGTGACACATCTGGCTCAAGTACAAGGAACTGACTGCGGCTAATCAGGGAGGAAACTGCGCACACCCACTCGCAGGAGCTGAGCCAGCATGGGTCCATCACCCCACAGCCTTCTGGAGGCTGAGCACAGAAGGTGCTGAGCTGTGAGGAGGGACGGGAGTGGCTGGAGAGCCGAGGAGATGAAAGGATGGCAAAGCAGAAACCAAGAGCAGCAACTAAAAACAAACTACCCGTATGCACAGAATGTTGAGTGAAAGACGCTAAACACAGAAAAGCATATACTGCATGAGGCAAGGGATGCCAGGATCTGGAGTAGACGAACCAAATCTATTGACAGAAATTAAAATGGGGTTACCTTTGGCTGGAATTATTTCCTGGGAAGAGGCACAAGAGAATTTCAGATGTGATGAATATGTCCTATATCTTGATTAAAGTGGTGGTTACTACTGATGTACATGTATGCAAATATCCATCCAGCTGCACATTCATCTATGGTCTTGTGCCTTACTGTATAAGTTACACTCAATTAAAAATTTAAAAATATCACTAGGGATCTGTAGTTGAGGTGAAAGAAGAGAGCCAAAAAGAAAACTAATTAATGACTCAAAACCATAGAAAAGCTCAAATTCCTCTAAAGGTAAATGTGCAGACATACTTGAAAACAGGAGTATTGTATGGAAGCTGGAAGAATACGCTAGTTCCACAGACCACCTGCCCATCCCCAGCAAAAGATTAAAAGTTTACTGTCTGGCGAGGAGGGAGTGTCAAGGAAAACAGACTCAGGGACAACAGGCACAGCCGCGAACAGGCAGATTGAGAGGGTGTCCACATACTGAAATGTGAGTCCCCACCCACAGACTTCTTCCCCCACTCAGCCCTGAGGATGTTGGCAGCCAGCCTTATACCCCCACCCCCACCATTGCCACCACAGCCAGGCAAGAGAACAGATTCCCTTCCAGGGAAACTGGCCAAAAAAAAGAAAAAAAACCCTCCTAATCCTAACAGGTAAGGGCTGTACTACACAGCTGTAGGTCCCTGCCTGGTCATCCTATAGTGCAGTCCCTACTCAGCCAGGCCAGACCATATGCACAGGGGCTCCAGAGACCACTTTAGTGTGCCTTTGCTTTTAAATGTGAAAATACAGCTGAGGACCACCAACCATTTGAAGACATCCTCTAAGTCATTTACTGATGACTGAAGATACAAAAACTACAATACAAAGAGGCTCAGCGGAAACACACAATTCAGGAAGCAGAATATTTTAAAAAAATGTAATTAATATCTTTGGTGAGACTTTAAAGAGATGATGCATCTACACAAGAAAAAATGGGATGCCATAAAATGGAACATTGAGAGAATACAGATGTTATGGAGCATTAGTGAGCAAAGAGGACACAAGGCAATTTTGAAATAAATTTATGGCGTTTATTTACCTGGCCAGGGATGGGTCTTCCCACCTTCAGAAGCAGAAGATGGGAGAGCCGCCCCGCTTTACAGACTAAAAGGTTTTTAAAGGCAAAAGAACTATACTCATGTCCTTGGGGTAGCCAGATAACAACAAGAAAAACTACACAGGCGTGAGAAACTACATATATACACACTTTCTAATTTAGAAGGAGCTTCAGCTGATAAATACTTGGCACAAAACTATTCTCATGTCCTTGGCTACAGCTAGGGTCAGCTAGCAAAGGGGGGGGGGGGGGCTCAAGGTTGCTAGGATACGTGAGCAAAAATAATAACCTGCCACTGGGGTAAAACGCAAAAAATGGCAAAGAGTAAAAAATGACCCATGACAACAGAGAACTCCTATACATTAAAAAAATGACAGAAATAAAATTAGTAGAAGAATTAATCAATAAAGTTGAGAAAATCTCCCCAGAAGCAAATTGAAATACAAAGAAATGAAAATAAAACATTTAAGATAAGAGAGGCATACCAGGAAGTCAAATATCTTCCCATTAGGAATTCCAGAAAAAGATAATAAAGGAAATTATTAAAGAAGTAACAAGAAAATATTGCAGAACCAGAAAAGTCTCCAGATTAAAAGGATTTGCTAAGTACACAGAATAATCAATAATAACAACAAAAAGACCCTCACCAAAGGACATTATCATGAAATTTCAGAAACCTGGAAATAAAAGTATCTGGAAGAAACAACAAGGTTATACACAAAAGAGTGGAAATCGCAGTGGAATTGAACTTAAAAGCAACACCAGAGGTTAGAAGGCAATGGGAAGTTGTCTTAAACATTCAGACAGAAAATGACTTTCAACTTTGAATTTTATTCCTAAACTATTAGTCAAAAGTGAGAGTAGAATATCGGTAAATACGAAAGTGTAAAGTCTCAAGTCATTGTTTTCCTTTCTCATAAGCTATCAGAATAGAGCTTTCTAAACCTTAAAGAGCACACCAATCACTTGGGAACTTGTCTGAGAGTCACCATTTCTAACAAGTAGATGCCAGTGCGGCTGGTCCAAAGACCACACTTTGAGAAGCATGGTACTAGATGGTGTCCCACCAAAATGAGAAAATGAACCAAGAAAGAGAAAGAAGATCAAGAAACTGGGGATCCTACAGAAAAGTAAGTCAAAGGAAATACCCAGAGGATGATGAAGGTAAATCTCAGGACATCCAGTCCAAACTGGAAGACAAGGAAGTACCAAAAGAGGAGGAGGTCAAAGAGGAGAAAATAATGAAACTGATGACCATCTGACACATTGAGAGGCAGCTTACACTCTGGTGGAGAGTCTGAGGACAAATTAGTGACAGCAACATAGAAGACTAAGCAAAAGAAAAAAATGAGGCAAGTACTAACTCCAAGGAAAACTGAAAGTTAAGAAGAAAAGAAATATAATCATATACTGCATAATCACCATAATGTAAGGAATAAATGTTGGTGAAAAGAGGATAACCATATTGGGAGTTGATGGAGGGCAGGATAAAAGAACTAAGCCCTCATCTTTCATAGTATGAACTCAATAAAAATCAAGAAATGACAGTATAAGTATGGTGTTTAGAAATATGGAGGTAAATAGCAAGTAAAAGAGTTCAAAGCAGTTGTTGCCAGTGGGTGGGAGTGGGGCAGGGAGTTAATTCTTTTCATTGTAAGCTTCGTAAAACAATTTGATTTGTTTAAACTAAGTGCATGGATCACTTTAATAAAAATAAAGATATCTGAGAATGTGGATGCTTTGTCATTAACAACAAAGCACTTCTAATGCACATCACAAGTTATTGTCACTCCCCAGTGCTTGAGGACCCATGGCTACAAGCCACAGCTCAGAGGCAGCTC
Organism: Furipterus horrens; assembly: GCF_987537825.1. Lineage (NCBI taxonomy): Eukaryota > Metazoa > Chordata > Mammalia > Chiroptera > Furipteridae > Furipterus > Furipterus horrens. Next base: position 148,724,860 of record NW_028327173.1, read on the forward strand.
ATTTCCTTCAGAGGCTCAGTTCCAGGAGAGGCCACAGGGGCATGGGAAGCTTGGGGTTACAGCAATAGCTAGTTCCAGAGGTGGTTCTGGAACTTCTGGACATCCAGGACATTCAGCAGGTTCCTGGGTAAGGTAATACTAGGCTGTGCCTACCTTTTCTAAAAGAGAAACTTGTCCCTCCTGAGTTTTCTTTTTCAGTAAGTTACAGCAACATCCACTCAGTTGCCCAATGGATTAGTCAGAATTTTTTAGGTGCCAAGTACCAGAAACCAAACTCCAACTGCTTAAGCAGAAAAGCAATTCATGGAGTCCATGAAGTCCAGGAAAGTCCTGGGAGAAGCCCAGGTTCCAGTCCTACCTTCAACATTCACCACTGTGCAGCTTGGAAAAGATACTTCAGTCATCTATAATATGGCTGTTATAATGGCATTGTTGTGCCTGTGCAATAAGTTAGCATTTTAAAGTACTTTGAGTAGTGCTTGGTGCATAGCCAACACTTAATTGATGTTAGTTATTATTGTAAATTATTATCCAGGAATCACAACAAATCTGGAGGACTAATAAAAATATGTATCTGGGACATATTGTAGCGTAACTTCAGAACAATAAAATAAAGAACAAAATATTAAAATCCCTCAGGAAAGAGAGAACAGTTGCCTACAAAGAACTGACTGCTAGACTGCCAGCAGGCTTATCAACACCAGTAAAAGAGACAGAAGAAAACATAATATCTTCAAAATGTTGTAAAAAAACAACAACTGCCAAATGAGAGTTAAAATTCAGCCAAAGACTGAGCATTAAATGAAGAACTTATTAGATCAACAACAACCAAAAGTTTACCACCAACAACTCTCACCAACCACTTCTAAAGATTTCCTCCAGGAAAAAGCAAATAGAACTGATAGTATTGAAATGATGAAATGATAGTATTGAGGGGAAAACAAGTTAGTAAACATAAGGTAAACCAAAATGTTAACTATACAAATAATAATGATGATGACTAATATTGGCAATAAAAAAGGAAGAAAGAAGTAAAATACAGAACAATGACAAGTGAAACAGAAAAATGGGAGAGAACTAATGAATTCAGAGGAGCTGGAGATGAAAGAAATTGACTAAAATTTGTTACTTTAAGTAAAAAGGTTAAAATTTAGGGTATTTACAACAGGAATAGAAACAGAGCACATAAATTTCACTTTAATAGGGAGGAGAATAAAAGAATAAAAAGAATTCAGAAAAAAACTGAGAAAAAGCAGAATGAATGGAAGGCACAAAATAAGAGAGTAGTAATGAATCCAAATATTTCAATAAACACAATAAATATTAGTGGACTAAATTCAAAAATTTTAAAACAAAATTACTTTCCTGTATGAATAAAGTTTATCATAATAAAACATTTTTACTTATTTATTTTGGAGAGAAGGGAAGGGAGGTAGAGAGAGAAGGAGATAAAAATCCAATGGCTGCCTCTCACAAGCGCCCCAACCTGGGACCCAACTTTCATGTGCCCTGATTGGGAATCAAACCAGCAACCTTTTGCTTTATGGGACAATAACTAACCAACTGAGCCACACTGATCAAGACAATAAAACATTTTTAGGACTTTATGGGTAGATGGAGGCCTAGATAGACACACTGCATCTCCCTCCACAACTAAGAAGAAATACAACTACCTCAAAACTAGAGTCAACTTAAAGTTCCAGGAAATCGAGCTGCATGGAGGTTCAAAAAACAAAGTTATAAAGAAGAAATACTCATCCACATAGGTAGGAGGGGCGGAGATAATGCGGTGTGCTTGTGGGAGCAGTGGTGGCAGCACATGCTGGTGGAAAGTGCAGTCACACGTTTTAAAAATTAGGGAGGGACACCTGGAGAGCACTCCCAGCACCAAACCAGACCACACAGCTCATGGTTCCAACACCAGGGAAAATAAAGCCTCATTGCTTCTGACTGTGCAAACCAGTGGGGGTTGGGCAGAGAAAAGGGCCCCCATGGTCCTAGAACGTCCTCAGACCCACCCGCTCTGGGAACGATGGCCAGGGCAACAGCTAGAGAGGTGCCAGTCCCATATGGAAGTGGGAAAAGTGCCTGAAAAAGTGGAAAGTGCTGAGCAAGTGGCATTGTTCCCTTTCAAACTGCTCCCCCATATACAGCACCACAACATGTTGAAACGAGTCACCCATACTAATGAATACCTAAGGCTCCACCCCTTACAATGTAACACGTGGGACAGCTCTACCTAAGACACAGAGGCAAACACAGGAGTCTGTCAAAATGAAGAGACAGAGAAGTATGGCCCAAAAGAGGGAATGGATCAAAGTTCCAGTGGGAGAATTGAGAGACGAAGAGATAGCCAACCTAACACACATAGAGTTCAAAACACTGGTAATAAACATGTTCACAGGCTTGACAGATATGCTTAAGTGCAGCAAATGCATAAAGAAGTGAAGGCTATGCTAAATGAAACAATAGAAAAACCACACAAAACCAATGGTGAAGGTAAGGAAACTGGGGTTAAAATCAATGATTTGGAGCATAAGAAAGAAAAAAACAGTTGACCAGTACAGAATGAGGAAGCAAGAATTGAAAAAAAATGAGGAGAAGCTTAGGAACCTCTGGGACAACTTTAAACATGCCCATATCCGAATCATAGGGGTGCCAGAAGGAGAAGAGGAAGAGCAAGAAATCGAAAGCTTATGTGAAAAAATAATGAAGGAAAACTCCCCAAATCTGGTGAAGGAAATAGACATACAAGTCCAGGAAGCACAGAGAGTCCCAAACAAGCTAGACCCAAAGAGGACTGCACCAAGGCACATCATAATTAAAATGCCAAAGAGTAAAGATAAAGAGAGAATCTTAAAAGCAGCAAGAGAAAAGCAGAGAGTTCCCTACAAAGGGTTGCCTATAAGACTAACAGCTGATTTCTCAAAAAAAACTTTGCAGGCAAGAAGGGACTGGCAAGAAGTATTCAATGTATTGAAAAGCCAGGATCTACAACCAAGATCACTCTATCCAGGAAAGCTTCATTTAGAATGGAAAGGCAGATAAAGTACTTCCCAGACAAGGTAAAGTTAAAGGAGTTCATCATCACCAAGCCATTATTATATGGAATGTTAAAGGGACTTACTTAAGAAAAAGAAGATCAAAACTATGAATATTAAAATGACAACAAACTCACAACTATCAACAACTGAATCTAAGAAATAAAAACAAAATCCAACTAAGTAAACCAGAATAAGGACAGAATCATAGGTATGGGGATCATTTGGAGGGTTACCAGCTAGGAGGGAGAAGGAGGAGAAATGGGGAAATGGTGCAGGGATTAAGAAGCATAATTGGTTGGTACAAAATAGACAGGGGGAAGTTAAGAATAATATAGGAAAGGGTGAAGCCAAAGAACTTATATGCATGACCCATGGACATGAACTAAGGGGAGTGGGATTGCTGGAGGGAAGTGGGGTACTGGGTGGAGGGGAGCAAAGGGGGAAAAAATTGGGACTACTGTAACGACATAATATAATATACTAAAAAAAATTTTTTTAAAGGAAGATATCAGTCTAGAGTTTCTTAAAAAAAAACCCTATAGCTATTTTGAAGGGTACACTGAAAGCACAATAAGAGATCAGGGAAACACTGATCATAAGAAAACTGTTGTACTTAAACATAAAAGAGACTTTAATGGGAAAGTCACTAGCGATAAAAAAAAAAAAAATTGAATAATTGACAAAGACCTAAAAAGTGGAAAAATCTCCCATGTTTCCAGATAGAAAGTCACGGTATCTAAAGATGTCAATTGTTCGCCAAATTAATCTGTACATTTAATGCCATTCCAAATGAAATTCCACAACAGTTTTCAATGGAACTTAACAAGCTTTATCTAAAATCTTTTACAGAAGGAATTCCTTTGTACCTTGTTTTCTCACAGGGAGAGCTTTACACAATTTTTCACAAAGCCACGGTGTGCCCATGTGATAGGGGACAAAGATGAGACAGTCCCATACCGTATTATAAGCTCTCATTTTAATCAAAAAAGTAAATTTCTGATTAACCAGAAAGGGAAAGTGTAGCAGCCTGCGTTCAATCAAGAGTAGGTCAAATGGGAAGTTTAATATAATATAAAGCATTATTAGCTATGGAAAAGAGTAAGTATAAGATAGTAAGAACCTCCTTTATAAGGTACCCTAGCACTGAGGAAGAGAACCCAAGGAGGGACAGTCCTAGAGAGGGCTCAGACCCTGTAGGAGAAGTTGGGTTCAGGCCCCTGGATGGCAGAGAAGTTTGCTGGTTTGGCCAGGCCAGAGCTGGCAGAGCTGGTCTGGAGTTGCTCGGCAAACAACAGCCCTCGCTTCAGAGCAGGCATCAGCTGCTGATGGTGTGAGTGTGCAAGGTGAGTCCAGGTATTGGGGGGTGGGGGGGCAGGAGCCCTTTACAGCAAGAGGGCGATGAGGAGGCTTTCAGAGGAGTCTAGGCCACTCTGCAAAGCAGGTGGGGAAACAGGTGGCCAGCGACTGCTGATGTGGGTGTGAGGGGGGAGCTGGGCACCAGTGGGGGCGGGAGCATTTGCGTGCTCAGAGGTTCTGATTCCCTGTCAGGAGGGCTGTGGAAAGATTATTGCCAACGGAGGTGAGGTTGTAGAGGGGCCTCGTCTGGGTCTGTACCCTGGGCAGACTCCACCAATGCTCTCACACCCACGTCCTGTCCCCAGCCCCAGAAACAGCAGGACAGTCTCTCCCTCCTGCCATGTCCCTCCTGTGCCCCCTACTGAGGAGCTGAATGCAGTGCTCATCCTGAAGGAGAGATACTTGCAGGAATCCTGTTTATCACAGGGCATGTACCCCGAAGGCGCACTTGGAGCTGGGAGGCAGTCAACGGGTAACTGACAGATAACCTGTGACTTTCCAGACACCATGGTTCTCTCCTTGACACCGTCACTCTCTGAGTCTCAGGCCAACGTTGAGGAGAGTCTTTCATTTTCCTCGGGTAGACTCTGTCTGATGTGTTGCAAATTCACGTCTTCTCCCCGGAAAAGGCTCTAAGTCATGCTCCCCTCTCCACTCTCTCCTCCTGTTCTTGAGCTCTCGTTCCCCACTCCCCCTTTCCAGGACTTTGAAAGGGGTTACCTTGTCTCCGTTCTCTTCATGTTGACTCCTTTACTTCCCATCTTTGTCACATGCGTGCACACCCTCTGTCAAGAACATGTAAGTTCTGACTTGCCCATCTGACCAAATCCAGACCCTTCTGCTGACTTGCAGGGTCTCCATTGCCCGGCTGTCTCTGGCACAGCCAGTGACCGCCCCGCTTGACAGCCAGGGAGCTCCTCTTGTCATGTCCCCTGGAGGACGACCCCTGACACACACTCTGTTCCCTGTGTCCTCACCCTGATGGCTTCTCTCCCCTCCTCTGACTGTTCTGTGTAACAGATTAAGCCCCTTCCTTGAAGGAGTCTTATACAGGACGCACCAACTCCTTTCTTCTCTCTCTCCTCTCATGTTCAGCCAGCACTGTGCAGTTCACCCCTTCAGCAAGTAGCTGTGTTCTGTCCTCCCACAATAACTGTTGAGTGACCTATCAACTTTTCTACCAGCTAGCCCTGATGCCGCATCCCTAGACTTTGGCCATGGAGGTGGCCAGAGCTGATGCTGTTTGATGGGAGGCTTGTTAGGTCGTGCAGCAGCTTGGACAGAAAGGGCCTGTTTTGGTGACTGACAGCCTGCTGGGCCTTCTCTCATGAGGTCTGAGCAAGAGTTCCACCAGTGGGACCTGGGCCTGCCCCGGAGGGGCTGCTGGCTGCAGGAAGTACCTTGTGCAATGCTGAGGGGAGCCTATGGGTGGGGGCTGACAGCTGCCCCAGTCACAGTCCTCACCTGGAGGAGGGTGGGGCTGACAGGGCCCTCAAGCTGCTGATGGCCTGGGTGTAGCAGCAGCCAGTTGGGTCAGTATGTGACAGACAGACAGACAGACAGACACACCACATATTGTTCTTGAGGCTCAGCCCAGCCCACTCTGGGGGCTGTATCTGGCTTTATTGAAAGTTTCCCATGTGCAAAGTCCTTTGTTTCCTTTTTCTTTTTAAACTTGGGCCCCTCATAATGTTCTCTACACCTGTTTCCCAAACAGAGCATGCTAAAAAGTAAGCGCTCAAAGGTATAGGGTGGTACGGTGGTTAATTGCTTGAGTGTTGGAATTTTTAAAAGCTCTGAGTTCAAGACCTGGCCTTGTCACTTTTGACCTTAGTGTTCTTGGGGAACTTAACACTTCTCTGCACAGGAGCTTCTACATCTTTAAAATGGGGATTATACTCCTACTTCGCCCACAGAATTGCTGTGAGGAAAAAAAAATACATATGCAAAATGTGTAGCACAAAATAAGCAGTCTATAGAAAATATATAATTATATTATTATTACTAATAACAAAAGTTTGTGATAAATATAGGGGAGGCAGACAGAAACCTCCCCACAATGCGGAGAGACAGGAGGAAATGGGAAATGCTGTGGACCCAGCAGCAGCTGTGGGAAAGTTCAGATCTCCTTCAAGAGAATTTGCTGAAGGGGCACAGGTGGCCGACAGCGCCGGTGACCACCCTCCAGAGCCACCACTGTATTCACTTCAAGGCCACACTTTATTGGGGCTGCTCCCAGCCAGCGACTGACAGGGTGGGGCAGTGGGGCAGCCCATTCCTGTGTGATGTGGGACTTCTCTACCCTACAGCTTTGGCTCCAAAACTCCCTATCAGCCAGTCCGGGATTTTCTTAGAAGTGCGCTGCAGGCTGAGGATCTTTCTTCCTGATCCTCCTTCCTCTCCCCTCTCCTTCATAGGTGTCCAGATGACATTATGATCTCAAGCTTCTCTGCTGGTCCAGCTTCCTTCTCTTTTTCACTCACAGACGTTTCTCTGGATACATCTCGTATACAAATAAATAAAGCCTTTTCTCAGAGAACCGGAACTCACACATCCCTAATGTGGGGCTTCTTGGAGGAAGGGTCACAGGAGGAGAGATGAGGGGATTCCTGGATTCCTGCTGTGTACCACTGTTGTGGATCGCCCCCGACGCCCCGGCTCAGTGGAAACTATCCAGCAGAGGTCTTGGGATCACGGATGAGGAGCAATAAAGTAACCCGGACACTGTATTTTGTCTGGGAGGAGGAAAGATGGCAAATCTCTCTAGTAGAAAAGAGCCTCAAACTCTCTTTTCCCATGCCTTTTATTGAGAAAGGTATGTATGGGAGCATAAATCACCATCAGCTTCAAATGCTTGGATTACTATCAACAACTACCGATTATAGATAACAATGCAAAGAACACAGTGAACATTCTGGTGTCAGATGACTACCAGGTGCAGGATTTCATATGTTTTCAGATTTCTCAATGTTACATTTTGTTTATAACTAGTAGGAAGATAAGAAAAGCAGACCAAGCTTCAAAGCATAATGTACCTTCTTTAAATCTAATTCCCATGAGGATCCTCTGAGTGGACTTTCGGGTCATGTCTGCCTCGGGCCTTCCTGGTCTTTGGTCAAGTCTTATAGACCTCCGAGAAGAGCCTAGCTGGTAGCCAGGCTACAGTTCCCGAAACCACACCAAGCAGTCCCCCACATACCACCAGGGAGTGTAAATCTTGAGTGGGAAGTGAGGGTTCTCATGCCTAATGCCCCATATTCCATTCTGTGCTGGAGTCGCCTCTCAGGCCAGGCAATCCCTGACTCTTATTGTCCTTGCTCCCTGTTCTGACCCCTCTGGCCTGCACTTCAGATCCATTTCTTCTGCAGCCCCGACAGGTGTGGCTCAGTGGGTTGGGCATTGTCCTGTGAACGGAAAGTTCTCCAGTTTGATTCCAGGTCAGGCACATGTCTGGGTTGCAAGCCAGGTCCCCAGTTGGGGGTGTGCGAGAGGCAATCTACCAATGCTTCTCTCCCTCTCTTTTTCCATCCCTTCCTCACCCTTTCTCTAAAAAAAAAAAAATCCATTCTTCTGGGGCATGAGAATAATTACTGTGAATATTGTTTGGTTGGGCCAGTATTCCCCACAGGACTGGGGAAAAATTTATTGCCAGCTCCTCTCAAGCCAGCCAGGGATGCAGGGAGACCTGCAGGTGAGATGCAGCCCCCTTGGCACTGAGAGTGGCTGCTGAGGTGGCTCAGGCCTGGGAGAGCCAGGAATCTCCAGCCCAGACAGGGTCACATCTGTGTCCAGTGCACATTGGCTTAAACCTCCAGTCCTTGGAGGAACAGAATGTGTCCCTCAGGGTCTCCGGAGGCCTCGTTCTGCCCTTGACCTCCAGTGTGTCAGTGTGGCCTTGAGGTCTGCAGGATGATACTGTTGTCCTATGGGTGTAAGAAATGGTCACAGTCTTTCCTCTTGGACATCAGTTTAGGAAAGAGAATAGAGTGAGGAGAACTAGAAAAGTTTATGTGGCTTCCCTGGATTCCTGCCTCAGGCTGGAGAGAACTGTAGGAGCAGGTCACAGAGGCCTTGCAATCAGCAGTAAGATGAGGCTTCCAGGATGGGCACAGGCCGGGAATGCCTGCAGGCTGGACCCCACCTGAAACTCCAAAGGGGCCATGGCTATTTACCTTTCTGTCACAGGAATAATAAGAACAAGCATCAGTTCTGTGGTCCATCATGACAATCATTCACTGACCCCCATTCTCCACCTGATTGCCCATCTCTGGCTTCATTATACTCACTGGGTAACACACAGCCCTGATGAAATCCAACTCTTGGACCACGTGGCACCTGCACCCACACAGCTGAAAGTCTCACTTCAACTCCATGACCATAAGCTTCAGGTGGGTCCTTGTGCTTCCCAGCAGACCTAGTCCAAGTCCCTATTCCATCCTCTCTTTCACTCAGACAACTCAGTCATACTTTCTCCTCTATTCAAAAACCTCCAAAACCTCCTCCAAACTCCCAGCTGATGAGCTTGATTCCTACTTTTTAGGTATACTGGGTAATAGAAGAAGTTAGAAAAGATCTTCCTCAAGTTTCCACCACCAATCATCTCTATTCTTGCTGTGTCCCCAGCCTTCCCTTCTGTAACTAGAGGCCAATCATCCATGTCCTATCTAAGGCCAACCCATCCACTGTTCACTAGCTTCTATTCTTGCTCCCTGACTCTTGGACCTTGCTCCAGAAATTTTTCATTCTCTCTCCTGCATCATGAATTCTTCTTCTTCTGTTGTATCATACCTGTTAGTGACTAAACACACAGTAATTCTTCATTTTCAGAATAAAATCTCTCTTGCCCTCCACATATCACATCGCTTTAGCTACTTCCCCATTTCTTTGCTCATCTTTATAGCTTAGCCCCTCAAAAGAGTCATCTATATTGTCACCAATTTCTCTTCCTCCATTCTCCCTTGAACCACCAGGTTTCCCTCCTACCACTTCACCAAACTGCTCATCAAGGCCCCCAGTGCCCCTACATCGCTAATCCAATGATGAGTCCTCAGTCTTGACCTTATGTGACCTCTTGACAGCATGTGATGCAGTTGGTGATGCTCTCCTCCTTGAAATCTCTCTTCTGCTGGCTTCCCAGATGCCGCACTAACTTGGCTTTATTCTACCTCACCAGCTGCTCCTCCTCAGTCACCTTTGCTAGTTTTTCCCAACTTCCTGACCTCTCAAGGTTGGAGTGCCCATGACTCAGTTCTTAGACTGCTTTTTGGTCTTCTTTTCTCTGTCTATATTCACTCCCTTAATGATTTCTTCCATTCTCTTGGCTTTAAGAATCATTTATAAACCGATAGTTCCCAAATTTATATCACTAGACCAGGCCCCCTAATTCCAGACTCATATAGCTTAGTCCTTCCTCCTGGGGATCTGGCCTCCCTTTCAATCAATGGATTGCAGGAATGTATATATAGAATAATATAGTCATATATATTAGGTCAAGATACTATGTTGATATATTAATGTATAATTAATAACATGCATTAATTATGTATAACATCTAAGGCAATTATACATTCTTTCCTATGTACTGCTGCCTATTCATCTACTTTGTCTATTTTTTCTATCAGGTCTTTGAATTTCAAGAGTTCTTAGCATAAACTGTTAAAATAACCCTTCAAATTTGTCATTTACCTTTTGACTTTGTTGGTGTTTTTACCATGTAAAAGATTTTAACATTTTTAAAATTTAATTAAACTTAATCTTTTCACGGATTGTACATTTTTTAAATCATAGAAACTATCCCCATACTCAAGTTTCCTTTTAGTACTTGTTTGGCTTCATTTTGTACATTTAGATCTCTGGCCCCTCTGGAGTTTTTATAGTAGCTGATATGGGATATGTGGACTCAACTTTATCTTTTACCAAATAATTACCTAGTTGTCACCACACTCCTATTAAAAAGTCTATCTTTTCTCAAGTAACTTGAGATATCACCTTTATTATGTATAACATTTCCATATATAGTCCCATCTATTTCTATACTTCATGCTTCATAGATTTATGTGCCAGTAGCATATAATTTTAATAAAGGCTTTATAATGATTTAATGTTTGATAAGGCTAGCCTCCTGCACCCCACTCACACATGCAAACATTGCTTTTCTTTTTCACGTTTACATTTTCAAATACTTTACAAACAACTTGTTTAATCTGAAAGAAAAAAAATATTTTAAATTGAATCACATTAGGGAAAATTGACATCTTTATGACAACTTTAGACAGAGCTAAGGCCCAGCACCATAGGGAAGTAGCTTTCTCCCTGCATCAGACCACCCAGCAAGCAGGTTTCAGAACAGTCTTGGGTGTCCAGCCTGCTCTCTAGCTGCTGCTTTCCACACCCACCCCATTCCTTTGGCCTTGGGCTCCTCCCAGCCCCTAGATGACACTTTCATCTGCTAATGGACTGTGTTTTCTGGGGCACCTGGAAACATCAGGACTCAGGCTGACATAAGCTACAGTGGCAAGCCCCTGGTCACATTGTCCCTCCATGAAAGGGGATCTCTGGCCCTGGAGCCCCCCAAATCTCCTTATTCCCGTATACCCTAGGGTCAACCTTGACCCCACAGCAAGCCTCCTCTGGGAGTTCCAGTTGGAAGCTGCTTGTCTAGACCCAGGTCAGGCTTAGATGTCCAGGGTCAAGGCTCCAGAAGGTGGGCACAGCCTGGGAATGAGACAGAGAGGTCGGGGATACTGGGACTGGTTGCATTTGGCCTCCTTTGTAGCCAGCACATGGGAGAGCAGAGGAGACCTGATGGGACAGCCTGTTTGCAGTGGTTCTTGCTCAAAAAAGTCACTCATCAGGAGAGGAGGTGACAGAAGGCTTCTGGGTCTAGAGTCACCAGAGCATCTAATAAGCATGCGACTCTGCAGGTGTGTCTGGGAGCCACGTGCCAGCCTGGTGAGGGCAGTGAAGGGAGCTTGTGTGAGGACTATGGCCTCAGCTATTGGTCCCAGTGTGTAATTTTTAAATGCTATGGTTGAGGATGCCCAGGTGTTCCCCTCTCTACTCCTTTCACATATGGGACCCCTATATAGTGGTGCCACTGATTTGGCACAGTAGAGAAAATGAAAAAGTCTGCAGGGAACTAACTGGAAGAGAAAAACCGAGAGGGGTCTGAACATCCGGGCCTGTCCAGCCGCCTTAGTGGCTGAGGAGCTCAGTGTCTTCCATTCAGGACCCCCATTCAGCTGTATGTCCTGCCCTGGGCTACCAGCTCCCCTTCCCAGTCCCTCCTGCTCTGGCTCCAGCTCTGGCTCTGGCTTCATGTCAAGTCCAGCTCTTGACAAAGATCCCTGCTCCCTGAGTGATAACAGCAGCAATCACAAGAGGATGAGACCTTAGGTGTGGGGAACTAAAAAGTTCCTCAGCTGAAGTCTTACTAACCGACATCCTAAAGTTCTGCTTGACATGGCCTCACCATCCCATAATAGTTGTTTACTCCTTACTAGGGCAACGTCCCTCTTTCTATTCCTGGGATTGCTGTCCTGCAGTTTAACTCATATCTGCCAGATAACGCCCAAGCTGCAGCTGCGTTCCCCCCGAATGAAAAATTCCTCTTCTCCTGAGCTATAAGAATGCTGTTTTGACTGAGAATAAATGAGACTTGATCAGAGCATTGTCTTGTCTCCTCTCTTTGTGTCTCTTGCCCCTTCTTCATCCTCACTCCCCCTCTAGGGTCCTCGTTGCTCGACCTGTGGGACGGGTCAAGTGGCGCCCAACGGGGGGCCTGAGGACGGTGGACTCAGTGAAGGACGCCGTTCGAGGAGCCGGCCAAGTAGAAAAGAGGAAAAGGCTACGCGGGAACCTGCCGCGCTGACCTCACCTCAGTAAGTGAACAGCGATCATGGGTCAAGAAATGAGCCAACATGAACTCTTTGTTGAACAGCTAGGACAGGCTCTAAAGGCACGAGGAGTTAAGGTTAAGGTAAAACAATTGTTGAAATATTTTGATTACATCAAAGACTTATGTCCCTGGTTCCCCACCGAGGGGAACATTGATCCAAGACGGTGGAAAAGAGTAGGAGATGCCTTAAAAAACTTTTATAATACATTTGGTCTGGAGAAGGTTCCTGTAACTGCCTTCTCTTATTGGAATCTAATAGATGAACTCCTATCTCAAAGGCATAGTGATCCTGTAGTAGCTAATGTAGTAGAAAAAGGTCAAAATATCTTAAAGACAGATCATAAGGAGGAAAGTAGAAAAAATAAGGGAAATGACAGCCGAGAGGTGGATGATTTAATATCTCTTGAGAGTGACGGTGAGGACGAGGTAGTCAAACTGAAAGGAAAACAGAACAGTCCGAAGAGTAAGCCGTCAAAGGGTCAGACTACTGAAGGGGGAGCTGCGGCACCTAAAGAAGTGTCAGTAAAATCAAAAAAGAAGTCATATCCAGACCTATCAGAATATACTGCAAATAATTCTGACGAGGGAGAGGTTAATTGGGATAGCTTGGCGGAAGAGGCAGCCAAATACAATAACCCTGACTGGCCGCCTCTGGGAACAAGGCCACTGTCCTATACCTCACCCTCCACTCCCCCCTCTGCGTACCCTGTCCTTGATCCTCGAAAAGAACTGAGGGATAAAATTGAACATTTAAAAGAACAAATAAAATTAGAGAAGGAACATCAGGAATTAATAAGACAATTAGAGGGGCTAAAAATAGGAAAGCAGAAAAAAGAAATTGAGCCTTCTCTGGAGGGCCCTCCGAGCCAGAGGCCCCCAGTCAGAGGAGCAGCCCCCAAAGTACCCCAAAATACCCCAATACTAGGCTTAGAAGAAATGGAAGCATTACCGGTATCAGAAACAGTAGACGCCCAGGGACAGGCCTGGCGACATCACACTGGATTTGATTTCAAAGTCATAAAAGAATTGAAAACAGCAGTAGCTCAATACGGAGCCACGGCTCCTTACACTATGGCCATCTTAGAATCGGTCACAGATCAGTGGCTCACTCCAAGTGATTGGCAAACATTGGCTCGAGCGACCCTAGCTGGAGGAGACTATCTCTTCTGGAAATCAGAATATGTAGAAATCTGTAAGGAAACTGCTAGGCGCAATATGCAAGCAAATAATGGGTGGAATTTTGATACGTTAATTGGAGAAGGCAACTATGCAATTAGTGACAATCAAATGCAATATGATCCAGGACTTTTTGCTCAAATTCAAGCAGCAGGTACAAGAGCATGGAGGAAGCTCCCCACTAAGGGTGATATGAGCTCCTCTCTCACTAACATTAAACAAGGACCAGATGAGCCTTTTGCAGATTTTGTCCATAGACTCATTACTGCAGCTGGTAGAATTTTCGGTAGCGCAGCAGGCACGGATTTTGTTAAACAATTGGCCTTCAAAAATGCGAATGCTGCCTGCCGGGCAGCTATTAGGCCATACAAAAAGAAAACTGATTTAAGCGGCTATATACGCTTGTGCTCTGACATCGGAGCGGCCTACCAACAAGGCCTCGCCATGGCTGCAGCAATGCAGGGTTTTACTGTAAAACAATTTCTAGCTCAACAAGGGAAGAACAAATGTTTTAATTGTGGAGAAACTGGTCATTTTGCAAGAAATTGCAAAGGGAAAAAAGAATCAAATAGTAAAGCTCCAGCTCTGGGGTTATGTCCTAGATGCAAAAGGGGAAATCATTGGGCAAATGAATGTAAATCTAAAACGGATGCCCAAGGCAACAGCCTGCCACCTATGCAGGGAAACCGGAAGAGGGGCCAGCCCCAGGCCCCCAAACCCAAACAAATCTATGGGGCAGTAAGCTTTGTTCCATCAACCAGCAATCCGTTTCAAGCCTCCTCAGAGCCACAGCAGGAAGCGCAGGATTGGACCTCAGTTCCTCCACCCACACAGTATTAACCCCAGAAATGGGAGTTCAGGCTCTTCCCACGGGAATATTTGGCCCTCTTCCTGAAAATACCTTTGGTTTAATAATAGGCCGCAGTAGTCCCACCATGAACCGTCTACAGGTCCTCCCAGGAGTCATAGATAATGATTTTTACGGAGAAATTAAGGTCATGGTTTCCTCCCCTAAACATATTAACACCATGGCTTCAGTCCAAAGATTCGCACAATTACTGCTCCTGCCTTTACTCTCTACTGCTAATACTGCCGTCTCGCAGTATAGAGGCAATCGAGGATTTGGATCCTCTAATGTTTTTTGGGCTAAAATTATTTCAGCACAAAAACCCACTATGCTACTATGGCTGGACGGCAAAGTATTCTCTGGCCTAATAGACACTGGGGCAGATATTACAATTATAAAAAGAGAAGACTGGCCTGAAGCCTGGCCCTTAGACACCACCATAACACATTTAAGGGGAATAGGACAAAGTCAGAACCCTGAGAGAAGCTCTAAATTATTAACTTGGAAAGATCAGGAGGGAAACCAAGGTACCATTCAACCATATGTTATAGCCAGTCTACCTATAAATCTTTGGGGAAGGGACCTCCTATCTCAAATGGGGCTAATAATAGGGAGTCCCAACACCACTATCACCGCCCAAATGTTAAAAGCAGGATACATACCAGGTCAGGGACTAGGAAAGAATAACACAGGTATAACGGCACCTATAAACACTCCTCTAAAAAATGACAGAGCAGGTTTAGGCCATTTTTCTTAGGGGCCATTGACACTCCTGTGGCCCATGCTGAGAAAATTACTTGGCTCTCCGATGAACCAGTATAGGTTGATCAATGGCCTCTTACTAGTGAAAAATTGTTAGCCGCACAACAGTTGGTACAGGAGCAACTCAAGGCTGGCCATATTGTCCCCAGTAACTCACCATGGAACACCCCTATTTTTGTTATCAAAAAGAAATCAGGCAAATGGCGGTTATTACAAGATCTGAGAGCGGTGAATCGGACTATGGTACTCATGGGAGCCCTACAACCAGGGCTCCCTTCACACGTCGCCATAACATTGGGCTATTTCAAAGTAGTCATAGACTTAAAAGACTGTTTTTTCACCATTCCCTTACATCCGGAAGATCAAAAGCGCTTTGCATTCAGCCTGCCAGAAACAAATTTTAGAGCGCCCATGAAAAGATTTCAGGGGCGTGTCCTGCCCCAAGGGATGGCAAATAGTCCTACTTTGTGTCAATCTTTTGTAGCCACAGCTCTACAATCTATAAGAAACTGCTGGCCTGACATGTATATAATACATTATATGGATAATATATTAATTGCAGGCAAGGCAGGAACGGAAGTTTTAAAATGCTATGATGAAATGCGCGTTGCTTTACAGAACAATGGCTTAGAAATAGCTCCTGACAAGGTACAACTCATGGACCCATATAGTTATCTAGGCTTTCAACTGAGAGGGTCCCAAGTATCTTCACAAAAACTAGAATTAAGATTAGATAAACTTAAGACACTGAATGACTTCCAAAAACTTCTAGGAGATGTTAATTGGTTAATGCCCTATTTGAAAATCAGCAAAGGGGAACTTAAGCCACTATATGATATCCTTCACGGGGACGCTAATCCTACATCCCCCCGTGAACTGTCCCCTGAAGGAAGACAGGCTATACACAAGGTTGAGCATGCCATTCATTCCCAGACTACTACTTTTATAGATTATGACAAACCTCTAAAATTTATCATATGTAAAACAACACTCTCCCCTACTGCCGTATTTTGGCAAACAGCACCTCTTATGTGGATCCATCTACCGACCACGCCTAAAAAGGTCATTGAACCATATTATCAGTCAATAGCTGAGCTCATTATAAAAGGCCACGATCAGGGTAAGTGCTATTTTGGCAAGGAGCCAGACATAATCATCCAACCCTATACCCTTGATCAAATTAATTGGCTCATGCAAACTACCGATTCTTGGCCCGTTTCCCTAGCTTCCTTTAAGGGGACCTTAGATAATCACTATCCTCCAGACAAACTCATTGATTTCGCTAACAGGCATGAGTTTGTTTTTCCCCTACGCACGGCATCACAGCCGATAGCAAATGCCTTATTAGTATTCATTGATGGGTCGTCCACTGGCAAAGCAGCTTATACATATCTGGATAAAGAGGTATCATTTATGACCAAAAGCACCTCTGCTCAAATAACAGAGCTGCAAGCAGTATTGGCGGTTTTTTCTGCTTTCCCCAACCATCCGCTTAACATATATACTGATAGTGCTTACATTACACATTCTGTACCCTTACTAGAGACGGCTGGCCAAATAAAGAGCACCTCCAATGCTGGAGAACTGTTTAGACAATTACAAAAATTAATCATTCAAAGGTTACATTCATTTTACATTGGACACTTACGTGCTCATTCCAGATTACCGGGTCCTCTAGCTGAAGGAAACCAAAAAGCTGATTTGGCCACCCGAACTCCCGAGGTCTCTCAATTATTTGTAGCCAATAACAACATTCAGGACAAATTCGCTGCTGCACAAAATAGCCATCAACTACATCACCTTAATGCAAAAACATTACGCCTTATGCATCACATCACAAAAGAACAGGCTAGGCAAATAGTAACGAATTGCCCGTCATGTGCTGTTTATTTACCAACCCCTCATCTAGGAGTAAATCCTAGAGGACTAATTCCTAACGCCCTATGGCAAATGGATGTTACCCATTTTTCTGACTTTGGCAATCTTAAATACATACATGTCACTATAGATACCTTCAGTGGATTCATCTTTGCCTCCCTTCAAATGGGCGAAGCCACCAAACATGTCATTAGCCATATGCTGGCCACCTTTACAGTATTAGAATGTCCTCAACAACTAAAAACAGATAATGGGCCGGGATACACTAGCTCTAATTTCTCTCAGTTTTGCAAACGTCTCAACATCCAACACATTACAGGTATCCCTTATAATCCACAAGGGCAAGGAATAGTAGAAAGGGCAAATCAGACTCTTAAAATTACTTTAAATAAAAAAGGGGGAATGGTATCCCATGAGGGGGTCACCAAGAAACATCCTCTCCCATGCCCTCTTTATACTCAATTTTTTAAATTTAGATGCCAGTGGCCAGTCTGCAGCCACTCGCTTTTGGCAAACTGAAACTGAAAAGCAATTCACTTCGGTTTTGTGGAAAGATCCACTAACTAATTCCTGGCATGGCCCAGACCCAGTACTTATCTGGGGCCTGGGATCAGTGTGCTTCTACTCTAAAGAAATGAAGTCCACCAGATGGCTACCAGAACGTCTGGTTAAACCAATAAATAGCAAGTCTGACACAATAAATAATCACAGAACTGAACCCAGGGATAAGGATTTACCCTGAGGAAAATTTCCCTATCTTCTATTTCAGGACATGTTCAAGAAGAATGTAATCCTGCTGCTATCCTTAGGACCTTTCATTTTCAATAAGGTGATGGCCTTTATCAAGCAACAAATAGATGCCATAAAAATGCAGCCAATACAGGTCCATTATCATAAATTGGAACAAGCCGAGACTGCAACTTACCATGATGCTCATACACGTAACTAATGCCTTGGTGAGCTGGACTGGACAGTCAATGACGGGCAACAGGAGACCACATGCATCGCCAGCCGCCGCCTAAGACAGGTATCTGGCCAAAAAGAAGCCGCCTTAGATAACCAATGACGGGTAAGGTAAGGCTGGCTCCGTGTGGCGATCTCCCGACCTAAGACAGGCGCAGTCCCCGCAAGGCTCTCAGCTTACATCAAATAAAAAAGGGGGACCTGTGGGGAACTAAAAAGTTCCTCAGCTGAAGTCTTACTAACCGACATCCTAAAGTTCTGCTTGACATGGCCTCACCATCCCATAATAGTTGTTTACTCCTTACTAGGGCAACATCCCTCTTTCTATTCCTGGGATTGCTGTCCTGCAGTTTAACTCATATCTGCCAGATAACGCCCAAGCTGCAGCTGCGTTCCCCCCGAATGAAAAATTCCTCTTCTCCTGAGCTATAAGAATGCTGTTTTGACTAAGAATAAATGAGACTTGATCAGAGCACTGTCTTGTCTCCTCTCTTTGTGTCTCTTGCCCCTTCTTCATCCTCTCTCCCCCTCTAGAGTCCTCGTTGCTCGACCTGCGGGACAGGTCACTTAGATGTGCATGGCTTAGAAGATCAGGGCTCCATGCTCAGGGTGATTCCCATGCCATTCCTCAACCCTTGGAGGTCAACTGGCACCACCAGGAGCCTCTGGCACAGCTAATAAAAAAAAGAAAGAGAAAGCACAGGCATGTGCACATGGGGACATATGTGGTGGGGCACCTCCTCCAAGGTCAGGAGGAGGGAGGGAGATGAGGCAGATCCATGGGGCAAAGACAAGAAAGTCCTGACAGCTGTCCCAGAAGACCTGGTCCTACCCTGGCCGAGGGGAGGGCTGGACCCGAAGTCCAGTTCCTCTAGCCAGCATCACCAGCCACCCCCGACCCACATAGTGTGGTCCAGTTCTGAGCCATCCTGCTCTGAATGTACCTGGCAGGGCACAGGAGCAGGGAGGAACAAGTCATTTAGGACCAGTCAAGAGGCCTTTTCTTCTTGGCAGCTCAGAGAAATCGGCACCCCATGTAAAAGAGTAATCACCATGCACTGAGGATGTGCAGTGTGCCTGTCACTGTGATCATCATGTCACAGACTTTGTCTCATTTTCCCCTCAAAGTGCCCTGTGAGCGACCTCAGAGAGGCTTAGTAAGGCGGGCAGTTCTCACACTGAGAGGCTCCTTTCCTTTGAATGTGTCAGGTTCAGCTGGTCCAGCAGAAGAATGGACATCAGTTCAGATTGATGGTGCATTTGGAGACTAAAATATACAGTGGTTATCAAAAGAACTCAGATATTGCCCTGGCTGAATGGCTCAGTTAGTTGGAGCATGGCCCCACACACAAGAAGGTTGAGGGTTTGATTCCTGGTCAGGGCACACACCTATGTTTCAGGTTCGATCCCCAGTCAGGGTGCATATAGGAGGCAACCAACTGATGTTTCTCTTTCTCCCTTCCTCTCTCTCTCAAATCAATAAACATATCCTCAGGTGAGGACTGAAAAAAAAAAAATAAATAAATAAAAGAACTCAGATAGTGTTAACAGGATAAATTTTATGCAACAATAATACCTAAAAGGTCTTTATTATTTAGGATGCACAACAGTTAATTTAACCTAGACTTATTTCTTAAAAAGACAACGTTAGAAAACTTACTGTGTAATTGAAAATTGTTGTTGTTGTCGTTTTTTAATTTGGGGGAGTGATCTTAGCCTGTCCTCTTCTGTCTTGAAACTGGAAATTCTCCTTTAGAATATTTTACTTACCCTGCCAACACCAACCCATCAGATTAATGATGGAAAAGATATAAACAACGATGCATAAATTCATAACCCATGATTCAAAGCAAGAAAGGAAGCTCTTAAAAAAAGAAAGGGGTGGTGGTGGGGAGCTCTTTACAGACCAAAATCTCTGAGGCAACACTAAATAAGGAGGCAAGTTGGAGCCTCAGCAGCCCACTGCGCTGCCACGCTGCTGCAAGGCGCCCTCCGCGCTGTGGCTGTGCTGGCCCCTAGGGCCTGCCTGTCACTGCCGCTCACCACAGGTGCGTCACTGTCGCCTCCTCCCTGAGTCCCACACCGCCACCCAATGGCCACTATTGCCATTGCATGGCCAGTGACAAGACCAGGAGTCATCGTCACGGGCCAGAGCAAATGTAGAGCCTTCTTAGAGATGAGGCTCTCACCAAGAATCGCCAAAGATATAAAGAAGGCAAAGTCCATGAAAGAGGGGCAACAAATAAAGAACATACCCAAAGGAAACAGTTCACAGAGCAATCAGGAAAATTCCTTAAAATGCATATATTTACACAATCCAAGTTAAGAAAGTGAAGCAGGCTCCAGATATTTGGAGGGTCCCCAGTGGGTCAGGAGGGATGAGAAACAGGCAGAGAGAGCTGCTGACATTACCGGCTGTGTCTGTGACAGGGGCAGGAACCCAGGGTCTGAGTTCCCAGCCAGGCCCCTTCTACCACTGCCCAGCCCTGGCCAACACCAAGAACTGCCCATCCCCAGCCTGCCCTCACTAGGGGCATGCACATACTTGCAGGCACACATTCACTCTACCCCTTGATAGATGGACGCACCCTCTAGACACACCCTGCTGGGAATGGTGACATTATCTGCATGAGGTAGAAGCTGTACACATGACAAGGGAATGTGGCCCGAGTTTAAAGAGTGCAGAGTGATTAGCAGGGAGACAATGGGCACACCCACCAGCTGGAGCCTGGCTTGGGCAGGTCGTCATCCCACGGCCTTCAGGAGGCTGAGCAGAGAAGCGTGGGGAGCCACGGGGAAGGATGGGGGAGCCAGAAGGCAAAGGAAGGTTAGCAAAAGGGATGATGGAGTTAGTGACCCAGACTGGCAATCCATGTTGTCCTCCTTCATTCTTTTTTTTTTTTTTTTAAAGATTTTATTTATTTTTAGAGAAAGGGGAAGGGAGGGAGAAAGAGAGGGAGAGAAATATCAATGTGTGGTTGCCTCTTGCATGCCCCCAACCAAGGACTTGGCCGGCAACCAAGGCATGTGCCCTGACTGGGAGTTGAACCTGTGACCCTTTGGTTCTCAGAGTAGTGCTCAGTCCACTAAGTCACACCAGCCAGGGTGACCCCCTTCATTTTTTATTGCACTCCACTGCAGCCAGAAGCTGGGGATGGGCAGGGACTGGGGAGGAGAGGGTGTCAGGGATAGGGCCACCTGTACAAGTATGGATTGCATGGAGGCATCTCCACTTTTGGTCTCAGTTTAAGGAGAGTGACCTCCACCTCAGCTCTCACAACTGCCATTCTGGTGAGGATCTGAGCTCCTTCTGCACGTGGGGCGGGCCATGGGACTAGACTATTACCTTGATCCCCTCTACACACTCCAAAGTAAAATGAGCACTGCTCACTTCTGCCCCACCCCCCAAGAGCCCCTGGAAAGACATACTGCCCCATCTCCCCCGAAGCACATATGAGAAGGCCAAGCTGCAATTCTGCAGAAGCTTTCTGGTGCTTGGGGTACCTTAAGGCAGGTCCCACCCAGTAAGACAGGGAGTAGAAGCCCCACAGAATCCACTCCTCCCTCTACCAAGCCCTGGTCTGGAGCCCCATAGTCCCTCCTGTGTCACAGTCTCCCAGCTCCGGCTGTGTCAGCCTCCAGTCCGGGCCCCAGCCTGCCGCCGGGCCAGAGCCAGCTGGAGGGCCTGCTTGATGGTCTCTGTGTTGTTCAGAACGTTGTATCGACTCAGGGCCACCAGCCGATCAAACTCCTCGGGCTCATAGGTAAAGTTTGTCATGCCATAGGGGGTGTCTGGCCTGTTGATGTCAAAGTCCCCAAAGGCCTTCTCCTCAGCTGTTTGTCGCTCCACACCTGTGGGTGGAAAGTGGAGGAGAGACCGGGCTGGGCACTCCGGCTAGGGGCTGCCAGCCCAGAAGCCTCCTTTCCCTAGGACACGTGGCTGGTTCTTGTGGGCCGTCCCTGGGCTGTCTCTGCTCTCTTGCCCATCAGGAGGAGCTGGGCTGGTGCCAACGCTGAGGTCCAGGATGCAGAGGCATCAGTGGCCAGTTCGGGCCCCCTGGGGAGCAAGCTTGGCTACCTCATCAAGGAGACCCACTCTCCAAACAGTGCCCCATCACCACCCCAGGCCTCTGTGGGCCAGACTCAGATCCAGGGCTCCTCTCACCTGGGGCCAGGTGTGTGCGGAAGGTACGGTTGACAAGGGGGAAGTGCAGCACAATGGGTGAGCGGGGGTCCTTGGCCGTGGCAAACAGGTAGCACTCCTGGGGTTCCTCCAGGTCGTCAGGGAGCACCTCGATTTTGGGGAAGGGGATGCCTCGATCCAGGCAGTACTTCTCTGTTACCTGTAAGACCTGGGCAGGGAGGCAGGCTTCTGACCCTGCCTGCCCCTCTCACCTGGACTCACACGGGTCCAGGTTTTGAGGCCAGTTCTGCCTTCTAGCTAGTGATTTCAGGCAGGTGACATAGCCTTTCTGAGCCCATTTCTTCATTTACAAAATAAAAATGAGAGTGGGGTTGTTTGCAGATGAACAACTGTCACCAGCATCCTCACCATCATTTCTCCCTGTAACTACTCACTGCTGCCCTTTTCTGACCCTCATGCTCCCTCATAGGGAGCTGACTTCAATTTCACAAGGCTGACGCCTGATGGCCATAGGTCACATTGGACCCAAGAGGAGGAGGAGAAAGAGGAGGAGGAAGAGGAGATCAAAGAGGGAAGGGCTGGATCAACAGCATGGTTAGAACCCACATCCAGATGGTGGAACCTGTCCACCCCTGAGGGGACCCTGATGGCTCTGTCATTATCATTGTAACAAAGGGACAGCAGACCCAGACCCAGACCCTGAGGGGAGCAAGGAGTGCTACCAGGGACAGGCAGGTTTCAGAACAGGGGTCTTCTCTTCATCAGGATAGAAGACACCTGAGGACCCTCTTTGGCCTCCTCTCCCAGCTCCCATTCCCGCCCATCGCCTCAGCAATTCTGTCCTCACCTGGGGAGACCAGTGCCACTCACAGTGTGCACAGGCATCCCCTGCGGATTAGAACCAAGGCCCTCCTCGAAGGGCCATCGCTACACGCCTGGGCAGGTTGCCTTAACAGAAGATACCCATCCCGTACCTCAAAAGGGGCATCCAGGGAGTAGTCAAAGGACACGATGAGGTCCACGGCTCTTGGAGGCAGCAGGCTCAGCGGGAATGGAGAGTTGATGGCAAAGCCCCCGTCCACCAGGTGCAGGCAGTCCCGCATGGGGGTGAGCTGGTTGGGGAAGGCGTCCGGGTGTGTGTCTGCACAGGGACAAAAGCTTGTTTGTCTTAGCAACCTTCTTCTCTTCCCACTGGAATACCCTTCTCTGTAGTGGTCTCTGCTTCCGCCCCTTGCTCTGACAGCCACACTGAAGTGTCCCAGCCCAGTCCCAGCCCAGCACAGTCATCCCCGCCATCAGCCTCTGCATAGCAGGAGCCCACACCCCAACCCCAGGTTAAAAGGCAGCACTGGCCCCAGTGAGCCAGAGGCACAGACAGCAAGAGGGCCTCACCCAGAGCAGCTCCCACCTTTCCAGGCCACAAACTCCCTGCCAGCCACATAGTCCTTGTGCAGACAGAGGCCACGGGTGAAGTTAAAGTTCTCCGCAGAGGTAAAGCGGGAGGTGAAAAGGTCTAGCACAGCCTGGGAGAAGGGTCCCTGGGGGGTGAAGAGCCTTGTTCGCAGCCTCGTGGGGTCGTGCAGCTGAAGCTTCTGGCAATTGTCTAATGAGAGGGGTACCAGCCTTTGTCCAGCAGCCTGTATGGCTCAGGGGAGCCCCCTCCATCTCCTCCTGACATTCCTTCTCCCTCCTGCCCTGCCTCCCAGGCCTCTGATCCCTGCTTCCCAGGATCCCTTTTAAATAATTTTTTTCTTTCATGTTTCCCATGTTTTAAAAGTTGTCTTTGACATTGCATTTATTAAATAATAATGTATTTCCCACCCTCTTGAAAATAAAGTTGTATATACAATTTCCAATCAGAATTTCATCCTAATATTAAACACCCACTGAGCAGTTGCTGTGTGCCAGGCACTGTGCTGGGCAGGAGGGATGCAAAGGTGATCAGGGTGTGCCCCTCAGGGCTCCCACCTACTTAGGGGAGAGTAATACAGAAAGAATGAATCCATGGTAGGGACAAGAATGGGCTGTGCATGCAGTCTTGCAGGGCCTTGGTGTCACACCCTCATCGGACTAGAGGAATGAAGTGGAGCAGAGAAATTAACTCCCTGACAAAATGAGATCTCAGCGGAATCTTAAGAGCTGAACAAGAGTTATCCAGGGGAGAAAGATGGGAAAGGTGTTCCTCAAAGCAGGGAGCTCATGGGTCATATAAGGAGCAGGCCTAAGAGGAGCCCTAAGGTGTGGGGACAGAGTATCAACCAGATGCCCAGTGGTCCTGGACAGAGTTGACCTAATTGGAGCCCAAGCAGAGAATTCAAAGGTGTTGCCTGATTATAAAGCACTCACAGCTGCCACTCGGTTGCTGACTCTCGCCCTCCCCCAGTCCCCACCCACACTGCCTCTGCAGCGACAGCGTTTTCTCAGGACTTCTCTGAACCCAGTGGGACAGCCAGTCCTTCACCATCCTCTCCCTCACTCTCTGTGCCTCTGCCAGGGCCCTATTGCTGGAGGGAAGAGTGGAGGGGATTGGGGGTCAGGTCTGAACCTGTGATGTCCACGCTGCCTCGGTGCCAATCCAAGAAGCTGAGGCTGGAGCCAGCAGTCTTCTGGAAGATCTCATCCAGGCTGGCTGCAAAGGCGCTGCCCCACATGCCTAAGGAGACAGACAAGGCTCAGGCCCTCATGACTTCTCCACCCATATCAGGGCCTGGCCCAGCACCTGCCCTGTCTCCAGTCCTCCAGCTTAGACTCACCTTGCAGGTAGCAGATCCGGGGCTCCGGCCAGAGCTTCAGCAGTCGCCCCATGAAGAACTCTGAGCCAAAGAGCTTGGTGGGAATGTAAGCCCCATACTTGGGGAAGCCAATCTCGTAGGGGGTAAACTCACACCACTCTGGGGACCCAGCATAAAGGGAATGTTACCAGGGGCTTCCCACCAGGACCCCAGTGTTCCCCTTGGCCATTATGACTGAGCAAGAGCAGAAGGCAGCAACCCCACTGTGCTCCAAGGCTCCAAGGTACCCTGATAGCCTGGCCTCTTACACCCTCAACCAGCCATCGCCCCGCCCGCTTCCTACGCCTGCACACCCAGGCACCTGCAAATTCTTCCCCGCTGATGTTGGCGCGGACATTGACGCTGGCGTAGATGGGATAAGGGTTCTGGCTCTGGCTGACTGCCTCCTGCTGGTCGGAGAGCTTGGCCGGATTTTCCTGGGCAGAAAAGAAGGGAAGCTGAATGGCTTTGTGGGAATTCCCATTTCCCATCCCAATAGCCTGAGGTTGGCACCCTGCAGGGTGTGGAGAGTCTACTAGAGACTATGGTTGCCGAAGTCAGTGCTCTACAGACAGCTTTCTAAGGGACAGGCTTTAGGTAGCAACACCCTCCCACCTTCTTTCCCATTCAAGAAAGCACATCAAAACCAGAAAGTCAGGGTGACATTTTTAAAGGAATAACCGAAAATCTAGTCTACTTTCTTTAAAAAGCAAGTCACTAAAAAACATAAATTATTTTCTCATAAATTAGAAATAACTTGTGATATACATACACCCGTAACTGAGAGCCAGTGAGTGGGCCAGGCCCCCACCCCTGCTCATTGAATCGCTCACCCCCCAATGCATTCTGGGCTTGCAGTTCTAGGAGAAGCCACCAGGTGGCGTAAGTCATGGACTCTTGGCCCACGGGTGAGAGTAGTGGTCTGCCTCCGCGGCAGTTTGGAATCACTTGCATCACTTTCAAAAACACTTGCGTTAGTGCTCCATCCCAGACCAATCAAAATCAGTGTTTCTGGAAGTGGGGCTCGAGCACGGGGTGTTATTGAAAAGCTGCACAGGTGATTCTACTATGCGGACAGACCTGAGAACTGCAGACCAGCCTCTCCCTCCCCAGGGGTTAGGAGTCAGGAAAGGTGAAGGGGTGTTAGCCTCCCAGGGAGCGCAGACCTAAGGGATAGCTTTGCAAAGCTCAGATATCAGCCGAGTGGCTAAGGCAGAATTAAGTGCTGGAGTGGCAGAGGTGGAAAGGAGCCACGTTTATTTGCTACCTGCTCTTCTCTTACCTCCTGGTAGAGGAAATATTCAATGAGGAGGCCCCAGAGGTCAATGAGGGAAATGCTGTGACCGCTGCTTTCCAGGTTCCCCAGTTCCTGAGCATAGTATTGTAGGCGCTCGGTGGACAGTGCCCCCACCTTACCGCTGCAGACCCGAGCCCGAGCACGCTCAGTGGGGCCCTGCAAGGCCACCTGGGACCAAGCTGGGTCCTTGTACAGTGTGGAGATGCACCTGAGCATGAAGGGAGTTGGGGGCAGTAAGGGGTAGGGGAGCACAGCAAAGGGAGAAAGGGATGCAGGTGTCTGTGAGTGATCCCTCCTCCCACCACTTGTACCCACTGCCCTATATCACCCACTCAGGGAGTCCCTGGAGACTCCGTCCCTTCCTGCCCCTTCTAATCCCCTTGGAGGCAGCCCCCCACCCCAGGACTCTACCAGATCACCAGGGCATACCCCTACCCTTTCAGAGCTCTTCTTTACTCTGTACCCTGCCCCCAATCACTCACCAGGTGGACCCAGAGACCCCACTCAGGTAGGTCACAGTGTCCAGGAGGCTGAGCTCCTGCAGCCCTGTCAGGCTGCCGTACAGGGAAGACATGGCACGGGTTCCACCTCCAGAGCCTAGCACAGCCACCACAGGCACCTGGGTACAGTAATAATCAAGATAATGACATCCATTACCACTGTCACTGATATAGTACTGCCTGTAATGTCAGACATTGACCTAAGAGCCTTACATGAATTACCTCACTGAATCCTCACAGCAACCCAAGGAAATCCCAGTTTTACAGATGAGGGAACTGAGAGGCACACGAAGGAGAGACAGTGTGCCTGCAATCACGTAGTCAGTAAGTGATGGGCTAGCAATCCAAAGTAGTACGTTTCCAGAGACGGCTCTTAATCGTTACACCAGGAAAGGACGTGCCTGCAAGGTATATCGGACTCACCCAAAAGAACTAACGCGGGATTTCTCGATCCTGGCACCACTAATAATTGTGGTCCAGATAATCCTCTGTTGTGGGGGTCTGTCCTATGTGTGGTAGCTGTTTAGCAGCATCCCTGGCCTTTACCCAGTAGATGCCAGTATCATTCTTCTCCCACTAACCAAGTTGTCACAATAAAACATGTCTCTGGACATTGACAAATGTCCTCTGGATAGCAAGTTGAAATTGCCTCCAATTGAGAACCATTAGGCTAAAGTGACAGAAACCACCAAGCAGCCTGGACCTCTACCAGCATGAAAGGTTCCCCTAGGATCAGACTAGAAGATTTTCAGTTGCTCAGCTTTTCTATGAAGATCTCAGTCATTTCACCCAGATTTTTGGTTCCTTTTCCTGTCCTCCTTTATTCTCCTGTCATAAAAGAAAAATTCTCCCTGGCCACTGTCCAGCAAGGGCATAGCCCCTTCCGAGAACTGGAGGAGCCTGAGCTTCCTGTAGGCAGGGTCTGTGCTAATGGAGATTAATTAGCACAGAGCAGGCATTACCCCCCCCAACACACGCTAGGCTTGCTCAGATTGTCAGTGCTGGGCACGGGCTCCCGAGACACTTGCAGCCTGGAGGAAGCCACCAACTTGTTCCTGATTTACCACAGGTTTTACCCCCAGCAATGCCCTTACTTCTGTCCACTGTTTTGGACTGAACTGTGTCCCCCACCCCTACTCCCAATTCAAATGTAGATGCCCAATGTGGTTACTGAGGAAAGAATAAAGTGAAGGAAAAATTAATGGGATGTCTTCTCTTACTGCTAAATTATTCACAGAACCTGAAGCTTGAGGAAAAAACAATAAATCTATCCTTGACATTTAAACTTTTCAACTTGACTCTAACCCTTCAGTCCTGCATTAGACATTACACAGATTCTTATCTACACAGCAAGCAAGGGTGACAGGCTCCAGGCAAACACAAGACCTCCTCAGAGGAACTTCTGTGCAACCAGACTGCCTGACGTCCCTCTTGATGACCTGAAATCCATGATCATAATTACCGGTATAGTTCATACACCATAATGGACTCATCAAATAGCTAAGAATGCAAGGCCCCTTTCTCTTTTGTGATTCAGTTACATTATAAAAACAAATGATTTTTCTTTGCTCCTCGGAACATTACTAGGTTTATTTCTAGTTATATTTCCAGTTTGCAAACTCTGAGACCCTTGAATAATCTGTCATTTATATGTATTTCAAGCCAGAGCCTTCTCTTTTTGATTACACTCAGCAGTATATTTGGAGAAAGGGCCTGTAAGGAGGTTATGTGAGGTCATAAGGGTGGGGCCCTAATCTAACAGGACTGGTGTCCTAGTAAGAGGGGGAGAGAGAAATGGCCACCTCCTGCACAGGCACAAAGGGAAGGCCAGGTAAGGACACGGCAAGAAAGAGGCCATCTGCAAGTCAGGAAGAAAGGCATCACCAGAAACCAACCCTGATGGCACCTTGATCTTGAACTTCCAGCCTCCAGGTAAGAAAATAAATTGCTGTGTAAGCCCCCCAGTCTGTGGCATGCTGCTATGACTAATTCAGCTGCCTTGGCCAAGACTAGTCAGTCCTCATTACTTATGGGGTCCTGACTCTTCCAATCAGCTCAGGTGAACAGGCCTGCCCTCTTCCTCCTCTGCTCCCCACACTTCCTCTAAGCTAACTTTCACATCTTAGCCACACAGTCCTCTCAAGTGAAGAGACTAGATTTGGTTCTTGTGACGCTGGGATCTCCTCCATTCCATACCTGGCCACTGTCAGGAGCCTGGCTCAATCCCAGCACCCGCTGCAGGGCCTTGGACACGATCTGCTTCCTCTTGTCCAGAAACTCTCGTTCCCCATCACAGAGGTCAAAGCCAAGGCGCAGGTCAAGGTCCCCAGAGCTGCCTCCGGCGGGGTGGGGTTGGGGTATGGAATGATTGTTTGGTGGAGGAGAGCCTCAGGCCAAGCCAGCTTTTCACAGGAGCAGACCCACACTCCATGGAACCCCTCAGAAAGAGCCCATCAGAACCAGACACGCCCACGCCTCTCCCACCCCCGAGTTGAGCAGAGTAGGCAGGAGAGCCCCCACACTTCCAGCCCAGTCCAAGAGCGTTCCTCCTGATGCGAGCCTCCCTCACCTCATTTCTGCCTTCACACTCAGAGCCACCTCCTGGCCCTGAAAGAGACAACAGCCATCCCTAAACACACTGGGTGGGATCCTCCCACCTGCAGCCCCTCTTGCTTCAGTAACTCTGGCCCAGATGAGAACCATGGCTGAGCTGCTGGCTGGTCTGATCTTAACCCCCTTCTCATGCCCCTCTCCCAGACCTTCTTGGTGGTCACAAAGCAGGCCAGGGTCCCTCAGACACCCAGGCTGAGCCTTACCTCCCCCAGAGCCATCAAGCGCTGTTCCTCCTGATCTAGGGTCAGAGAGGAGAGCAGGATGTTCCCCTCGCCCAGGTTGCTGCTCTGAGCCTCCAGCTCAGCACTCGGGCCACTCTGCAGAGATGCAAACACCATGGAGCCCCCCAGGGTGAAGGAAACGAGCTCAAGCTCGACTGCTTCCATCATCCGCCTCCTCCAGACCTGGGCTCACTCACCTGCAGGATCATGAGCTTCTCCGCCAGCTCCACATCCAGCCTGGAGCAAAGCACTGGATTCACATGGAAGGTAAAGGTGGCCGGGGGGCTTGCCGCCACGGGAGGCTGCAGGGGCAAGAGCTGTGGTTTCTCGTAGGCCCCGAGCACTGCCAGCTGAATCTGCCTAGAGCCTGGGAGCAGAGGGCCCGGGAGAGTGGGTGAGAGCGGTGGGGTGTGTGTCTCGCTGATGGTGGCACCCTAGCAGCCTCTCCCCGCTCTTTCCCTTGGAAGCACCAACTCATCAGCCTACTCACTCTCTGGCACTGTGACCCTTAGCAAAGGCATCACAAGGGACACCTGGGGCCCTACAGTGTGCCCTGGTCAGAACTGAGAACCCAGGGGAGAGTGAGAAACACACAACGTCTAGGAGAGGGGGAAACGCAGGGAGGGAGAGCTCATGGGGCTGATGATTCTGAGATTATTATATTCAGTATATAAAATACAATTTTACAAAGGTTGTATTATAATTATCGAACATTACTTACTACATTGATTACCAGTTTTCAACTGGTGGTTCCCTATCTCTTGCCCCCATTCAGCCTCTGTGTGCATCACCTTGGGGGATGTCTGTGGCCAGGCCACAGGTATCTCAGTCCTTTATTTCCGAAGTGCAAGATCTTGGGAGAACACAGATGGTTTGCAGGGGAGGTAAAAGAAAGAAGTGGGCTCCTGAGCCCAGAGGGTAGGTGGCCTGGAGAAGCAGGGGACAGCCAGCCTAGGATGAAAGGTGAGTCTAGGCTGGGAGGGAGCGAAGAGAGGCCTGTGGCCCAGGAGCAGCAGGGCCCGCCCTGTTCCTCACAGTGTCTGGGGAGGAGGGAAGACCCCAGAGAGAAATGGCTGAGCATGACACCCCGGCAGAGGGGACCCCAGACAGCCTCATAAAAGAGCCCCTGACTCCAAATGCCTCAGGAGCAGAGGTCCATGTGGAATTCCTGTTCCTACACATACTTCTTGGCATTAAACTCAACCTGGAGACTTGACATGACCCAGAGGGGAGGGAATTAGAGGAAATAAGAAAAGTATACTTCTTTTTAACACCATGGTGTATGGACTGAGATTGATATGCATGTGCTGTTTACAGTGAGAAACAACCAAATCTGGCGGAGAGAGCAGATAGCCTGGAGGGTCGCCGACCTGCGTTTGGTCCTGATCCACTACGCACGGGCTGTGTGACCTCAAGCAAGTTTCTTCATTGAGCCTCAGTCTCATTAATTAAAAGAGGATAATGATTGTACCTACTTTACAGGGCTGTTATGAGGATTAAACAATAAAACCTATATCAAACACTTAGCACATGTCTGACTCATAGCGAGTGCTCAATGTTACCTGGCAGGACTCCTCCTGCAGGCTCAGCCTCCGAGCCTCTCAGCACCTGAGGGGACCTTGGCTGTCTCACAGCCCCTGCTCTCCCCGCCCCCAGGCCCCTCCTGCTGAGCCACCACCCACTGTGGCAGATGCATGCATGGGCCCAGCTCTTCACTTCTGCAATTCTCACTCTTTACCATGTGACTTTAGTTCCTCCCTCTAAGAGGCTAAATTCCCTGCCCTCCATCTTTAGTTTAGGGTCATCCTTGGGACTTGTTTTGTTAATGTAAACTTCGTGGCCATGATGTAACCAAAGGCTTGCTCATTTGGGCTTGTTCTCTGGCGCCTCTGCCCTAAGAACATGCCTAGGCTGATCCACTGGTCAAAAAGATGGATGAGGGACACATGGCACAGTGCCAGGTCACTCACATCGCCCAGCCTAGATCAGCCCAGCCCAGTCCCAGCCGAGCACCAGGTGTGGGAGCTAAATTAATGTTTCCTGTTGTCTGTCACTGAGGTTTGGGGGTGTTTTTGTAGAGCAGTAGTTGGACTGATACAATATCTATGCTTGAATACTTCCAGGGGCAATCCTTTCCATCCTTGCTCAGCTTTAAGCAGTGAAGAATGAAAAACTTTCTACCTAGACCCATCTTCTTGAAATCAGTAGCCAGCTCAACACCCCAAGAGAGAAGGAAAAACCCAAGGCCACTGGCCAGACTCACCAAACTTTCCATGTGGAGTGGTCTCATCTCCCCTGAGGGTGCCCTGGATTTTCAGACAGGGCTGAGCCTGAGGAAAGCAGAGGATTATAGGAGCCACACAGTCCAGGGCCCAAATCGGGAGGGGGGTGGGGGAGGTAAGAGGGAGAGGTATTGGGGGCAGTGTCCAGATAGCAGTCTTCCCAGAGCCTGTGCCTTATAGGCAGGGGTCCTCTGTAGCAGCCCCCACTCCTAGGACTCATAAAAAATGGCCCCTGGCGGAAAAGGGGGAGGAGGTGAGGACCCCTGCTTGTGGCTCCTTCAGGAGTCTTAGAAGCCAGGGTCCCGAGTGAGAAGTGTGCTGCACACAGGTAGGAGGCTGGCTTTAGGCTGCCCACTCAGCCATGAGGCAGCTGCTTTCTCCCTTGTATCTGGAGATGCCTACCCAGTATACCTGCACTCTGAGGAGGGGTTGAGTGTCCTTCAGAGGCATGTGGGTGTGAGGGGCTCAGTCGTGGACTCCTTGATGACCCCCACCCTGGGCAGCCCCACGTTGGAGTGTTCCCTACTTACCACCAGGACACCATTGGTGATGACTTCAGATGCAGGCACCTGACTGCGAAGGATGAGGGGCTCATTGGCTATCTGGGCCCCTCAAGGTGGCTATTACTATAATTATGTGACCAAAGCAGCCTGGGGAACATGGCAGGGTTGGGGGGTAGGGGTGCGTGTTGACCAACACTCAAATGGGTGTCAAGGCCAGGACATCCCTTCTCAGGCCAGGCCAGGCCAGCCTGGGACCTGGTGACTGATAGCTGGGAGCTGTCCGTGATTTCAGAGCAAACTGGAGGGCACAGCCTCCACGTAGACGCACCTGTTCTCCAGAACAAACTCCACCTGCAGCTCTTGTGAATCCTAATGGAGGGAGCAAGGAAGCAGCAGTTTTCAAAGAGCCCAGAAAGCCTGAGGGATCATCCCTGCCCCTCAGCCCTGCTCAGCTCCAGGGACTAGAAGAGGAGACTGTTGTTGTGGCTTTTCTGGGCACAGGAAGGGAAGGGAAGTGGCATTTCCACGAGGAGTTTCAACCCTTCAATGATCAGGACAGACAAAGCGCTCTACCTCGGGAGCTCACATGTGGGTCCTGCTCAGGGAAGAAGTGTGTGAGGAACCCCTTGGTAGGACCAGTGGTACAGGATGTAGGGTCTGTCTTGGAGGCCTGGTCTGCTGACTGGGAGCCCCTCCTCAGTGCCCTGTGCTGGGTATCCTGTACTTGAGCTCGCTCACTGCTGGCACAGATGGGGCAGCTCACCTGCTGGCTGAGTGGGAAGGTGTGTCTGTGGGGTTCGCCAGGCTTGAGGCTCTTTAGGTCAAACAGCAGCACAGAGAGTTCATCACTGCCCAGGACGTCCTTGTCGTAGAGGGTGAGCTCCAGGACATTCTGGAGATAGGGCAGGCAGCAAGTGGGAGCCTGAGGCAGGGCAGGCACCCTATAGGAGCCCTCTTCCTCCGCCACCCCGGCTCCCTGGCCCTCACCTTCACAGCGCCATGTATCCGGTAGTAGAAGGTCTCATTCCACTCAGGGTCACTGCAGTTGGCTATAACCCGGGTCTGGGTGCGTCTGGGAGATGCTGTGGGCAGCCACA
Source organism: Furipterus horrens (assembly GCF_987537825.1). Classification (NCBI taxonomy): domain Eukaryota; kingdom Metazoa; phylum Chordata; class Mammalia; order Chiroptera; family Furipteridae; genus Furipterus; species Furipterus horrens. Next base: position 148,758,211 of record NW_028327173.1, read on the forward strand.
GTTGCACATAGCAGTCGGCTTTGGACACTGTGGGCAGGATAGGGGAGGGGTCCTAGCTTCAAGCTCTTATTGTTGATAAGGTTGCCTGGCGGAGGCTGGGGTGGGAGGGGAAGGAGCAGAGCTCAGAGAGGAGGCTGCCCATTGGAGGGCGGGAGATGAAGGGATAGCCCTTATCCTCGACTCCATCTCCACCAGTCACACCTCCTGTTTAACTGAATGGAAATCCTGCAGTGGCCAGTCAAAAAGATCACATGGCAGCTCAGACTATTGTGTAACTAATTCCCAGAGAGGACTTGATTCAGGTGACGAACTCCCCTCCCAGTGTGACTCTGGCATGGAGAGTTCGTGGACAGCAGACACTGACTTCTGGCAACAACAGGTGTCACACCTTCTCCTGGGCTGTCACTGCTCTACTTGCTAGACTCAGAGGAGTCAGGTCTGCACTGGCGCTCCCCTCCGGCTCCCACCTGCCAGCCCTGGGACTGCAGCCTGGGCTCCCTCACCTCCCTCCACAGGCAGCACCAGCCCTCTGCCCCGCTCCAAATACACACACACACTTCAGGACTCCCACTGAGCTCTGCCGAGGGCTCCCGGAAAGGAAGAGGGCAAAGGGTGAAATTGGGGGCCACTCACGCAGATCTGAGCCCTGGATATTTCTGGCCCTCAGCACCTTCACCTGGAGGTCATAGTATGGGTGGGTTTCCCACTGAAACAACAGAAGTCAGGGAACTCAGTTCAGGAAGCCAGGTGTGGGGCCTGATGTCCTTGCAGTGATGCCCAACTTAGGCTTCCCTGGTCCCACCACAGAGCAGCAGCCTGGCCCAGGATCACTGATGTTGCATGCCTGGGACCTGGGAGGCCTTGGCAGGGCAGGCGTTGGAAGTTCAGCACATTGGTACCAGGCCTAGACCTTGGAGTCACTCAGACTGGCTTCAAGTCTAAGCTCCACCATAGACTAGTGGAATGGCCTTGGCACGTGACTTGATTTCTATATGCTTTAGCATTCCCATCTATAAAGCGGGGCTTGTGATGATAATCTCATAGGGTTGTGGTGAGTTTTCAATAAGAATTTGTATGAAGTGCTTGCCCTAAGCACTTAATACATGTAGCCATCGTTGCTAGTTATGGTTATCACGCACCACACACTTGACCTTCCCCTCAGACCACAGGGCCACTACTGTGGCTTGAGAGGTGATGTGCTCAGGGAGATTAAAGATTAGAAGAGAAAATTGTGATCAACCTACCTACTCACTTCCTGACAGGGGCTAGATGGCCTAGGAGGCTGAGGGCAGGTGAACAGAAGCCAAGAACCACCCACCTTGTACTGGTCAGACTAGTCGCTAAGGAGACTGCAGCTTGATCTCAGGAGAGATGACAACAGACTGAGGACTCCGGGGAGTGAAACGCTCTCCTCCAAACCCAACAGCCAGTCCAGGACATTCTGGGCAAAACCCAGACAGCTATGAAAGCCACATGACCTAGCCCTCCATTCCTAATTGGGGGGATTATTTTCAATAACCAAGATCTTGGCCAGCCTCTCTAATTTAGACTCCCTCAGGTAGTCTGGAGCAAATTGGTCCCACCTCAGATCAAAACCCAGTTCCGGGCTGGCTTCAGGCTTCACAGGGGACTGCACTCCTAGGACCCCTCCAGTCCACATTTCCCGGGGAAGATCAGGTACTTTACCCGCCAGCGACTCCACTGAGGTCCCCTCTTCTCTCTCTTCTGCAGCCATACTACTCCCAGGAGGGGCAGCCCCTTGCTTGCTGGCCACCTTGGCCAGAGCATCCAGAGCATGGCCAGGCAACCCTCTTCCCAGCAAGAAGCCGCCGGCTTTCCAGAGCCACCTTGCTCTCTTCTGGACACACTCACTGCTAGCTCAGGTCTGGCAGGCAGTGTTGGGTGGGGAGGGTGGAGCTGGCTGCTCCGCTGAGGACTCAGGGCCCTGTGGCTGGAGGTGGGGTTTGACAGGCTCCAGGAAGTGACTGGAGCTCAATTTCCTCAGGCAGGGGACACTCTGGTTCCCAATCCCAGCCCCTGATTATCACTGACTGCGTGTGGAAAACAGAGAGGTGTTCAAATTCCCAACAAGCCTTCTAGATGATGCTGACTCTGGCCCAGGGAACAGCAGCCAGGAGGTGTTGCATCAGGACCCCAGTCCCCTCCAGCCATCAAAACAAGCCTAAAGCCAGTATGTTTCAAGTCCCACCTTCCCTCCTGCACTGAAGCAGAAGCATGGGAATCTCTGGTTCAGAGACTGACTTGAACCCAGAGGTGTTCCTAATCTCTCCTGGCCTCCCTCATTTGTTCTCCGGAGAGGCTGCTGTGTGCAGGACTGTACCAGGGCTGGAACCAAAGATAAGGAGAGCCTATTCATGTTCTGAAGAAATTCACACCTCAGCACTCGCTGTGGCTTCTGCCCACGCCCTCTTTCTGGGTCAGTGTAAATACTTGGGTGGTTCAGTTATACAGGAAGGGATACGGTCAAGTGATATTGATAAGTGCAGGTAAAAAGCGGGTCTGCCAGTCGTTAAGCTGCTAGAGATAAAGGCTTGAAAGTCCTCTGTTGACCAACATAAGCCTTAGGCTGCAGATGGTATGAAATGTCCCCTTTTCTGTGGGCCACGACCATCTAGGTGGCCAAGACCAGGCAGTGTCGGAAGAGGAAAGCACCTCTGGTTAGTGAGCTGCTGCAAGAGACATTTCTGTTCTTCAACCAAGACCCAGTCATCTCCACTCTCCTTCCCAAGGCCTGAGATGCAGAATGAAAATTTAAAAAATAAATAAATAAAAATCTAAAAAGCAGGTGATTCAACTTCAAAACAAACCCTGTAGGCAAGTTCAGACCAGAAACTCCCAGAACAAAAAAGGGTATGTTGTCCTTGGCTGGAACCCAAGGGGAGGGCCTGTTTCTACTTAATTTGGAGCATGAAGCCAAGACCTGTGCTGGGGTCTCAGAAAGGCCAGAGTCCAACTCCCTTGGTGACCCGTAAATCCAGCATGTGAAAGATCTGCCAGACCCACAGAGGAGCCTGAGGGGGGGTACGCAGTGAGCTGGCCAGGCACACAGAACCTGACTGCTATGCATGCTTTCTGGATGGTACCTCGCTCTCCTGCAAGTCACCTGCCCATCACCTGCCCGTGCCTCAAGGCCCAGGTGGTTTTCACACCCAGAGAAAACTCAAGATGGCAACAGAAGGTTCATGAGGGCAAATAAAGGACCAAATGGCCTTTTTGGAGTTGGCCCAAGTGCACCAACATCTCCACTTCTCAGACATTATTGGGTCTGTCAGTCCTAATTCCACAGCTTTTGTGACCCTCCCAGTCATCAGGAGCTGCAGGAAGAGGCACAAAGCCCTGGGATCAGCTGCTGTCCAGTGTGTCCAGCAGCACTTTGTGATGCTGGAAATGTCCTTCATCTACATTGTCAATACATCAGCCACACTGCTGTGCTGGACGGCACAGATCCAGGCATACGTAATAGTCACTAATTGGCTCACTCTTCTCAATTATTAGCTAAATTAAGAACCTCATTTTCATCAAACTCCACAGGAAGGAGGAAAAAAAGGAGACCCAAACAGGCATGGTTTCTAACTTTATGTTTATTATGAGAGACCTTCATCAGTCCTCCCCACAGGCTCCCCTCGTCTCCAGCCTCCTCCATGCCACTGCAGAGGGCAAAGACAGTCCAGGGAAGGGGGACTGGAGTTTGGGAAAACTGGGTCGTTTATGTGTTCCAGAAGGGGAGAACACACATTCTTTGTTCAACTGCTTCACTCACATGTGCCACAGAGGGAGTGGGACTGGCAGACACAAACCCAAGGCCAGGAAGGCAGGGCTCGCCAGGCGGGGGGCCAGCTTCTGCAGCCCAGCGGAGGGCCAGCCGATTTCACTGCCGCTCCTGGAGGAAGCTTGTCTTCGTGGCGTAAACAGGGCCGAGGGCAGCACTGCTTCCGTGGGTGGGTGTGGCCAGTTAGGAAGGTGGCTCTTGTGAAGTGCTGCTCAGCCTCCCAAACCTGAGCAGAATCCCCCATCTCTGTGAATGAGTGTTGATGGCACTAGCTGTCCCTTCAGACCCTCCACAGAGCAGTGCCTGGGAGAAGCCTAGTCCACACCACCAGTAAGTCTGTCTACAGCAAAGACCCAAAACAGCACAGCGTGTCAAGGACAGGCCACCAACCGGGCTCAGTGCTGGCACCATCCTCACCCTCACTATGCTTAAGACACCGAGGAAACAAGACTGCAAGTCTGCAGAAGCCGGGGGAGGACAGGGTGCGGGGCCTCTCTCCCCCGTGTCCTCTGCCTGCAGTGTCTCGAGGTGCCCTGGGGGAGGCAGGGCTCCCCCCACACCAGTGCTCAGTGGTTTGGCAGTGAGATAGTCCACACACCCAGTGCTACTGCTCCTGTAGCACTCGGCTGTCCCCGAGCATCTCACGAGTATGGCTGATTCATGTCACTGCCAGTGCCTGACCTGATCATTCCTGTGTGCAGCGGAGACCACCCCCTACCTACAACACCCCAGTGCAGCCCTCCAACCTCTGCAAAACAAAGCTGGAGAGCGGTGGCCAGGCCATGCTCTCAGTGGATGACACTGGCTGGGAAGAGAAGGGTGTCTGAGCACAAAGCGCTCACTCACAAACCCCAGATCACCCTGCCCTGGGCCTCTGCAGACGGCAGCCTCAGAGGCCACACACCTGGCGCGGTGCTGTCCATTTGCAGAGCTGCTGTCACACTCGGCCCATGGGGGCGCACAGGGCCGCTCCCAGGCCGAGAACAATGCCCTCCCAAGCTTCCAGGCACAGCATGCAGTCCAGGGAGGATCTATTTACAAGACACCTGACAGTCAATTATTGATGTATCCCTGGAAAATGGGACTTCCTCTTGCTTCACTCTTTGCCTTGCTTAAATATTAGTTACTCCTGGTGTCAGGAAAATGGAGAAGAAAGCCTGAGTGGAGCAGTGAGGGGAGAGATACAGGAAGAAAACAGCGAGAAAGAAAAGGAGACTGAAAAATTGAGATGAGTGAGGAGGCTCCTGGGGGACACGGGGCGCACTGACCATGGAGGAAGGACTGCCCTTCCCTAGAGAACGTGCGCTCGCCTGCAGCTGGAGGAGCTCTGGAGGGCGCTCTCCTCACAGACTCCAGCAGCCGCGCGGAGGGCTCCTCCTGAAGTCCTGCGTGTGTCTGACTAGACAACCGACTAAACCACCCTGGGTCACAAAAGCTTGGGACTGTTTCCTTATTCAGGTGACCGGTATGCAAAGAAAGGCCAGACGGTGCCCATTGCCACCTCCTCCAGTCCAAGCAGGTATTAAATTCTCTGGAATTGCCTGTAACATAATGGTATATAAAGTATTAACTAATCTGTTTTTCTATTAAAAAGCCAGCGACACCAGACCACAAGTCAGATTAATTCGGAGATGTTCTAGGGCGCAAGGCATCCAGGAGTGTCCAAATGGGGAGACACCTGGTGGGGGCAGCAGTCCTGATTCCTAAGGCCAGCGCCCCTTTCGCTCACTGGGATGGCCAAGCTGTCCATGTGCCGAGTCCTAGGCATGCGGGGCTCAGGTGTCCGCTGGGTTTACCTCTTTGGAACAGAAGTAGTGCACGACCACTCCATTGGGGTATCTCGCAAACGCACTGCAAGGACGACAAATGACTTGGGAGTGAGGACTGTCTCTAGAGACCGCTTCTTACCTAGATAAGGCACCATCCCAGCTGCAGCCCATCCTCACCACCAAAAGCAGCCTGCCCCTAGGGTCTCTGGATTTACGTAGCTACCATCTCTGTCCAGTGACTAAACAGAGGATGAGTTCCACGTGCACAGGGATATTTGCTGTTAAGTCATCAACGTGAAACATAGGCAGAGGGGCTGTACGCCGGCCTGGCTCAGCACCGGCCTACTGAAAGCCAACAATGCTCCTCAGAGCAAGTTTCAGGCTAATCCTAACGAAGGACAAAGAGCTGGGTCTTTCTAAAGAGAAGAATTCTTCCGAGTATAGGCCTTAAAACAATATGCTCCTGGCTCAGGACTTTACTCAAATTGTGAGGCAGAAAGTTGAAAGATCTTTTTCTTCCTTCAAAGGTGCAACCTTAAAAGGCAAGGACTTTCTCCCCACATACAACTCCCACATACCCACTGGCTGCACCACAATTTCTAGCTGCCAGAGGGGAGGAACTTTATGGGCAAGAAGTCAACAACCCCATGCCACACACTTCAGGCTTTTAAATCCTCAAAGCCCACCCCACTAGCACAGACTGTCCTCTTGGGCCTCCAGAACCAAACGTGCCTGGGATAGTCAGCAGCTATGCTTCCCTTGGGTTAGGGGACAGACTCCATCCTGACCACGAGCCACCCTGGAGCAGACCCTTCAGAGGTGCAGAGCAGGCTCACCTGTTCCCAATCTTCTTCTTACACACCATGCACACCTTCTCCTCCGTGATGATGCATTTCACCTGCTGGTGTAAAATCCGCTCTTCCTGGACCTGGGAGGGTAGAGAGATTGGGGGAGAAGGCCCATGGTCCCACCAGCAGGTTCCTCTACCTGAAACACTCGCAACTAAATATCAAGTTGGTTCAAGTTGTGTTAAAGGAACACTGAGGTCTGCTTTGTCTAAAGGAATATGTGGTGACTGTCTTGTACTAAAAGGTAATAGCCCACCCTAGGGTTTGCAAGGCTCATACCCGCAGGAATTCTGCATGGAGAAGGTTCTTGAGCACCTGGTTGAACCGTTTCTTCTGAGCGTTTTCTTCCAAGACTTTTTCCAGAAAGATGCGTATGTCATTAATCTGAGTGTTTGCTGGCAGAAGGTTGAGGGCCTAGGGATGGGGACAGAGATGGGAACAGAGTGAGGCAGGACAGGAGTGCGACTGAGGAAATGGCTGAAGCACCAGAGCTCCAGAACCGCAGTCCCTCCCTCCCTCCCCTCCTCACTCAGCGCTCCCTGCAAGTGCCTCTGTGTCCCTGGGAAGCACTGACCTTGGTAGTGTCCAGCTTGCTGTGGTGCAGCTCAAGGACCTGCAGGGCCGCCTGGAGGTTGGCTTGTGGCTCCAGCAGTTCCAGCTTGATTGGCCCCAGGCAGTGAACACTGGGGGGCGACAGGTACATCCGGAGCAGGGACAGATACACCTGTCGCACAGGTATAAGCCATGCATGTCAGACAGGCAGCAACTCCCCCCACCCTCCCCGGAATGCCCAGCATGCCCTTAAAATTCATCATTTTCACCTTTTAAAAGATTTTGGTAAAGTCAAATAGTCAAATGAAGGTATAAAAAATTAAGGATTGTGGTTTTCTTGAGAGGAAAAGCAAATGCCTTTTATTTGTTAAACATTGACAAAATGCCAACACCACAGAATGACTCAGCTCCCTCATTTCCTTTGGCCGTGGAGGCTGAGACCCTGTCATGTTCTGGCAGGTAAGGATTAAGCCAAGAGGATATGCTGCATTTTCTACTGGTACCAGTACCACAGGGATCACAACCTCAGCACTCACGTTTTGGGCCAGACACTTCTTCATTGGGGCTGTCCTGTGTATTGGTGGCAGCAACTCTGGCCTCTACCTCCTAGATTCCAGTAGCATCCCACCCCCCAGTCATAGCAATAAAAGGTATCTCCAGACACTGACAAATCCATGTGCAATCTAGACAGAGCACATATGTGCACTTTATCAGAACCATCACATGCTCCTTCTCAACAGGCTGACCACATAATTTACAACACAAGTCAGGACTGTTTGAGAGGAAAGGGGCAAGGGTGCCGCTCATAATCACACAGATGACGACAGATGAAAGCAGAACTATGGCAAGCAAACCAGGACATAGGGCCACCTTGCCACTCCCTCAATATGCGAAGGCAAATTCAGTTGGTGCGTTGACCCGTGTGTGCCCTGCCTTGTCTTTGCAATTCACACAAGGGCCACCTGCGGCCAAACCAGAGGCAGGAACGCTGAGAGGGACAGTGGAATGCACGCATGCTCCCTGGGGCCAGGGTCTTTACTCACATCTTTGTTGCCGTCTTTGTTTCGGTCATAATGCTTGTGGCAGTACCTGCAAGGGAGGATGTGCTTAGACAAGGCTGGACGGGCCACAGCTAGAGAAAGAGCATCGCTGCAGCCTGCATGAGCAGCCTGGGGGCCAAATCCAGAGCCCAGCCTTGGAGCAGACTCTCCCCTGCCGCAGAGTGGAGGTGTCGTGGCTTTCGTGGTCTCTCACGCCTCTCATCTCTCGGCAAGGGGCGGGAGAGGGGCTGCTTTTAGACCCCGAGGGAGGTGGGATGACAGGGTCAACGTACTCCTCAGCCATCTTTGTATCCTTCAGGATGTGGACATAGATGAAGAGAGCTTGTTCATGTTTCCCCATGCGTCCCAGCAGGAGAGCACGTTCTTCTAAGAGGCCTGTGAGGGAAAAGGCACATAAGTACTGTCATGACCACATGCAAGCACAGGCCAGGGGCTCAGCTGTTGGAGCAGTATAGATTGGAAGACGATGTTTTTATTACTTGGGACTTAGTCAAGGAGAAAATTACTAAAATTTTTAAAGGAGGGGAGGGAGCTATTTCAGGGTATTTTATCCCATCTTTTTATGACCACTTACAAATGTGGTAAGAACACTCGTTCAACAGCCAAGTACACTGCAGCGTCTATAATGTGCCAGGCACTTCCAATAAGGTAAACTCTTGGTCTCTGTTCTGAGTTTACACATCAGACAGATGTGTCTTTTTCAGACAAATTATGCCAGATTACAAAAATTTACTAAATGATGAATGTGGCCAAGAACATGTACTTAAGCGACAAACAGGTTTCAACCTGGCTTTCAATTAGCATGTGGCTCACACCCGAAAGAGACTCCTCTCAGTCACAGCACAAAAGCGAGTCCTCACAGGGGCCAGAACAGGAGCACTCCCCCTGAAACACGTGGTTTCTCCCAGGTCCAACTTTTCAGAGGGCTGGGGAGCTGGAACAATTTCCGCATTAGCATCAGCTAAAAGGGCTTTTGACCCAATCTCAATACTCACCATCAAAAGGAAAATCACAGATGAGCCGGCCTGGATCATAGTAGCTGGAAATTTCCAAGAACATAAGGAGCTTCCGTCGATATTCTCCCAGCTCACCCTCTTCCTCGCCAGCAGGAACTGGAGTTTTACCTTTAAGGGAAACAAAACTCGACATGAAAGGATGCTGTGGGCAGCAACTTGGGGTTGTCAAGAAAACGAGCGGGACAGGGTTCAATGATGTCACCACAATCATCAGAAAAGGCCTCCACGGGGGGAAGAAAAGGGCCTCCAGAGTGGTTTCCAGGTGGCCTTCTTCTAGTCTACGGTCTCCACGTGGCCCCCAAACATCAGCTTGAGGTGAAATATATGTATAAAATAAAAAGGTTGCACATAGAATCACTCTGATAGGCAAACCCGTTTCTTATCTCAAAGACAGATCTGTTCCTTCCCGCTCCCCAAGGGGTGAGGCCCAGAGAGGCTTAGAGACGCCCAGACCCAGAAGAGCTGCGATCTGCCAAGTCTTGCGTTCTGGATCACTTAGCTGCCCTGGTTCCTCTGAGGAACTTCCCGCCCACCTGGCCTCTAAGGCCAGGGGCCACATGACTTTCTGTGAGAACTGGTACCTGCAGGGAAGGACAGGAGATACGCCTTCATCAGCCCTTGCACCTTCTCACAGTACAGCTGGATCAGGCAGTTGTGGAACCGGGAGCCCGTCTCCTCCCAAACGTGGATGACATGTTCCTGAGGCGAGATGCAGGTCTGCCTGGTACCCTCAACACTAACCCAGCCCATTCACCCAGTGTCCCTCACACTTTTAAGGCCCCCAACGCCCCATCCAGATGGTCCCCTAATTAAGCTGCAAAGATTACCAAGGGACAGATCTTCTGAAACCACGGGAAATTTGGTAATAACCCAGCAACACCAGGTATTCTTTTCTTGATTTCCAATCTAAGCTCCCTGATTAATTTTGTTTCATAATCCTCCAAATCAGCCCATGTAACTAAGGTTAAACATTTGCATTCTGGTACTTAAAACCAATTTGGCTGTCTTACGGTCACAGTTGAGTTAGGCTGTACAAACATGGCTCTGAAATGTTTTTCTCAAACATCCTTCTCATTTATCCCTCCGTACTTTTCCTAGGTTTAGACAGTATCAACAAAAAGTGACATTTCCAGCTTGGCCCACTGAACTCTCTTTCTTTGGAGCATGTTGAAATAACCCTCTTCCTTACATTTCTACCAGTCCCCAAGTAACACAAACCCCAATCTGAACCGCCTAGTTACAAACCCACGAGGCCCTGGATCCTGGGTCTGAAGCTCTTTAGTTGAGACCAAACAATATCTTACCAGATAAGGAATAGCCAGACCCTTGAAATTCTCCACTAAGAAGCCGAGCACTCTGTCTCGTGGCAGAGACTCCACCTCTGGGAGGTCTTCGGTAAATATCTGTTGAAACAAACCCAGGTTCCCGCAGCAGAAGCACCTGCCTGCAATGCTGCCAAGTGCACGGCACACAGGTGGGAGGCTTGTGGAGGGGGAGGGTGTGCAAGGCACTGTGGCCAATCAGTGTGACAGTGTAAGGCTCTTACACTACACTACACTACACTGTCGTCTCACGTTTGAACACCAGAAAATTGCATGCATCCTTCCTCTCACTCCATCCACCCATCTCCTGAGTAGAATCAGGACCAACTGTGGTGCCAAATAAATCCAAGGACCTCTCATGACCTACCTTCAGGCCATCCTCTGGGAAGTCTCTCAGCACCCACACTGAGTAGGAAAAAACCAAATGCAGGTTTTCTGTGCCTAGAGGAGAAGTAAGACTTGTCTGCAGGTGAAGCCTGCATTGCCCACAGGTCTGGGAAGGCGGGTGCCCAGGTTGGCCCAGGATTTATATTCTGGAGAAGACAGCTCTGTCCAAGTGACAATCACTCAGGACTGCATGGCCTGGGCTGGCTACATACCAAGGGGCTGTCATGGTTCCCCCAGCTGGTGGAATAAGGAGGGAGGGCGCTGACCCGCCAAAATCAGAGATGGAGGGAGATCAGGTCTGTTTGAACACAATCCCTTTCTGACTCCCCTTTCAGAAGCTGGACTTACCCAGATGTTGCAGATATTGCACCGTCCTCTCATGGCCTTTCAGAGGGGAGTTTGCTTTCTTGGACTGGTCCACCAGCACCTGCAGAGCTGGCCACAAAGCCCAAGAACAAAGTCATGAGCCTCGTCCAGAAGGCTCATCCCCATAGATGCATCACACCTCAGTTTCCCCTCCCCGCCTCTGGTCACCTTTCTCGTGCAGCCCCTTCTTCTCATACAGGATTATCAGTTCACTGTACTTGTGAGCCTTCTTCAGCACATGTTCACTCTCCTCAATGTGGCAGTGATTGTTCTCCAGGCGCAGCAAGGGGGCCACCAGGGCCACATTCGTCTGCGGAGGAAGCAGAATGTCAGCAGAAACTGCTTCTTGACCCAGCCAAGGCCTGCTTCAGGCTAAAAGGCCAGGGATTTAACAAAGGCAAGAGGCAGCAAACAACCCCTTTTCAGGAACAGGTAGCAGCTTTTATAGCATATGCTCTTTTACACATTTTAATTGTTTTTTTTTCGGGGGGGAGGAGAGTGGAAGAAGTCGGGTAGTTCCTTGAGGAAATCACTGTTCATACTGTATCCCTAACCCTAATCTTACCGGAGAAGACTAGCCCACTGTACGACTCTGGTCAATATCGTGACTTAAATTATTAATTCTGAGAAGCTCACAGGCATCAAGCAAAGACTAGGTTGTTCCCATCATCAAAAGGTTTCACTGTTACTATAAGCAGGTACCCCAAAGTGGCAGGGTGCTCAGAGAACTCACATGGAGGTAGCACTTGAGCAGGGTGGTGTCAATGATTTGTAATAGCTTCTTCTTGGACTTGATGGTGGGAGTGCCTTCCATGAGTGGGGAGGTGCTAGACTGGTGATCAGAGTCATTCAGCTTCTTCACCAACTGGCTTCGTTTCTGCCAAGGCCAAAAATGTGGGGTTAAGGCCAGGACTAAACCTTCCTTTATCACTTATCTACTGGGTAATTCCTAATACATACCTTCAAATCAGCCCACACCTAGCCATGCCCTGATTTCACATTAGCATATAATATTTTTTTAAGTTTAAATATTTAATGGTTCTTTACAACTTAAATATATTTATAATGTATTACTCAACTGTGCACTAATAATAATTGTTGTAATTCAATTCAGATGACATTTTTAGAAACAGAATCATTTGGTTTTAGGAAATTTTAAAAAATTAAAATGACATTTTTGTTATAGAGACATGACAGAATGTTCAATGAAAGATCTTCAAGCACAAAATGTATTAATATTTATTAGGATAAAATTCAGTGGAGGAAGTGGAATAAAATTAAAATTCAAGGAGTAAAAGAAACAATGTTAAATATCGTTTTTTGTTTTGAGAAAAAGCTTTTTAAAATAATTGAAATCCATAGAGAATTTTTAATGTACCATACATGTGCTAAGATTATCCTTGACACAAATTTTCCTCTTTTAATTGTCAACAGGCTCACTGTAATAGCACACCATTTTTATCAGGGATCAAAACAGATGACTGCCAAATTGCCACATACAAAAACAATTATTTATTGAGTATAAACTACAGGCCAGCACTATGTCAAGCACTTTATATATTACCCTATTTTAAGCCTAAAACAAAAGCACGTATTATTATCCCCATTTTACAAATGAAGAAACAAACAGCAAAATGTTAGGTACTTCCTAAGTGGCAGAGGCAGGTTTCAAATCAGGGTCTGATCCTAAAACCCATGTTCTTTTATTCATTTATTTTAAATCGATGTTCTAAGTTACATACAGTAAAATGTATGCCTTTTAAGTGCACTATTAGATGCATTTTGACAAGATATATACATGACTCTAGCCACCACCCCAGTCAAGGAACAGATTTCTATCATCCCAGAAAGCTCCCTTCCCAAACAATCCTACCACCCCCTACTCCACTGATCCACTTTCTCCCACTAGAGTAGTTTTCACCTACTCTAGAACTTTATGCAATGGAATCATACAGTTTGTATTGTTTTGTGTCTGGCAATGCCCGTTGTCTTACACGCCCTACCATCTCTCTAGCGCAATGCTAGTGTCAGCTAACACCACACATTCCAAACGTCAGTGGAGAAGGGCAGGGAGCAATATGTGCCTGGAGTCCCAAAGGTGGGACACTGTAAATCGAAGGCCTTCTCTAAAGCCACAGGTTTAGGAGACATTCTGCCCTAGGAGCCTCTTTGATCTGGCACATGGGCATGCAGTCTGCAGACAGAGGCAAGCTGGTGTGCTCCCTGCAGGCTGCCAGCCACAGCTGGGCACACCGTGGGCCCAACGTCAAGGAAGTGCCAAGTTACCCATGCCTGATCAGACCTGAGGGAGGCTTACAATTTTCTTAGCAACACTTCTCAGTGCCTACCCAGGGACCCCTTACAAAGGTCTGCAGAACACTTCAGGGGCAAAATTATACTATGTTTTCTGAGTGGGTGCACAAAAAATAAATGATAGTCTTCTGTTGAAGAACTTTGGGTTAAGAAGCTTCAGTGAAGATGGTAGTTTTATTGTTACTTTAAAACTACACTTATCTGTCCATAACAACAAACTGAAAAGAAAAATTAAATCTAAATACTTCCCCTGAAGTATTTATTTTATTTATTGACAAGGAAGGACTTTCCCAATATATGGCTAATTATTTTTTTAATTGAGTTGAGACAGAGAGAGAGAGAGAGAGAGAGAGAGAGAGAGAGAGAGAGAGAGAGAGAACATTGCTTTGTTATTCCACCTATTGATACATTTATTGGGTGATTCTTGTATGTGCCTGACCTGGGGATTGAACCTGCAACCTTGGTATATCAGGATGATGCTCTAACCAACAGAGCTACCTGGCCAGTCCCTAATTTTCTTTTTTAAAGTACTTTGATGTTCCTTTGTAATAATAAACCAATAAATAAAACCTAATTTACAAATACATATATAAGTCTGGAAAGGCAACACTAAAATGTAGTTACTTTTCTCTGGGCTCTAGGTAGAGTTATAGGTGGTCTGTATTTTTGCTTTATATTTTTCTGTGTTTTATAAGTTTTCTGCATAGGGCAGATATTTTTTCCAAAATTATATATGCTACAAAGAAGTTTGTTTTAAAAAAGTATTATTTCCTATCAACTAAAATTTACTCTCTTTAGTTCCTGAACAGTTTTGTTAGTGTGAATTTACCAGGAATCAAGTGTGTTTCCTGGTATCAGGATCTGCTAAAAAGCACCTCAAAGACACTGGCAAGCAGGGAAGAGCAGCAGAAAGACCCTTCACCCACCCAGACTTCTGCAGCGATCATTTGTAGAATGCCTGTGGCATTACAGAGGGCCCTCAATTCCCTGCCATAAAGAAGCAGGTACTGGACTCCTGAGTAAACTCTTCCACACACCTTTCTCTTATACCTACCTGTGTCAGGTAGTCAATCAGAGCTAAGTGAGCCTTCTCCAATTCAGCCCCGGAGAGCACAGGCAAGGGGTTTGGATATTGCAGCTGCTTCCTGTAGTCTGTGGGCAGCAGGTCCGGATATAGGCCCATCACGTGGGTAGGATCTGCATGGAAGGTAAACATATGATTCCCCAGAAAGAAGCACAGCAATTTAAGGATTAAATACTGGGTTGGCCAAAGTTTGTGTATTTCCATAAGCTGGCCCTAATAGCACTTAGTTGTCTTTAACTTCATTCAAAACTATTTTGTTAGATTGTATTGTGACAGCTGTCATATCAGTGTGCATTTAAAAAAACCCATCAAAATTGGTGAATTTTTGTGTAGCCATTTTAATATTGAAGATGGGAGAAAACATGCAATATTTTCAGTATATTATGCTTTATTATTTCAAGAAAGGTAAAAACTCATCTGAAATGCAAAAAAAGATTTGTGCAGTATCTAAAGAAGGTGCTGTGACTGACTAAACATGTCAAAAGTGGTTTGCAAAGTATTGTGCTGGAGATTTCTTACTGGATGATGCTACACAGTTGGGTAGACCAGTTGAAGTGAACAGCGATCAAACTGAAGCATTAATTGAGAACAAGCAATGTTATACCACGTGGAAGATTAGCTGACACACTCAAAATATCCAAATCAATAAGTAAATTATTGGTGAAAATAAAAAGTGTGTCCTTTATTTTATGGAAAAAACCTAAACAGACTTTTTGGCCAACCCAATCAAACAAGTTTCAGACTGTTTTTTTTTTTTTTAAAGGAATGATTAAGTTCATAAAGGCTCAGTGAGCTATACACTTATTATCTGAGCACTAGTTATATATGTATTTCACTAAACCATTACAAAAATGGCATGACTCTATATTCTAAGACATAGACACATATACATATGCAGAATTCAAATTGAATATTAACTCTCTAAAAGCACAGAAGAAAAAAATTTTCAGGAAAAACTGGTAAGACACTGAAGTTGAAAAGAACAATAATATGAAAAATAAAAAATGATATGTCAAAAGAATATTACTAAAACAAAAAGACCAAACAACAGGCTAGGGTTAAAATTTTGCAACATATTATAGCAAAAGGCTAATAGGTTGAGAACAAAAGAAATTCACACAAACTGGTTTTAAGAAAGATTTCATTTGATAAAAGGGCAAAAAATGTAACAACTGACAAAAAAATATAAATAAGTGGGAAAATGTTCTGCTACATTACCAATCAAAGCGGTGCCCATTAAAAATGTCAGGTGATTCACTATTATTTTATATTGGTTTTAGGTGTACAGCATAGTGGTTAGACGTTTTATAGAATTTAAGATGGGATTTCCCTGATAGGTCTGGTACCCAACTAATACCATACGTAGTTGTTACAATATTGTTGACTACATTCCCTGTGCTGTACTTTATATCCCTGTGACTATTCTGTAACTACAATTTGTATTTCTAATCCCTTCACTTTTTTTACCTCAACTTCCCTCCCTCTGGCAGCCTGATCAGTCTGTTCTCTGTATCTATGAGTCTGTTTTGTTTGTTTCTTTAGATTCCACCTGTAAGTGAAATCACACAGTATTTGTCTTTCGTAAAAGACTAAAATTTAAGCAGTCTTATAAAAAATTTTAGAAAACTAATTTTTGTGAGGTGATGAATTGGTAATTAACTTGGTTGTGGAAATCTTTTCAAAATGTATAAGTATACCAAAATATCATGGTGTAAAATTTAAACATATTATGATTTTGTCAATTATACTTCCATAAAGCTAAAACCAATAAAAATATTATAAAACAATAAAAAGTATCAGGTGACATTTTCACATCCATTTAATTAGTATAAAGAATATTTTTATATACTACCCAGGATCTGCAATGCTGTGAAACTGAACCACCCTTACACTGATAAGGCAAAAAATAGTGCTACCTCAAAAAGGAAAAAAAAGCACTCACAGTCTCAAATTCTATTTCTAGGAGTTAATCCAAAAAATAAATAAATAAATAAAAATGCAAAAGATGAGGTGGGGGGAAGAAAGCAACATCTGTATGAACTGGTAATGACACAAGCAGTATTTGTAACAATGTAATTTTGGAAACAATGTAGAATTGCTTCAACAGCAAAATAATGTATTTTTCATTCAACTGACAGAATATTATGCAATCATTACAAATTGTAATTATGAAAAGTACCAACATGGAAAAACACTACAATAATTTTTAAGTAACAAAAACTATGAAAGTGTATTATAACTATGTTGAAATTTTTACATGAAAAGAAGCTTGAATAAGGAAAGAGATAATGAGTCAAGATTGGAAGTAGTTTTTCCTTCACATTTTAATAAACTATTCGTACTAGCATTACTTTATTTTCATTAAAAATAATGTTGAAGGAGCGTCCTGCAATGGGCAGAGTTGTACCTAAGCTGACCAGAAGAGAAAAGCTACACAGCCTTCCCTGAGCCCTCCAGAATTCACATCACCCCCAAGTCACCTGTGTCTGGCCACAATGTTTCTGCCAAGCCAGGAAAACTCTGTTCTTCAATGTAAGAGAATTGTGATCACATGAAAAAGACACCAGAAGGGGTAACAGAGCAGAACACATGGCAGTTCTACGTGGGAACCCCATGGAAGCAGTCTGAGGAAAGAAGACTGCTGTGAAACAGGACAGGGCAGGAATCCCCAAATTCCCCACAGCCCATAGTTTTGGGGATGGGGAAGGAGATAATACAGCTTTTAAGGTACTTGGCATATCTATGGCTGGTAGCTAGTTTCTTAGTTATGCAGACAGTTGTGGCCGCTGCCTGGCATGAGGGAGATGGGAGGAACTTTGACCAACGAGTGGTGGCAAAGAGTTCAGGAGATGGGAGGAACTTTGACTATAGAATGGTGACGGAGAGCTCACAGGGCCTGCGCAAGATTTCTGTGCGGGGCCACGACCGGCCACCATACCCACTGCGTCACAGGCCATGGTTAGGATTTAAACGAAAGGCAGCAGCCATTTGGGTGCTGGGCCATGCAGTTTGGAAGACTGCAGAGGGTCCCCACCAGCCCGCCATGAAGTCTGATGGGAAGAAAGGCTCCCATCTGCCATGAGAAGAAGCACAATGGAAGAAACATGTTAGAGGAGCATGATGGAGCAGCAGGTTATAGCAGCCAAGTGAGACATAGCCATACAGTTTGCAGTCAGGATTCGGCCATGCGGCCTGGGCTAATAGGAAAGCAGGCATGCTGTTGCTTTGATCGTGCCTGCTCCAGCTGACTCTGAAGCCACCAAGGACTCTGCCTTGCAGACCCAGACTCTATCTGGACTCTTGGAACTTGGGACATATGGAGAGGACACTCTCTTAGGCCTTGTGCCTTTCCTGGACTTCACCATCATCCAGTGCAACACAGCACATGCTTTCCTGGACTATTATTTAGAGGCTGATGACATCATACCCCAGATCCTGAAGGAGAGAGCTGACAGATAAGGAATGGGGAACTATTAGATTTGGTTTTCGCTTACAACCTTCTGAGGAGCAAGGGAAGTGCTGGGTTTTGTGGGACAACAGGGCTCTGAGAAGGGGTGCTCCCAGCCACCCCCAGGTTGGAATATTGTAAATAAAGACCTGTTTTTCTCAACACTAACTGTTGGGTCTTACACCAAGACGCCACATGAACGAGCCCTCTTTTGCTCAGTAACAGCTGCTGGGAACCCGAACTGAATCTGTGGCTCTTGTCGAGGCCTTGTCCACATCCTGCCACCAAGGTTTGTATTTACAAATGTGATTATTCTAATTAAAGCCTTATGATATTGCCCAAAGCCTACTAAACAGGGTCCAAACTCCCCTGTAGTATTCAATGTGCTCTGAAATCTGGCCCCAGTGTTTCTTCTAGTGCGATGTAGCAAGCACCGCAACGTCACCTTGGGCTCTGGTTCACGGGCCCTCAGACACTGGACTGGGTCCTCCGCTTCTACTTCTCACCCTCCAGGGCTGGCTCTCCCCCTTCCTCCTGGGAAGAGCTGCTCACTCACTTCTCTCTGCTCCTCGAAACTTAACACTTACCCCCGTGGTTTACGTGCAAGCTCTTTGTGGACATGTAACATGTCTTACTTATTCCTAAAGCCAAGGATCAAAGGCAGAGCTGGTACTGACAATGCTTATCCGATTTGCCTTTGAGGCAGCATGTTCTCCGAGTCCAGCTGAATCCAGGTCAACAGAGACATGTAATTAACAATGGAATTATGCACCTTAGGCAGGACAGAAGCTACAGATCAACTCTGCTCTAGCCACTCAGATTTGGCTGTTGCTTGCACATATTCAGCATTCTTCCAACTTCACTGCACTTGCAATAGCTGTTCCCTCTGCCTAGCATGCTCATCCCTAGACTTCTGCAAGGCTCATTAAATCATCTTCTTAGGGTCATAAATGAAATGTCTCCTTCCCAGAGATGCCTTTCTTAGCTATTTTATCTTTAAATTGCAATCCTGACTCCTGTCTTCAGTACTTCTCATCCCCTTCCCAATTCTTTACTTTTTTTTAGTACTTATCACTTACAACATATGATAATTTTGCTTATTTATTTTGCTTTCTGTCCCCTCCCCATTAGAATAAAAGATTGACTACTTGACACCTAGAATAGTCTTCAGCACATGGTAGAAGCCTGATAAAACTTTTGTCAAGTGAAAGAATGAGTAAATAAAGTATAGGGTATTTGACCAAATTCAAGATCTAAATGTAGGTTTCAAGAAATATAAGAACTATCTTGCTCCCACTCTAGCCGTTCCACACCATTACATTCGACCACCAACACCCCAAAATGCCAGGGCCTCAATAAAGCGAGTCTTCTCATACAAATACCTGTAGCACCTACCTTTCTACCTTGCATTAGGGCTTTTTATGTAAAAGTTGTAGGTTGCCACAGGAAATAAGTCTAGTTATTCTTAAAGGTTTTTAGGCTCTTAGACATCTTAGAGAATTTGATGAAAGGCACTGATCCTCTCTCTAGAAAAACCCACAAATGAATAAAATTTTACATGGAGTCTAGGGTGGTTCACAGACCTGCTAAAGTTCCCAGTGGGAGGAGACAGAGCTTCTTCCTGATTAACAAGGGACAGAAATATGACACCCCATCCCTGGGACACAGCAAGGAGGGGCAGGAAAGCAACCTGGGCCCCATCCATCCTGCACTGGGGGGAAAGGGGACACTGGGCCAGGTAGTACAATGTTCCAGCCATTTGAGACTGTTCTCTGGCTCAGAAGAAACATGCCTCCACAAAATTTCTGTGCCCCGAAAGCAATCTTCTGACTTGCTAGCCCAGGTACACTCTGTTCCACTACAACCTGCATTTCTTTAATGTGACTAGCTCATGTGCAGTTTGAAGAGGGAGAATGGTGTCAGTAAAAGGCAAAAGCTGTGTTGGTCTCTGTGCAATTCTCCCCAGCTTGTTAATGTTTTGAAGTGACCAGGGGCAAGCATTCTCACAACTAAAGAGAAAGCCTTAACTCCACAGCAAGACTTAAAGAAAGGAGCTGAAAATCCTACAGAAGTGCCTTATTTTATTTTATTTTTTTACCAGTTTGTGAGATTTATTTGGTCAGCTGCAAACAGGTGGGCTGAGACCAAAGTGGTGTCAGCCCAGAAGTGCCTTATTTTAATGCAAGCTGTGGCTATACTATTCAAAAACCACTTCTCTATTAAGTTAAGCCAGCTGGGGAAGCTGAGAGTAAAAATGAAGCAAAGATGTTTCCTCCATATTAATTATTTTAAAATCTCATAAAGAAGTCTATACCCAGAACCAAATTCTTTGCTTTGATGAAACTAGTTTCCATTAGAATCAAATGTTCTTAAATATCTGTATATCAAAAGAGAAAGCATAGCCCCAGGGTTTAAGACCACAAAAGACTGTGCTGGTTACCAACAACTGTGGGAATTTAATTTTAGTAGGAATGTTGTTTTTATTAGTGTTACACTTATAAAGGTGCCTAAGTTTAGAATGGTCCATTACAACCTTATTTTTCCCATAAACTGTTATTTTCCATCAATATTTGTTACAGAATATAAGGTTTTGCAGACCTATACTTAAGGGCATTACAGCAAAAATGCTTATACCTCAATACACATGAAAAGGTGTCCTGTATGAATATTCTGCCATGGGAAAGGGATCTAGCCTCCCTACTTAAATAAAGGGATAATCTGTTACTATTGGGTTGGCCAAAAAGTCCTTATGGTTTTATCTGTAAAATAAAGGACACATTTTCATTTTCACCAATAACTTTATTGATTTGGCTATTTTGAGTATGTCAGCTATCTCCCATGTTATTTAACACTGATTGTTCTTAATTTATGCTTCAATCTGATCGCTGCTGACTTCAATTGGTCTACCCAACTGGGGAGCATCGACCAGCAAGAAATCTCCAGCACAGTTGCCTCCAGAATACAACAAGGATGCCAGCCTGTTAAATCAAGCATGCCATTGTCCGGGGACAGCCAACCAACCTGGAGTCTGCACGATCCTTCCCCTTGTGGGAAGGCCACCCTCCGCTCCACACCCCCACTCTTATTAGGGATTTCTGGATCCAAGGATAGGTAGGACGACGACCATGTCCAGCTTGAAGCAGCTAGAGGAGCTCGAGACCTTCACCCATTGTCCTTTATAAGATTATAAAGGGTCTTAAGTCTGAGAGGGAGGGATTGTTATTTTTTATTGTTAAAATAATTAATTAATTATTTATTTAAAAAAAAAGAATAATAATAATATATGAAAGGGCAAGGCGGAAGAACTTGTATGTACGATCCATGGACATGGACTTGGGGGGGGGTTGGGGGATACTGGGCGGAGGGGAGCAAAGGGGAAAAAATTGGAACTATTGTTAACAATACAATCAATAAAATATACTTAAAAAAAAAAAAAGAAATCTCCAGCATAAAAACCACTTTTGACATGCTTAATCAGTCACAGCACCTTCTCCATACACTGCACAAATCTTTTCTTGCATTTCAGTTGTGTTTTTACCTTTCTTGAAATAATGAAGCATAATATGCTGAAAATGCTGCATATTTCCTTCCATCTTCAATATTAAAATGGCTACACAAAAATTCACCAATTTTGGTAAGTTTTTTAAATGCATGCTGTTATGACAGCTGTCACAATACAATCTAACAAAATTTTTTTGAATGAACTTAAAGACAACTAAGCACCACTATAGCCATCTTATGAAAAAAACTAAACAAACTTTTTGGACAACCCAATATATTGGTCTAACGCAGTTTTGGTCAGGGTCAGCCTATCACCAGTAGTATGATGACCGCTCCAAGTACTGAGAACGTCCACCACTGGACCAGATGACCAGATCTTAGACCAAGGTTAGTCAATGGAGGTGCTGCCTGAGAGGTCCAGTCAATAGCTAGCCACTTCACAGACAACACTGCCGCCAGCATGCATCCTTCTGCCACTGGAAAGGATCAATTTAGATGAGCATGAACGTTCCCCTTTCTAAGAAGTCTGGTGTCATTTCTTCTCATCCTTTCCAGTTTCCTCTC
The DNA here is from genome assembly GCF_987537825.1 of Furipterus horrens. NCBI lineage: Eukaryota > Metazoa > Chordata > Mammalia > Chiroptera > Furipteridae > Furipterus > Furipterus horrens. The sequence goes on from NW_028327173.1 coordinate 148,780,232, forward strand.
CCTCCATTAGTTCTTTTTCCCAAGGCTGCACCCACTTGTTACCTGTGCCAAGCTTAGCAAACACCTGCATGGACTCATCAAAACGCTTCTGGCAAAAGAGGTTGAAGGCATACAAGTTCTTGATATGATGGATCTGCTGTTGCTTTTCACTGTCGGAATCATCTTTCATTTCCTAATAAGAGAGTAGAATAGGTGAGGGCTCACTCACTCAGCAAGTATTTATTCTGTATATGGTACTTATTAAACAACATCCCAGGAGGCACAAATGCCAACATGTACAGACAGCCACGTGGTATCTGTCCACAAAGACTGCCCTTACGGTCTAATTATAAGACTGATAAGCAACAATGCAATTAAAACACAACGAGGTTTCTACAAAATATACCTGACCAGTATTCCTAAAACTACTAAAGTCATAAAATGCAAAGAAAGACTAAGAAGCTGTCACAGATCAGAGGACACTAAGAACATATGACAATTAAATACAATGTGATTTCTGGACTTAAACCTAGAACAGAAAAAAAGGGACATTAATGAAAAAACTGGAAAAATATGAATAAAGTCTAAAATTTAGTTTAAAAAAGTCAAAACAAAAACAAAATAGGGTAAAAGTAACGACAGAAGTACCTGAGAGGGGTATGCAACTTAGTCTGAGCAGTGGGTCTGGGAAGGATTCTCACGAGAATGTAAACGGAGGCATAAAGAATGAGCCGGCATAGCCAGGCGAGGCCTGGTGGGTGACAGGTGGAAGGGGAGACGGAGAGTGTGTGCCGAGCAGTGTATGTACAAGGCCCTAAAATACGAGAGAAGAGAATACAGCATGCTCAAGGAATAAAATACACATAACACAGCTGGCACAGTTGGCAAAGGTCCTGTTCATAGCTATTTATAATCTCTGTGTCTTCCTTACAGCCTTTGCCCCTCCTTATCTTCCTTTTAACCCATCTTTACTAAATTTAAATTCTTCCTTCAAAATATCTTTCATTTTTTTCTCTTCCTTTCCTCTCCTTTTTTATTGACACCAACCCTAGTCCAGATCATCATCAACATGCGGCAGCACCTGGTCTAAGCTCTCCTGCTTGGTGCTTAAAGGCTTTCAAAACCTGCTGCAGCTTCCTTATCTAGCTTATTCCCAGACATTCAGGCCATAACCTCCACTCTAGTCAGGATGGGCTCCAAACATCCTGGAAATACTTGTTACCATTTCTTTAACTACATGGGCTCTTCAGTATTTTCTGTTTCCTGCTCCTTAAAGAGTTCAACCTTAAGATGCCTTTTTTAGCCCTCAGAAAACTATCCCTTCTCTAACATTTTGCTCCAAATTTTGTCAACACTTAAGTTTAGTTATATTATTGCTCTCTGAAAGTTTTATATATATATATTCTTGATTTATTTAAATAAAAGATAGGTTCCTCAAGAGCTAAGATGTTATTGACCAAAGCCCTTTCATTGTAGGGCAGACAATCAAGTAAGGACAAGCCTAGAAAAGAGAAGGAAAAATGGGGACCCACTTCTATCTTCCCTATCAAAGATTAAACAGAAAACCTGCATCAGGAAGATCACTAAAAAGATCTGAGACCTTCATGGGAAGAAAAATATAGATACTAAAGAAGCTACGTACTGCATGATATCCTTTTTTATTAAATTCAAAACGAAGTACATATTCTAGCATACATATAATAAGTAAAAGATAAAACAAAAATTTTTTATTGTTTTTAAAGATGTTACTGATTTACTTTTAGAGAGAGAGGAAGGGCGGGAGAAAGAGAGGGAGAGAAACATCTATGTACAAGAGACAGATCAATCCATTGTCTCTCGCATGCCCCTAACTGGGAACCTGACCTGTAACCCAGGCATGTGCCCTGACTGGGAAATGAACCGACAACCTTTTTGTTCGCAGGCTGGCACTCAATCTACTGAGCCACACCAGCCAGGGCATCAGAAAAATTTTAAAGGGCATGATAAACACAAAATTTTGCATAAGAGCTGTGTCTGGAGGGGAAGCAGAGGGATGGGATGCGGAAGAACATATAGGGTCCTAAGGTCTTTTTCTTGGGTAGGATGGTGGGTTCATGGTATTCATTAAGTTAAAAATAAAAATAAAATAAAATAGGGCAATGCATGAGTGGAAAATAAGAGTAGTAAGATACTGAAATTAAATATCCCAAGAAAGAAATAATTTTCATGGGATATTTAACATGTCCAACTATTAAGACTGGATTTTTTGTTTCAAATTCAGAACTCATTCATCCAAAATAATGTTGCTATTCAGAAGTATTTACCACGTGACTATATGTATACCAAAATTTGTGACTTTTGCTTTTCTTTCAGAAATCATTTACAAGAGAGTCTAGAAATTAAGTTTCCCTACTCTTGTCTTCATAAACATTTCTTCTCTTTTACCAAATTACCACCATCTGGTTTAATGACTAGGAAGAGCTCAGAATGACTTTTTGTCGTTTCCTAAAATCAAATCCACCCTCTACAGGTGACAAAAATCACACTGGTGATGCTTGAAAGAACAAGACAAGCCTCAAAAGTCAGTATCCAAGAAGTGAGTTGGCAATGGGAGTATCGCTGGTACTAGAGCATGGTCACTACTTTGTTTTAAACATCATCCCATGCAAACATTCAAGGAGAGTGACAGTAATAAATATAAAAGTGCAGCCCTGCTGAATGCAGCAACTTGAGGAGGTAGCAGAACACCTAAAGAAAGCCTGCTTTTCCAAACAGCAGTTCACCGCTGAAAGGGATGCTGACAGGCTCTCTAGTGGCTGCATCAACCAGAAGTAATCTGACACTTACAACCATTACGTTACTCCAATGTTTGCATTCTTTAATTTTTCAACACCAGACCATATCTATTAAATTATTTTATTCTATTAATTCTATGATGTAGACTTCCGGTCAAGATGGAGGTGTAGGCAGACACAGTTTGCCTCTTTACACAACCACATCAAAATTACAACTGAAATATAGAACAGTCATCACTCAGACCTGTCAGAAATCAAGTTGAATGGAAGTCTGACAACTATTGAATTAAAGAAACCACATCTATCCAGTGTGGCAGATGAGGAACAGTCTGGTCCCTCACCCATATATGGTGGATAAAAATTCAGGAGGGATATTTCAGGAGCGAGGTGTCCCAACCCCAAACCAGGACCCCCAGCCCAGGGGGGCCAGGAAGATAAATCCCCACAATTTTTGGCTGCAAAAACCAGCAGGAATTGAGTCGGTGGAAAAAACTACTGGAGCCCCAAGCAGTTTCTCTTCAAGAACCCACACATGGACTCACCTACTCAGACTCACTCCCTCTGAGCTTTAGCACCAGGGTAGCAGCCTGAAAGGCATCAGTGGTACACAGGGAGAATCTGAAGTGTCTGGCATCAAGGTAAGCATAAGCCATTGTCCCTTTCCTGAACCCTCCCCACACAGAGCTGGCAAGCTGGTGCCATATCTGAGACTCCATCAACCGGGCTAACATTGTTTGACATGCCTTGGAGATACCCAGAGATTCCACCCCAGCCAACTTGCAGCCCACCCAAGCTGCTTTTCCATATGAATGGCTGGTCTTGGCTCATGCTCCACAACTTCCTAAATGCTATCAAAACAAGCCACAGCTGGCCTCAGTGAGCCCCAGGCTCTGCACCAGCAGCAGCCAGCCTAGATTCAAAGCTTGGCTTCACCTGGGAATCTCCAAGCCCACCACAAGTAGCAGCCACCTTAGATTGTTTTATAGCTGAGACAGGGTGGCACCAGGCAAAACACAGGTGGGGGTTGATATTGGTCTGTACCACCCAGGAAACTCCAGGGCCAATGCACCCTGTGGACAGCTACAGGCTACATCAGAGCACTACCACCCTGCCCCTGCACAGCTGATTCTCCGTGGAGGACAGTGGTTGGTGGTCAGTGGTCACAGCCAGTCCTTGCAGTTGACTGGCCTGGGTAAAATCCCTCCCATTGATCTGACAACAGCAACCAAGGCTCAACTACAAGAGGAGGGTGAGCTCAGCCCACATGGATGGTGCACCTCACTTACCTAGCTTTGGTGATAGGGGAGGCCATGTCACTGGACCCTATAGGACACCTACTACATTAGGCCCCATTACCAAGACATGGAGTCAAAGCAGCTCTACCTAATACATAGAAACAAACACAGGGAGGCTGCCAAGAAGAACAGACAAAGAAACATAGCCCAAATGAAAGAACAGATCAAAATTCCAGAAAAAGCTAAACGAAAAGGAGATAAGCAGTCTATCAGATGCAGAGGTCAAAACACTGGTTATAAGAATGCTCAAGTAATTGGTTGGTACAAAATAGACAGGGGGAAGTTAAAAATAATATAGAAAAAGGTGGAGCCAAAGAACTTATAGGCATGACTCATGGATATGAACTAAGTGGGGGTGGGACTGGTGGAGGGAAGGACTGGGCAGAGGGGAACAAAGGGAAAAACAAATTGGGACAACTGTAACAATATAATCAATAAAACATACTTTAAAAAAAAAGGATGCTCAAGGAACTTAGTAAGTACCTCAAAAGTATAAAAAAGATTCAGTCAGAAACAAAGGATACACTGATTGAAATAAAGAACAACTTACAAGGAAAAAACAGCACAGTGGATGAAGCCGAGAATCAAATCAATGATTTGGAACATAAGGAAGCAAAAAACAACCAATCAGAGCAACAGGAAGAAAAAGAATCCAGAAAAATGAGGAAAGTATAAGCAGCCTCTGGGACAACTTCAAGAGGTCCAACATGCACATCATAGAGGTGCTAGAGGAGAAGAGAAAGAGCAAGAAATTGGAACTCTATTTGAAAAAATGAAAGAAAACTTTCCTAATTTCGTGAAGGAAATAGACATGCAAGTCCAGGAAGCACAGAGAGTCCCAAACAAGATGGATGCAAAGAGGCCACTCCAAGACACATCATAATTAAAATGCTAAAGGTTAAAGATAAAGAGAGAATCTTAAAAGGAGCAAGAGAAAGAAGTTAGTTACCTACAGGGGAGTTCCCATAAGACTATCAGCTGATTTCTCAAAAGAAATTTTGCAGGCTAGGAAGGACTGGCAAGAAATATTCAAAGTCATGAAAAGCAAGGACCTACAGCCAAGATTGCTCTACCCAGCAAAGCTATCATTTAGAATAGAAGGGCAGATAAAGCGCTTCCCAGACAAGAAAAAAACTAAAGGGGTTAATCATCACCAAATCATTATTATATGAAATGTTAAAGGGAGTTATTTAAGAAGATAAAAACTATTAACAATAAAATGGCAACTTCCAGCCAAGATGGAGGCGTAGACAGACATCCTGCGTCTCTTTCCACAACTAAGAAGAAATACAACTATCTCAAAACTAGAGACAACCAGAAGTTCTAGAAAATTGAGCTGCATGGAGTCCAGCAAACAAAGATATAAAGAAGAAATACTCATCCAGACAGTTAGAAGGGGCAGAGCCGGGGAAGAGAGGACACAGTATGGTGGCAGCAGCAGCAGTGGTGGCAGCGGCAGGCCAGCAGAAAGCGCAGTCACACGTTTTAAAAAGTCAGGAGGGACACCTGGGGAGCGCTCCCTGCTCCTCACCGGACCTCGCAGCCCACAGTCCCAGCACCGGGAAAAATCAAGCCTCATTGCTTCTGACTGTGCAGACCAGTGGGGTTGGCATGGAGACAGAAACTGCTGATCTCAGCAGAGTCCGCTTATTTAAAGGACCTCCATGGTCCTAGAACGTCCACAGACCCACCCACTCTGGGAACGATAGCCAGAGCAACAGCTAGAGAGGCACCAGTCCAGTGCAGAAGTGGGAGAGTTGCCTGGAAAAGGGGTGAGTGCTGGGAAGGCGGCATTGTTCTCTCTCGGACCCCTCCCATGCATACAGCACCACAACGTGGTGAAACAGGTCGCCCTGTACCGACAAATGTCTAAGGCTCCGTCCCTTACAACATTAACAGGAGCGACAGCTCTACCTGGGATGCAGAGGCAAACAAACACAGGAGCCTGTCAGAATGAGGAGACAGAGAAGTACGGCCCAAAAGAGGGAACAGATCAAGGTTCCAGTGAGAGAACTGAACGATGAGGAGATAGCCAACCTCACAGAAGAGGAGATGGACAACCTAACAGATGCAGAATTCAAAACACTGGTGATAAATATGCTCACAGGCTTGACAGATATGCTACAGTACGACAAATGCATACGAGAAGAAGTGAAGGCTATGCTAAGTGAAACGAAGGAAAATCCACACAAAACCAATGGTGAAGGAAAGGAAACTGGGGTTCAGATCAATGATGGGAAGCCGGGGTGCTTGGTGGTGGCAAATGTAGCTCAGCCCCAGAGTGGAAAACCACTGGGAGCATGGTGGCACACAGGACCCACTCCACACACCAGTTTTCCCGCAGGGAACCAGGCCTGCATTTATATAACAGTTAAAAAGCTTGCTTTCTACTAAAGGACCCCCTCATCCTGGGCTGAGAACAACAGATGTTCAGCATGTAACCTTGAACCAGTCTCTTAGAGCCTAATCTGGGCGAATTTCTAAGAACAGGATGTGGCTAGACATCCATGTACGTGTAACATTCTTTTCCCTAATATGTATAAGTAATAATCATATAAGGTAATGATTGGCACTATGATTCATAATTTTCTTGGATGTAATCCACATAAAAAATCAATAAAAGGCTGTTAAGGCAGGGGCAGACTGCATTTTCTCCTCTAGAAAGTGGCTAGTTCTGTCCCCTCTTCTCCACAGGACTCTTACAGTCGCTGTGCATTTATTCCCTCAACCACAACGCCGTGGCCTCTGCTGGTCAGAGGTCTGAGACATAAGGAAAAAAACAGTCAACTGGTGCAGAATGAGGAAGCAAGAATTGAAAAAAATGAGGAAAACTTCCCAAATTTTGTGAAGAAGATGGACATACAGGTCCAGGAAGCACGGAGGGTCCCAGGTGAGCTGGACCCAGAGGGGACCACACCAGGATGCATCATGACTGAGATGCCAAAGGCGAAAGATAAAGAGAGAGTCCTGGGGGCAGCAAGAGAGAGACAGAGAGTTGCCTAAAGGGGGTTGCCTATAGGACTATCAGCTGATTTCTCAGAGGACACTTTGCAGTCAGGAAGGCACTGGCAAGCAGTATTCAATGTGATGAAAAGCAGCCTACAACTGGATTACTCTATCCAGCAAAGTTATCATTTGGAACAGAAGGGCAAATGAAGTGCTGCCCAGACAAGGTGAAGCTAAAGGAGCTCTTCATCACCAAGCCATTATTATATGAAATGTCAAAGGGACTTACTTAAGAAAAAGAAGATCAAAACTATGAACGCTAAAATGACAACAAACTCACAACTATCAACAACTGAATCTAAAAAATAAAAAGAAAATCCAACTAAGCAAACCAGAATAGGAACAGAATCATAGGTGTGGGGATCATTTGAAGGGTTATCTGCTGGGAGGGGGGAGAGGGAGAAATGGGAAAATGGTGCAGGGATTAAGAAGCATAATTGGTTGGTACAGAATAGACAGAGGGATGTTAAGAATAATATAGGAAAGGGTGAAGCCAAAGAACTTACATGCACAACCCATGGACATGAACTAAGGAGGGTGGGACTGCTGGAGGGAAGTGGGGTACTGGGCAGAGGGGAGCAAAGGGGAAAAAAATTGGAGCTACTGTAACAACAATCAATAAAATATACTTAAAAAATAAAATAAATTTGTGACATTATTAAATGACTGTAAAAATATTGCTTTGACTCATAAAGAGGTAAAGTTTCCCTTTTATTAGATTGCAACTTGTTTCCAATTTCATCACAATTGTAAATAACGATGTGAAAAACATTAAAAAAAATGGCAAAGATACATATCTATCAACAAGTAAAACAATCTAAGCAAACAAGAACAGAGACAGAATCATGGGTACAGAGAACGTTTTGCTGGTTGCCAGATAGGAGAAAGGTGTGGGGGATGGGTGAAGAGGTGAGGAGATTAAGAAGTACAAATAGGTAGGTACAGAATAGCCATGGGGATGTAGAGTACAGTATAGGAAATGGAGTAGCCAAAGAACTTATATGCATGACCCACAGACATGAACAATGGTTGGGGGATTCCCTGAGGGAATGGGGAGTGCTGGGTGGAGGGGGAGTGAAGTGGGAAATTCAGGACAACTATAATAACATAATCAATAAAATATAATATTAAAAAATTATATGAGGTACTAGAATATAATTGATATTCACTCTACATTTGCAAACTGAAAAAGTGAAATCACTTAAAAAAGTTACATAGCAACATTGTGGTAAGAGTGAGATCCTGAATTCCAAACCCTCAGACTTTTCCGCTCTGTGCTTTTCTATCAGTTAAAACCAAATATGAAAAACTAAACCTGAACTACCTATTTGGAAAACAATGAGAAAGACAGATTCACACCCAAATCTTAGAACAAGACTTACTGCAAGCTGCAGAGCCAATTCAAACTGTTTGTCCTGGAGCAGCTGTTGGATTTGGGTTGCCATGGGGACAGGAATGAGTCTCCAGACAAAATGATTGCTGGCCACATAGATAATGTTTGATCTAGAGGCAGGAGTAAGAATATCAGCTAAACAGCACAGGCTTTATGATGATATAGGTGATTTTAAAACATTGCAGTAATATGGCAGCTACAAGTAAAGAAATTTCTTACCCTCCTGAGGTGATGAAACGGGGCCTTTGCAATTCAATGCTCTGGACCAGAAGCCTTGGCTCAAGTGTGCGGATCTCCACATATCGCGGCAACACTGCAATGATGTAGGGAGGCTGGTGCTCTATGCAAGAGAGAACATCTTGAGTTGTAGTTCTGACCCAAGGCTTTAGGTTTATGGACTATCAGTTGCCCATTTCTAAGCTGCACTTAAACAGGACCTCCAAAAAGCCCACGGATCACATACCAAGCCAGGACCCTACAATGTGGTACACAAAGACACAAACACTGCCTGCGTGATGCTGAGAGAAAGCTCTTGCACAAAAAAGGAAGCACCCAGCTTTGCTGAGTGACCTCATCCCATTCCTACCATTTCCCCCCAAAACTGGTTGGAAGTTTCACTTGCTCCTTTCTCATCAGTCACAAAGCAAGAGGATAGCAACTTCTAAAATTATGCTAAAAAAAAAAAAAAAAAAAAAAAAAGATTTCCACATTTCTGGCCAGTGTTGTATCTGCTTGAGATTTTCACAGGGAAAAGATGCAAAACTCCACTTGATGGTTAATGGTTCAGAGTAGGCAGCTGGATTGCATTCTCAGTACAGCTGTTTTCTACAACTTCTATGAGGTGTCTAGAGGGTCAAATTCATAGAAACAGAAAGTAAAATGATTGTTGCCAAGGGCTTGGCGAAGGGGCAAGCGTGTTGTTCAACGGGCAGGGAGTTTCAGTTTTGCAAGATGAAAAAGTTCTGAAATCTGTTGCACGACAAGGTGAATATATGTTAACACTACTGAACTATACTTAAAAATAGTTAAGAAGGGAGATTTTATGTTGTTTTTGACTATAATACAATTTTTAAAAATTGGTAAAAAATGAACCATTAGATGATGTAATTGTCATATAGAAATTTAACCTCAGAGAATATATTCATAAGAATAGTTTCTTAAGTGCGCTAACTTGCTATAAATTAATTTTCCTCATTATCTATTTTCTAATAAAGAAAGCTTTTCATGTTATATTTGAAATATACTCTAAATGAATAGTACAATAAAAATGTAAGGCCAGAAATGAGCAGACTGAAGCTTAAGTAATATTTCCATCAATTTGAATGCTATTGTTTCACCTTACCAAAACATAAAATTTTAAAAATGTTGTTTTGTTAGATTTAAAATTTTTTCTTTTATTGCTGGCCTCATTTGAAAAAGCTAGTACAATTTTCCTTAGTGTTAATTTGTATAAATACATAAAATTTCTCTATCCTTTTTTAATCTTAAAAAGGGGCTAATTTTATTTAAAAAGGACATCTATAATAGAAACTCTGTTGGTTGTCATGCAGACATGTTCAGTGTCCCAACTCTTCAGCAGCGTTCCTCAAAAACAATGAAGATGGGCTGGATCTCTTTGTATTTTTAAAACTTCGCAGAGTGGCTAGTGCAACAGGCATATTACTGGCTGACAGTGAGAAGGATTCATCTATTCCACAGCATTTCCTAAAAGGCCACTAGCCAAAGTGGATCAAGACACGAGCCCACAGTTCACAGCGCTCTTCCACGAGCAGACGGATGACTCACTGCATGCAGTGTGACAGTGTGGGTGCCGTGGCAGACTCCTGAAAGGGTCTGGAAGCAACAAGGGGCAAGTGACTAACTGCCTGCGGCTCAGAGAAGACTTCCTAGAGGGAGTGTCACTGACCTGGGCCTTGCCACTTGAGCAGAGAGAAGAGAGGAAAAGAGAAGAGAGGAAAAGGACACAGCGCAGACAATGGCAGTGAGGGGAAGTCCTAAACGAATGGGGCCTGGCTGAAGTAGGCAAGATGAGAGCAGAAATATAAATAAAGTTTAAAATGTATGCCCTTCTAGGCGCCCAGCTAGCTCAGTCGGTAGAGCATGAGACTCTTAAAATGTATGCCCTTCTAAGAAGTTTAGTCTTCTTCCTGTCAGTTGATGATTCTCCCACCCTGCCTGAAAGAAGGTCCTCTCCTTCTTAAGGCACAGACGGTTTCTGAGAAACCCTGCGAAGGCACCCGGCACTAACAAAAGTTTTAAACCAGGAAGTCTCACACTGGGGCATGAGAGACACACTTCATGCATACTGCACACATCTCCAGCTAATCTACCAATGTTCTTCTGAAAGAAAAACAAGGACCCCTAGAACATCGGGAAGCTTCTTGTGAAGCTCTTAGCCCCTCAAACTCATTCATACACATAATCTTGGGCTTTATAAAATGCTATCCTTTTGACTGATCTTCCTTCTGGTCTATTAATCTCTAACCACCAACAGAACAACCACTCTAAAACTTGATGGTTTTATCAAAACATTCTACCACTGAGGCATCTACTGGCCTCTCCAACCTTCACATGGACCTCTAACAACTGGCCCTCGCCTTATTCCTCCATAATTCAGACCACCTGCTTTAGCTAGCTTGGTCTCTGTCAAAAAAGCATGTGTTCTACATTTCTACTCATTTTTCAAAGTATTCTTTCTACCTAGAGTGAAAGGGAACTTTTCCTAAACTCCCTGCCTGGTCTAGTCTAATCTTACCAATGTAATGAAGCTAACTTCCCCTTTCAGAACTACTGAATCTCAATTTTTCCAAGTTAACACCTTAAGCAGTGCCTTAAGCAATTTTGTCTCTTTATCCAAAATTTAATTTTTACCTCCAGAGTTATAGTCCCTAAAGCCAATCTGTCCCACTCTGTGGCAGTAACTATTATTAAAGTGTTCATTCTTCCAACTGGCAATACCTGAGCAGAGCTGAGAGCCTGAAGCAGGTGTAAGACAGAAACACCTAGTGAGTAGAACAGAGACGGACACCTAAGTGCAGTCTGAGCTCTAAGCTACAAAAACAACAGCAATAATCAACACATTAAAAAACAAACAAACAAAAACAACCTTCAATACTGAGTTATATGTATTACAGGAATAAATAAGGAAGTTTCACAAATTTCCACTATATGGCAGAGGATACAATAAAACCATTAAAAAGGAACTAAGAAGTAAAAATAGCAGTAGACAATTCTAAAATATATAATTCTATTTAGATTTTTACCCCCTCTGGGGCAAAAATTAGCTTCCTACAAAAACCCGAATACCCCATTTTTAATAACCCTACAACAGTTGTCTACTTGTAAGAAGGGGAACTAAGAGTGAATGACACTGTAAACCAGTCTGCTAAAGCTATGAATGGGATTCTGTTCTTCGAAGGTGGCACCCAATCCCAGCCCGAAGTAGGCAACAGCAGCTCCTGCTGGTCTCACCCATGGCCACTGGTATGTCTGTCCAGTTCAGGGCACATTTCTGTGTGCAGATCCCCTCCTCATTGAGCACCACGGTGAGATCATCCTGACCCACAGCCACTTTTCCATCTGCCAGAGGTGCAACTAAGGGCTCCAACTGTTTTCCTGTTGGAAAGAGCTCTTTGATAGACCCCTTTCCATCCACCTATAGGAAGACACAAAGTGAGTCACCCAGCATTCTCTGGCCAGTGGCATGAACATGGTCTGAAAAAATCAAGATAAAACTCAAAACCTACAGATGACAATAATATTCCTTGTTTGGCATAAGGAAACAGATGACAAATAGAATTTGTTATGAAAAATTCTGTTATCACTATGTAGAACCAGCTCTCTTTTTCTCTAACAGGGACAAGCATCTAGCTTGTTTAGTACTGGCCAGGATGGAGAGCAACTGGAACTCTCATACACTCCTGGTGAGAATGCAGAATGGTACAGTCATTTTGTCCGTTTCTTTGCAAGTTACACATACATTTAAGATGTAACCTAGCAATCTCATTACAAGATATTTGCCCAAGAGAAATGAAAACTTAATTTCATTATACAAAAAAACCTATATGTAAAATGTTTATAGCAGCTTTATCATAATGGCTAAAAGTGGGGAACAACTGCCTTTCAACTGATGAATGAATAAACAAACTCTAGTCCAGTCACCACAGAATCCTACTCAGCTGTAGAAAAAAATATATTGACACAACACAGATGGATGTCAAATGCATTATGCTAAGTGAAAGAAGCCAGACTCAAAGGCTACATACTATATTATTCCATTTATATGACATTCTGGCAAAAGCAAAACTATAGAAGACGAAGAACAGATTCTTAGAGGTTGGAGTGTATAAGGAGGGGCTGACCTCAAAGGGGCAGCATGAGGGAATTCTGGGGGTGATGAAACTGTTCTCAATCTTGATTGTGGCAGTGGTTACAGAACTTTAGACAGTTTGTCAGAACTCAGAACTGTATATTTAAAAAATGAATTCTACTGTAAATAAATAAATGAGTAACTTTTGAATATCCTGGTCCCATAGCAAATTTCCCACCCTCGAATGACTCTACCCTCAAGAAGGTGGTGGAGGTGTGGCTCAACGGACTGAGTGTCGCTTGCAAATCGAAAGGTTGCCAGTTCAATTTCTAGTCAGGGCACATGCCTGGGTTGTGGGCCAGGTCCCCAGTTCGGGGTTTGCCAGAGGCAACTGATTGATGTATCTCTTGCACACATCGGTATTTCTTTCCCTTTCTCCCTCCCTTCCCTTCTCTCTAAAAATAAATAAGTAAAGAAATAAATTTTTTTAAAAAGAAGGGGATGGAAACATTCAACTTTATCAGGTAATAAAAATACTCCAACTTTTGGCTATCTTCAATCCCTCATAGACTTCTCTTAGCACCTATATGCCTAGATGTTATTCAGTCAATTGCACAACAGTGACTCCTTTATGAGTTTGCAACTCTTATGCTGATACAATTAGGATATTCCAACGATATAAATATAAAATAAATATACTGACTAGATAAACAACGAAGAGCTAACACAGTGGGGGCAGTGAAGTAGGGAGATGGGAAGAAAGGCTCCTAGAATTGTCAAGTGTGGACTATGAGAAGGGTATGAAGCTAAGAAATTTGGATTACTCTATGAAATAAATGATAAATTTTTTTCTATAGTTGTGTGCAAATAGTGTGCATGTTAGAGAAAAAAGACAAGTGTCGTGGATATTTACTGCTTAGGTTAAAAGAAAAAGCAGGTTATAATATATAAAATAATACATATGTGTATAACATGGTATTTTTATAAAACAGTGGAAGCCCATATATCAAAGGGTTAACAGTAAATATTTTTTGAGTGGGGGAAATATGGATGATTTGTGCCTATTTTATTTTCCTTATCTATATTTTCTTATTTTCTATTATAAACATATGTGGCTATTAAAGTTTAATAATTTTAAAAACAAATATACTAAAAGATTTGGGGGGGAGGGCAGAAATATCAGAAGTCTTAAAAATACTTAAGGTAGTACTAAAATTAGTTTAAAATTCCTAAGCACCGAAGCCTGAAGGTAGCTGTCCATGATAATGCTATTTATTAGACAAGGGCAAACAGGCCTAATTATCCATTTATTAGATGCAGGGTGTGGATAATATATTATGCAGAGAACTGAGAGTTGACTGCTTGGCTTGAGATACACAGACATCTTATCTGTTGAAGATGCTGAGAGCATGAAGAATAAGCAAGCATATAAACACAAACCTTGTTATGCCAAAACTCCACTTAAGGCAGTCCCCTGACTTACACTTCAGAAGCACCTAATCATCTCCCCCAAGGCAAGCTAATGATATTTGCAAAGTAAACATTTTTACCCTTATTAGGTAGTAGTCTCTCTTGAAACCCACACAGAGAGAATTTTCACACCATGCCATGGACTTGGGCACATCTGGTACATTAAAGTCTCCCTGAAGAAAGAGAGCAAGAGTTTAATTGAAAAAGATGTTAAAAGAAAAAAGCCATGACGTTCCTGTTATTCCACCCCTGTTCTGCAAAATCACCCTCATCCTCATCTGAATTCAGTTCTATAAGCACAAGACCAGGACACCACCCATAATAAAAATACAGCCAGACTTTGAGTAACATCACTTCATTCAACATTGTTTTGTTAAAACGTTGATGAGATGCTACAGGAATTTAACTCCTGTTGATATCAGTTAGCCTATTTGGTTATATGTTGTTTTGCTTAAAGTTGCAGAACCTATCGATGATGTTAACTGAGGGCTTACTGTAAGTCACCCAAGTACTAGACAAGGTGCATTCTGAAAAGGTGAAAACCCACTTTGAAATAAAACAATCTGTGTAGACGTTGTACAATTTTATTCCTGCTGCCTCTGAAGACCATGAGACTTTGACCAATGGGTACAAATATGCTCCCTTGTACATACAAGGCATTTACAGCAGAGCAGCATCTGGAGAGAACTCTGAGACGGAGATCCTGAGCCTCACTAAAACTAAACCACTAGTCTTTCAAGCTGCGAGTCAACTATAGCAGCATCTCCCACCGAACCCATGGACCAGCCAACAGTGGACTTTACCTGCAATTCATGAAATTCCCTGTCCTTCCAGAAATAGAGCTGCAGCTTCTTTTTCACAGCTACACACAACCGTAACACCTCCTCACCAGTCTCTGTGTGCTGGGAAGACACACCCAGAGCAAATGAGGACGCGCACACAAGACTCTATAACTGAATGACAACTAGATTAGAGATTTTTCTACCTTGAAATGGCTACTAATCTGAAAATCCCCTGTAATACTAAATCATGTTGCCAACAAGCTGAGCTGAAGAACGCCATCCTCTAAGATGTCCTCAGAAAGAGGCCGAGAAGCACTTCCTCCCCATGGGCTGCATGTCAAAGGCCCTCGTGCCAGCAAATCTTGTGGACATTCGTAATTCAGAGAGGAAAACCCCGGGGCAGGCCTTCACCTACAATACATAACTGCTTCCTTCTTTTTTTTCTTAAGTGTTTTTCACTCAGGGCTGTCAATATATGCTGAGTCAGAGACCAGCATGTGTCAGTGGCCACTTTCAACACTTAAAAGGAGTCTTGGGGAAAAAAAATGTCTATGCATAAAACAATGCAGTTTCAATGCAGATCAGAAATGCTAAAAAGTGATCAAAGTTGGGGGTAAGGCAGATTTGGAAGAATGTAGGGGTGATGAATTGGCAAAAATACAGAGAAATGTCTTTCCTGAATAATAAAATCTCCCTGAAGACAAAGGCCACAATGATATGCTTAGAACAAGAGTCAATTTAATGTCTCATAGTTATGTTCATGGTACTGTTACAGCTTTGGTTTCCCAGTAATGGTTTGTCTGGGACAGGTACTTTTGTCCTTGGTGAGTGGCCTGCTGCCATACAGAGGTGTGGTGCACACATACCAGGAACGCAAATGTTTCAACCTCACACTATATGCCAAGGGGGAAATTTCTCTAATACAATCCAAAATCAAATATGCTCTTTGAAGTCTCTGTTGGGTTTGGATTTCAACGTTATTCTTCCCATCTAATGGTAGGAATGATATAGGTAAGACTGTACTTATTAAAGTGCAAAGTTGAATTTCATCCTGCTTACACTTACCTGGAGGTCACATGTGAACAGTGATGCTCCCTTTGCCTTTGAAACCGTAGTGATTTGTTGAAATGTCAGTAGGTCATGGACATAAATATTATTTTCTGTTTAGGATGTAAAACATCACAATAAGTTATCACAATTCTCTAGTATATCCACATTGAAGACAAAAATAACTATAACAACCAGAAGAACCAAATGGCAAGGCTAAAGATGTACCTTCAGTTTCACTAACAATGATTTATTCTGGTCTGTTACCAGAATCACATTACGAAACATTTAAAAGGTCACTCAGTCTTCTGAACTTGGGTATTTTGTTCCTTTAAATTTGGGCTGGCTTGAATAAAAGAGCTCTTTCACTTCCAAAGCACTCTTACACTCTTTCTTAAGTCTGGAAATTTGTGATATAATATTTGTACAAGAGATGGTTTTCAAAGCTACTTACATTAGGAGGCTCCAATAAGAGAAAGGAAATCCCTTGCGAATTTTGTACAAACCCACCACAAGGATTTCTTTTCTAGCAAGGCAAGCAAAATAATTTCACTAGGGCCTCCTAGCTAGCTTTAGTCATGAAGACTTAGTTACTAGAACCTAAGTTTAAAACGATTCTACCATTTGGGTCCTGGGCTGAATAGTACTGAGTGAGCAGCAAGTTTCTAGTTATCTGCTTGTCAAGAAAAAGCCTCACTGGATGCCTTCCATGAACTGTGGCTTTTCCCAGAAGGCCCTGAAGAGCCTTTCACCTGTCTCCTGCCACTCTCCATGAGGTCATAGCCTGACTCTGGTCACCAGGGCCTTGGCTGAACCAGTTCCCCCTGCCTATAATGCTCTGCCTACCTCTGTCAATATCCTAATCATCCACTAGATAATGCTGTCCCTCCCATTATTACAATCCCACAACACTTTTTATAACTTTCCACTGTAACTTACTGCAGTGTATGTAACATGATTACTTTCTGTCATTTCAGTCTTCACAATCAGAACACAAGATAGACATCATGTCTTGTTCAACTTGGTATTCCCAATGCCTAGAGTAGGGCTCGATTACTGAATGAATGAATGAGTGAATAAATGAAGTGACACTCCCTGGAGAACAGAGCTCAAGTTTATCGGGGATGGTGTTGCCTTAGTGACCTGTGTACTGTTACATTTGGTTTGGAACATGTCAATTTCATTGCTAAGTAACAACTATCAAATTAACCATGAAAGGATTAATTAGGTTATAGGTTGTATTTTTTCACACATGAAATACAATCATAACTTCTTTTCTTACCTAACAAGCTGACTAGAATCTTAAACTGGGAAACCACATGGATCTGAAAAACAGCAAATAATTTGACTCAATTAAACATCCCTAACAAGGTTAAGCAAACGTTCACTGAACTACAGTACTAAAAAGAGACTAAAGAGCCTATACCAATGACAGGGCTCTGACTTAATACTTATGAACAATCACAATTTCTGCTTAATCCTTACATAAGTGGGAGGAGAGAGCAGCGGATTCAATTAAATAATGTTACCAAAGTTCTAGGTCTGACAGGGTCTCCTAGGAGTCAAAGATAAATGTAGCAACCGCCGTCACTGCCTACCTGCTGAATCTTTTTAGAGAAGTTCTTGTTGGATTTCTCTAATGTCACTTCAAACCTGTTGCAGCCTATGGAAAAGAAACAAACATTCATAGTTCCAAACATAGGGATACATATAAAAATAACTACAACAAAAAATGCTATTTCATACTGGAGTATTTCATACTCCTACATGAATCTTTAAAAATTGCTAAAAGACTAGAAGTCAGAGATGTGGAAGAGCCACAGCTATCTTTATTGTGTATAGTAAGTTGCTTTCAACTCCAATTTTAGAACAGAGGGTTTCATGCACTTGGCATTAGCAGAGAGTATCACACCACCGACATTTACTGAAGCTGCAAGGTACTTTTGAGTTTGAAGATTTTATCCTACAAAATAGTACCTTGGCAAAGTATTTCACAAAAAAAGAGTGTAAAAAAGGAACAGTCAAATGTAAGAGCCCAAGCAATGAAATCCAGCCCAAAGCTCCCTTAGATCCAGGCCCAACCAAACCCCAGCAGCTACCCGATGTCCTGGGACAGAGCAAAGACACTCAACACCATCCCCAGAGCTAAAGCATTTAATGCATCTACACTTACTGCCACTTTCAGGTGATGCCACATCTGCTGGCACTGTTGCAAAAAAGGGGAAAAAGTTATATACTATAAAAATGCATGAAGCCAGTCTTGTTGGGGTGAAAAAAATATTCAGCTCCAAAAGTCACCACAGAGTGAAAAAAAAAGAACAGCATCTATCATTAACAGGGTTTAAAACTTTGTGTTTTCTGTAACCTCACAGCTACACCCCCCACCCCAAATAGGTAGTATTATTACTCCAATCTCATATCTGAGGCATCTGATGCGTCAGTGATTAGGTAGCAGCCAAGTGAAAAGACAACCTAGAAACAAACTTGGGGCTGGCTGTAGAGCCTGGGCAATGAGTCCACACCTTGCTGCCTGCCTCCCAGCTTGTGGAGAAACTGTTCACATTGCTGACCCCGGCTGCCCCTCACACCCGGGTGGGCTCCTGCCCTCCCAAAAGTCAGTGGAGATTCTTCGAGGCAGCCACAAAAGCCCATGCCACCAAAGCTGGTCATACTTCCTCCACTTCTCCAGCAGAGAAGATGAAGAAGGGGCCCTCAAGTTTTGGGAGATTCCGAAACATGCCCTGTATCTCTGCCATTATATTTCCCAAGAAAAAAATAATCCAGCCACTTCCCGTTTGATAGAGTTCTCTATTTGAAAAAGGCTTTATTCTGTTTTTAAAAGTTACTTCTACAAAATAGAACCCGAGGCATGGAAACAAGAAACAGACAGTGACCAGAGTGGGTAGAGGAGGCAGAAGGGGAAGGGCCTAGTCAAGGAACTAGTGTGAATGGCCCATGGGCATGGACGACAGGGTGGGGACTGACTGTGGGAGAAGGGGGAGGTAGGCCCAGCAGGGGAGAGCAATGGGGGAAAGATGGTACAACTGTAATAGAATGACAATAAAAAAAAGATTACTTCTAGGAGCTTCAGCGGACCGGGACGCAGACGCAGATTTCATAATGACTTCCATCTTGACTTACACTTTTAAAAACCTTCCCAGTACATCACGATGGGCCATCAGATTCTCTATAAGACCTCTGAGCTGTTCCTCCCAGCTACGAGCTGCCCCAGCTGCCCAGACTAAATCGAAGAAAACGTTGGCAAAACCCAATATGAGAAATATTGTGGTGGTAGATGGTGTTCGCATTCCATTTTTGCTGTCGGGCACTTCATATAAAGACCTGATGCCACATGATTTGGCTAGAGCAGCACTTTCGGGCTTATTGCATCGAACTAACGTCCCAAAGGACGTTGTTGATTATATCATCTTTGGCACAGTTATACAGGAAGTGAAAACAAGCAATGTGGCCAGAGAGGCTGCCCTTGGTGCTGGCTTCTCTGACAAGACTCCTGCTCACACTGTCACCATGGCTTGCATCTCTTCCAATCAAGCCATGACCACAGGTGTTGGCTTGATCGCTTCGGGCCAATCTGATGTGGTCGTGGCAGGTGGTGTAGAGCTAAGTCTGACATCCCTATTCGTCATTCAAGGAAAATGAGGAAAATGATGCTTGACCTCAATAAGGCCAAGTCTCTGGGTCAGCGACTATCTTTAATCTCTAAATTCAGACTGAATTTCCTAGCACCTGAACTCCCTGCGGTGGCAGAGTTCTCCACCAATGAGACCATGGGCCACTCTGCAGACCGACTGGCCGCTGCCTTTGCTGTTTCTCGGATGGAACAGGATGAGTATGCACTGCGCTCGCATAGCCTGGCCAAGAAGGCACAAGATGAAGGGCTCCTTTCTGATGTTGTACCCTTCAAAGTACCAGGAAAAGATACAGTTACCAAAGATAATGGCATTCGTCCTTCCTCCCTGGAGCAGATGGGCAAACTAAAACCTGCATTCATCAAGCCCTATGGCACAGTGACAGCAGCCAATTCTTCTTTCCTGACCGATGGTGCATCTGCAATGCTGATTATGTCAGAGGAAAAAGCTCTGGCCATGGGTTATAAGCCAAAGGCATATTTGAGGGATTTTGTGTACGTGTCTCAAGATCCAAAAGATCAACTTTTACTCGGACCAACATATGCTACTCCAAAAGTTCTAGAAAAAGCAGGATTAACAATGAATGATATTGATGCTTTTGAATTTCATGAAGCTTTCTCAGGACAGATTTTGGCTAATTTTAAAGCCATGGATTCTGAATGGTTTGCACAAAACTACATGGGTAGAAAAACCAAGGTTGGATCCCCTCCGTTGGAGAAGTTTAACAAGTGGGGTGGGTCGCTGTCCCTGGGACACCCATTTGGAGCCACTGGCTGCTGGCTGGTCATGGCAGCTGCCAACAGACTGCGGAAGGAAGGAGTCCAGTTTGGCTTAGTGGCTGCGTGTGCAGCTGGAGGGCAGGGCCATGCAATGATAGTGGAAGCTTATCCAAAATAGAGCAAGAAGCGGTGGCCTGGAGTTCCTGTGCAACACTCACACTAGGCAATGCCATTTCAATGCATTACTCAATGACATCTATAGTTCCTAGCTCCTCTTAGGAAAACAAAATCTGTTAAATACTTTACAATTAAGCCTTGCCAGTGTTTTGAGCTTTCCAGTAATCATGGTTTACTCTTACTGCTCCTTCAGGGATTTCTTAGTCACCAGAATCTCACACGTGGTACATTTAAACATTTGTGTTTTGTTCTGTATTTTTATTAAAGACTAAAGAAGGGGTTGCAATTTGGAAAAGAAGTTAGCTGAAATTTGGAATTTTCTATGTAACGTTTGCAAATTATACTCATTCGTATTTGTGACCTAAAGCAAAGTATTTTCTATAAAATACAAACCAATGTGCCTACATTAACTTAATTGTGGAAAGGTAATTAAGAATATAAACATCCCTGAAAACTTACAGTAAACGTTTAAATATATAAGTACCATGTTGTTTAACCTTAATAAAATGGAGAAGTATTGGAGAAAAAAAAAAAAAAGATTACTTCTAATAATTCTCTTTATAAGCATAATGTTCTAGGGCAAAGATTCTTAATGATCTCAGGACGCTACATAATCTTAAAACTTACTGAGGACCCCAAAACTTTTATGTGGGTTATAGCTATCAATGCTTGCTATACTAGAAATTAAGAATAAAAAATTTTAAATATGTATTTATCAACTCAAAAATAACATTAATAAACCCATTACATTTAGCACAAATAACACATTTTAATGGAAATTTTCCCAAATTAAAAAGAAATTCATTGCTTTACATTTTTGCATGTCTGGATTAATATAAGACATCTGGACTCTCAAATCTGCTTCTGCATTTAATCCTGTTTTGATCCATTGTTTTGGTTAAGTATAGGACAAAAATCTGTCTTCACATGGGCATACAGTTGGACACGGGAAGAATATTTTAATAGCTTTTGCAGATAACTATGGATCATCTTTTTTGATACTATACCAAAACTTGACAAATGAAGTTTCTTACAATGTGAAATCTGAAACCTATTAATGAACTTTTATGTTCAAGTCCATTGGTCATCTTACACTTCGAATGGATCTTTTTACACATAATTTAGAAACTTCATTCACTTGGAAAATATTGGTTCACTGAGTTATGCAGATTTTCCAATATTGCCATACTTCTTTACAAGATATTAAATAAACAAACAAACCTCACACTCATTATCCCCCCACAATCTCATCAGAAAAATCTTTAGTATTGAGAAGCTGTCAAACTCATGGGGTGGACACAAGTTCTCCACAATTCTAATTTTCTCTTGAAAGCCCTAACTTTATCATTAGCAACAAAAACTGCCAGTTGTTTTCTTTGAAGTGACAGATTCCCCTTGCTCATTTTTGAGAAAATATCTACCAAATACCCAAGTGGTCTGAAAACCATAGTCGAACTGTCTGTCATTCTTCTAAGCAAAAATGATGCTCCATGAAAGAAAAGTGGCCCGTTCGGCTCCTAACCCACACACACTGAGACAGCCACTGAGCTTCGTGCCGTGGCCCCAAGCAGAAGATCTTAAACGAACTTCCCGTTACACAAGAAATTATTTAAAAAATGTGTTCTCATAGGTCAAAATATAATAAAAGGAAGCATTTTTACTGCCGCACAAAGAACATTCTTAAGTGAAACTGGCTTTAACAAAACCGAGACCACTTGTGAATGAGCCTGGAGGGCAGCACGACCACCAGAGCAGTTTGGTGCCAACGGGGCTGCTGACCACTGTCTTGATCTTGTGCTAAGGGGCCAGCAGTTCCAGCTACCGTTACTTTCGTACCATTGTTGCAAATGCCAGCAACTGTCATTGAAAAAAAAATGTTTCAGTGTTACTGTAATCTTAGTTTTGACCTTATGGATCCCCTGAAAGGCTCTTGGGGACCCACTAAGAGAACCATTGCTCTAGGCAGACAGCACTGCTGAAGCAAAGCTCAAGTTTTTAAGACCCCATGTGAACTAATCTAAGCCCTTTGTTTAACACGCAAGTAGAATGAGGCCTAGACTTTTCTGAGCTCAAAGGAAAGGGCTCAGGTCAGATGAGAACCCAGGTCCCCTTAAGCCTAGTCTTTCCATGACATCTTATTACCAATTCCCTTTCCTCAGAAACAGTCTAGTTGCAGATCTATCCAGGTTTGGAACACCTCAAATTTAGAAACCGAGTTAGTTCTATGGTTGATTCACGGAGACCCAGGTCTATTTCTTGCCCATAAATAGACCAGAGCTAGGCCGGAACTGAACTGCTCTCTAAGGGTATAGGAAGAAGTAAAGTTTCTGATCAGAGTTCAATTTCTTTATAGTCTAAGGTAGGTTAATATTGCTATTCAAGTTGCCTATGGGGAAACTGAGGCTCGGGAAGATTAACTAACTTGTCAAAGGAGACATGGTGAATTAATCGCAGGGCAAGGAACAGTCACCACCAGGGTTCCAAGTCAGATTAACACCAATATTATCAGCCTGAGTCTACACAATGTTGAAAATTTATTTTTATAGTCTAATTTTCAGTTTCTCACCACTTACACAGAAATGGTATATAAATAAGTCACTTTATTGTAGTATTTAGTATTTGATGGTACACAGAACTAATTATCAATCAGGGAAAAAGAATATTAGGCTCTTATCTCCCTGTCCTGCACAGTGTCTGAGCCCAAAGTACAGAGTCAAAGCACAGCTGTTGAATGCTGAATAAAATCCAAGCCAAGCTTAATTTTCATATTACAGACTGGGTAATGTCACAGAATGCAAATACTCTGGCTCTGAGAACTAAAAACTTAAAAGCAAGGGCCAGCAAAGTACTGCCATGGGTCCAATCCAGCCCTTGCCATGTTTCTGTAAATAAAATTTTATTGGAACACAGCCACACCCCTTTATTTACACATTGCCTATGGCTGCCCCTTTGCTACCTAGCAGAGCTGAGTGATCACAACAAAGACCTTAGAGCCTGCAAAGCCTAAAGTATGTACTATCTGGTCCTTTTTGGAACAAGTTTGCTGGGTCCTGATTTAAAAGAAAGCTCAAACACTTAGAAATGAAATAAACCTTCTGCTTTGAACTTCTGGACTCTTCTTACGTTACCACAGAACCTGACCAGGTGTCTTCCTCTTCCTATTGCACTTTGGCTTAAGAATTATTTTGAGCTGAAGGCAATTGAGAAGAATCAGATGTCAGGAAAGCTCTCTCTGCTCTCCTCCTATTTGCCTAAAAGCAGGACATAAATTTACAAAACAGTCTCTCTCTGCTCTCTATCAGGAAGGACAGAATTTTTCTCCTGGCCTACACTTAAGGATGACCCTTAGCCCAGAGATGGCAGCAGGGTAATCTACATAAGAAACTTATTTCCAGTTAGTTTCTCCATATATTTGTCTTCCCATAACTTGCCGCTGGAAAAATTCAAAGTCCTTTTCCTTCGTCTGGTCACTCTTCTAAAAGTTTATTGTTTTCTTGTTAGAATGATGCAAAGGCCCAAGTTCTAATCACCCCTGAGTGCTCTCATGTACATGTACAATGCACAAGTTAATAAACCTCTACTTGTTTTTTTCTTGTTAATCTGTCTTTTGTCAGTCTAATTTACACACCCCTAGCCAATGAACCTAAAATGAGTAAAAGGAAAAAGAATTTTTCTCCTTCCCTCCACTAGTAAGGTGTTCTTTCTCCCCAATGTTACCTTTCTTTGCTCCGGATTCTAAAGAGAAGGCTCTATTTCCACTTTTCCTTAAGCTATTCACTACAGAAAGTTATTTATTAGGTGGAAAGCTATGAATAAAATTTTTTTTAAATCTGATCAAATAACTGCAATTTCATATGGTTCAACTTTCTGTGACATTAACAGCAGATTTCCACAGACTTGAAGCTCCAGGGCATAATATTCAAACACCAACTTTCCATAAAGAGAGTACAGAAATAAAATTAGGAAAAGGAAATGAGGTGCCTTTTTGTGTTAGAGGATACTGGAACAGAATAAACTTCACACACTTTTTAGTTACTATTCTACGCTTTTACTGACAAAGTCGCATTTGATTGGAACTTTAGTTTTTAAAGTTTTTCAAACATTTTATTGCATCTGACCCCAAAAAATTTGTGAGAAAAACAAGATAGTTCATGGAAGAGAAAAATTACATTGGAAAGGACCTACTCAGTCAAGTGGTCAAAGACAAGTAAAGATGGACTCAAACCCAGGTCCTTTCTCTCCTAGTCTACCCCTCTTCAATCAATAAGGTCTTTTAAATGAATGGTTCCCAATTATATTTCTACTACTACAGTACTAACAGAAAAATTTTATTCCTATCAGTAATATTTATTTCTCCAAAAAATGAGGAGGGAAGGAACACCCGCTCCCTTATCCCCATGGGCATGTGGACATATAGTCTGGAAAACAAAACAAAACCCCCCAAAAACCCCTGGAGGTTCTCACATGCCTCTCTCCACTTTCCCACCACGCTACTTCCAACCCCTAGTCACTCTTTCAATCATCCAGAAATCACAGATTTCACAGTTGTGTAGCAGCCAACCATCAAAGCTTTTTTTTTTTTTGCATGGATAATAAGCCATTTCTTCCTCAGTTCTGGAAAGCTGCCACTTACCAACGTCCTTCCGAATCCTGTAGAGAAGAAGATGTCCTTGTTTGGTTCCAACAAGAAGCCATTCCTCTGGGAAAGAAAAGACTGTGAGAAACACCAGTCAGCTTCAGTCAGACCCTATTCTCTACCTGGGGGTTGTGATCAGAATCAAAGGGTCAAAAAAGGGAGTTCTTTTTGATAGCAGGTGTTTTGCAAAGCTAACGAGTGTTTATAGTCAAGAAATATTTGGGAACCAACTAATCAAAAAAGCATTTATTCAACAATTACTAGACTAGACATATTAGAGAATAAAAGTCCTTGGCTTCATTGTTTCAAAATTAAACTGACCGACAATATCATGGAAGTTTGTAAAATAATAAAATGGATAGTATAAACACGAAATTAGGTATCTAATCTCAGAAATAACAACTAAAAGGCATCCTTTGAAAGTTTAATGATTTAACTTTTGGGAAAACTTGCATTTCTAACAAGTCCCACGTGATGCTGATGCTGTTGCTTCAGGGACTGCAATTTTAGGAGACATTGGTCTACACTAAAAAAGTAAAGACCTTCCAAAAGGCTTTAAATAATTACCCTGACCAATTTATATTAACTCATTAAAAGATGTCAAGCACATACAGATACTTCCTCAGCTTTCTAATCTTGTAACATAGAGGTCAGTTATACACTCCCTTGCTCCTCTGTAAAATAAAATATTAGATAATGGTACAGATAAACTATATTGACCATGCACTGTATTCAATACTAAACACGTATATGTTATCTCATTAATCCTCACAACTATCCTTTGAAATATGTCGTTTTTATAAATCCCCATTTTATAGATAAGGGAGTGGAGGCCTTGGGGATAAGTAACTTGTCCAGAGTCGCACATGTAATAAGATGTGTGTGGGAGAGTCAGGGCCCACCACACGCTGTAATGCACTTAATAAGACATTCCACATCAAAAGAACGGTGATGGCCAGAGGTTGTCTGGAAGGCATAGGTTACAGTTATAAAAACAAGTTAAGAGCCACCTCAGGAACATTTCTCCAGGTTGATGTCCTTAACCTTCTATAAAAAGACTGGGATTCTGTCTTCTTTTATTTTGCATTTCAAGGCAAAGGCAGAACAAAGAAAATAAGGCACTGTGCGCCCTTAATGACATAAGTGGAAATCAGAAATAACACTAGCTCTAATGGAATGCTAGAGATTTATGCTGAAGTAGAACATAGAAAAAAAAAAAAAAGAATTCAACTTATAATGCTTGCTTTGTAAAGATATTGTTTAGATATCCTGGTATCAAGCAATTGGCAATATTAAAGATGATTTTTAGGATACCCGCTGATATTTCAAATATAAATAAAATGAAGTGGGATTAAAAAAAATTCTCTCATACATAAAAATCTATAACCAAAAGGCCAACATAATGTTCACCATCCTCTCTGTCCTTCCTCTTCACTGGACCCTCAAACCTCTGCCAGTTCCTGTTTTTCACCTCTTTTAAAAGCTTCAACTTCTACCAGGTCCCGACAGGCCTATCAGTTTTACCTCTACAAGCTATCTCCCAACAGCCCTCTCTCAGTCTCTCCAGGGACCCCTCTGACAGTCTCAACTGATCTCACTCCACACGCTCTCCCACACTTGCTGTCAGTTACCTTACAGCAGATCTCTGATGCTGTTCCACTGGGGCTTAAGTTCTCATGAAGCTGCGCTACCACAATGTGAAGTCAAACTTGTAAGCATGACACTTGAGAGCACATTTTTCCTTTTTATTGAAATATTTATTTGCCAATAGATGCTTCTTGTTGAATGTCTGCTGTACTGGTCATAAAATGGAATCAGATATTGAAAATGCTTTCTAAAATTTTAATTGAAATTTTATTTGACCCTTTTCATGCTTTCATTTGGAGGTGCTGAGAAAAAAATGCCTTAATCATATATGCAAAGTATTGTAACAACTTTTAATAGTAAAAGTGCCATACACATACTCATTCCTAACCTTCAAAATCATAAGGAAAATGTAGTAACAGCACAGAACCTGGAAGAGGCTTGATTTGGTTACAGAAGTCAGCGGGGGCTCAGGTGGCCAGAGGACCTGAACCACATTGAGCCTTCATGTTCTATGACATGTCATCATATAACACAGCTGTACATGCAAAACACAGAGAATGAGAAGCCTGCAAAACAGGCACACCACACGGTAAACAATCCCTTCTGGAAGACTCAACATGGCACATCAGAAAGTGGAACACACTACCCAAATAAGTAACACACATGAACAAATAAGAGTTAGCCCCAGAAAATTCCTGACAGCCTAAATTCTGAGACACAAGGTTGGACTTGTCCCTCCTAGGAAGTAAGGCAAGCCCTTCTTGCTCATAATTACCCTACTGAAGATCTGTCCAACAGTGCAACCCACTCCCACTTTATGTGATAAAAAATTCCATTCCCAGCCCAGTGCTGGCCACTGCAGGGAATATGTTTGTGGCCACTTTCCCTTCACTGGGTCATAGGGCAAGGAACAATTTTCTCAAAGCATAAGCCCCCAATTAGCCACAGCGGAATCACTTGGACTAATTAAAAACTGCATGTTCCTGAGGCCTGCTCCCAGAGACCCTGCATCAATGATTCTGCAGCGGTGCCCTGACATGTGCATTTTAAAATTATCTGAGACCTTTATGTAGTTCCAAATCTAAAACTGTGAGAAATCTAGCTTCCATCCTTGTCCACTTCACCCTGTTCTCTCCCTTCCACTATAGGTAAGTATTTTAGTAGTCTGTGATTTCTTTCCATTGTTTCTTTGGATAATATAAGCAAATATGATTGGGTATATGCACATACTGGTAACACACACAAACCTGCATTTTTTTTACAGGCTCTGCGTATACATTAAAGTTTGAAAACAAGGCTCTAGAGTCAGACATAATTTACTTGACCGTGGAAAAATTACTTAAATTATCAGGTTCTTCCTCTGCAAAACGGGGTTATTATTTTATAAAAGCTCAATATGATTAGCACTCAACAGATGAAAACTATTACCATTAACATTATTATTTATTGTTAAACGAATATTCAGTGGATACCCATTAGGACTCTGGAATTGTTCTAGACACTACAAATAAAGCAATATACAAAACAAATTTCCTACTCTGAAGAAATTTACATTCTAATAGGGAGTGAGAATAGTTAGGGAAGGTACTGCTGAGTGATGTGACATTTCCTGAATGAAATGAGGAACAAGCCATGAAATATCTAAGGCAAGAGAGTACTAGGCAGATGAAACAGTGAGTGCAAAGGCCCTGAGCATTTTTTGTTCATGGAAGAAAGACTATGTGACTAGTACCAGATAGACGCAAGAGGTGAGAACACAGGAGATAAAGTCAGGGAAGTAACCAGAGGCCTGATCATGCCAGGTGTAGCCAACCACGGTAAGGAATTTGGAACTCATTCTAGTGATGAGAAGCTACTGAAGACCTTTGAGCAGAAAAGAGATGTGATTAGTTTAAGTTTTCAAAGGATACTCTACCTTTACGTAGATTAAAAAAAAACGCTGAAAATGGCACAACAGTCAACACAGGGTGATCAGTCAGAAGACTACTATAGTAACTCAGATGAGAAAGGATGGTAAGTTCATCAAGAGTAGAAAAAGTGGAGATGAAAACCAATGACTGGATTCTAGATTTATTCTGGAGGTGGAACAGACAAAATCTGCTGATGGATTGGATGTGGTGTATTAAGAGAAAAAGAGAACTCAAGAATGATTCCAAGGATTTTGGCCTTAGCCCAATGGATAAGCAGAAATGCCATTTGCTGAGATATGGGATGTGGGGTTACAGGCATGTTTTGGGAAAGTATAGTCATCAAGAACTGTTCTGGCCATGTTATCAGACACCCAAAATGAAGATGCTTAAAAGGCAGCTGGAGTCTCTGGAGTTTAGGGAGAAGTCATCATCATGAGTACCCTACTTACTTCCATGTCCCAAGAGATAGATTATGGTGTCTCAAAGACATCTTCCAGCTCAAATATTGTCTGGCCCTGCATGATCTGGATCCTGGAGGTTCCTGAATGAATTTCAGGTAAGCGTAATAACTAGAAAGAGCAATATTTATTGCTGCTGAAGTCTGAAAATAAAGTAGTTTTGAGGCAGGAGGTGGTAAATGGCCTCTTGTAGCCCAATACCTACCACAGCACCCTAATAAGCAACAGGCATTTCTCCTGTTTGGTGGGAGATCAAGGCAGGTCAAAAGCTACCCACTATTACAAAACTTTCCTGGAAAGCACAAGTACAGGGAATACTTACTATAACAAAGAGAGGTTGGTGAGAGGTGCTGAGATATGTGTTCTACTAGATCTACAGGGTATGAGTCAAGCACTGTGACAGGGTAAGGAGAGTGTGAAAACACCTGCACTCATCCTTTTCCGAAGCACGTGTCCTAGGCAGTTGGGTACTCCTCCTCCTCGTTTCCATAACAGGCAGCTGTGTCTCTAGTATCCTTTATCTTTTATCATAATCTGTTTATATGCCTTTGTCTCCTACTCTGTGTCCTAGAAGCATAGGCACTGTGTCTTACTCATCCTTATACTTCTGTCCCTCGCAAACAGACTGATCTATGTAGGCACTTAACACATATTTGATGAAGAAATAGGAGAATGAGTCCCTTTGTGCAGTGTTGGGTCTTTCATTTTTTGTTTTTTTCTCTTTTTAATTTTTACTGAGAGCATTTAATGACAGAAAATTGAGACCTTCTTGAGAGATCTGGAGGAAGCAGGATTCTCTCTTTAACCCAAAGAACTAAGACAGCTTACTAGGGAGATGCAATTTCAGAGCCCCAGGGCTGCTAAAGGCAGGAGGGGCACATATTAGTATGAAGACCTGTAGTGAAAGCACCCTACTGAAGAGGCTGTGGACAACTCTGCAAGGCTGACTGGCACTGTCCACAGATGATGCATAAGATGCCAGCCACCAGCAAGATTCCACCAGATCCATCACAAGTACTTAGCTCAGTATAAGATCTGATTAAGGGTTCTGAGCCACGTTTTTATGGCCCTTGATTTCTAGTACCTGGACATTGACAGGAAAGACTGGTGGCTGTTAGACAGAACCTGTCTTGGATAAGATCATAATGTTCATAGATAAGAGTTAAAGTTCAGACCTCTAAAACCTTTTGTATTCTGCAGTATACAAGAGATGACTGACGTCTGCCCCTGGCCACTCCCAAGAGGATTATGCAAGTTTTTAAATTTCAGTACAGTCTGGAATGATGCTCTTCTACCTACAGAACTAGGTAACTTGGGCACTTGACAGTCAACCATTTGGCTAGTCATCGATTTTCAACCTTCTTCATCTCCTGAGACACATAAACTATTTACTAAAATTCTGTGACACAGCTAATCTGACAAAAAAAATAGGTATAATTTTGAGTCATTCACACAGGACAGTTATTGTTGTGTTGGCTGCTGTCATTTTGTTTTTATCCGAGAACTTAAGGGAAAAGAGGTCAGTGCCCCTGACTAAACAGGGATTGCATATTTTAAAAATTCTTGCGGTACACCAGATGAAAATTGCTGGGCTAGATTAAGGTTTAGAGTAACAATGTGAATTACCTACAATGCTGAGAAGTGAACAATGAGTGATCACTAAGGGAAATGGGCACGTATTGTTAACTTGGGTCAATCCCCACCCCCAAACCAGCACAACACAATCCTCTGGGTAAGTTCAAGTCGATAGCAGGCTGAAAACCTCCCACTGCTTGTGTCTTTAAACTAAAGACTTCTTGGTAATCGAAATACGCCAAAGCTGAGCATAATTACTAAAGAAAGCTCAACCTCCAACTGTGCCCGAAGGGCAGGTGGAATGTCCCTAACATGCTTGGGTCCCTGGGACGCCCAAAGAGCCCCACCGCCTTCGCTATCTACAATACACTGCACTCCTGTATCCCAGTTCCCTGTTGGCCAGACGCCGGTTCACTTCCCCAGCCTTGTAATAAGTCCGGGCCTCTCCTGCGCTGCCTGCCCCCGCCTCGGCCCCTCGGTCTTTCGGCTCACCCCAGGCAGCCAAACAGTCGATCTGCAGGGGCAGCTTTTCTAGGATCGGCACCGGTTCGAAGGCGTCGTGCATGGCGGCAAGCAGAAAGTCGCTGTGACAGTCTCACCCTGAGAGCACCGGGCCGGGGACGTGAACAGAGAACCACACTTAAGGGTCGCCTAGCATCTAGCCAGGGACCCCAACTCTAGGCCCTTCGGCAACAGGACCATCATCAACGCCGGACTTCCTGCTGGTCTAAGCCCACCCCTTCCGCAGCTAACGTCCCGCCCCTTCCTCTCGGCTCCAAAAGCATCTCCAAGGCCGCAATGATGCTTGGGCTCCCCTTTCGCCATAGACCCAAAGCTTTTCCGCGGTGGGGCAGCCATGGGCTTAACAGGAGGGAAAAGGATCTTAATCTTGGAGCTGTTTTAGGAAGTGTAGTGTGGTGGTGAAAGAATTCGGGCTTTGGCGTCAGTCCTGGGATGGAAATCTGCCATTTAGGAAATTAGCCGTGGTATTTAAGAAATTTAATCTCCCGAGGACTTAAATTTCCTTATCGGCATAATGATGGCAGTGTTGCGTGCCAACCTAGCGTTTTGTGCGTTTAGCAACGCCTGACATACTCAGCACTCAATAAATGGTATTTTAGTATTACTATTATAATCACAGGCATACCCTTAGATTTTAAAGGTTCTTCCAAGCCAGTGGTTCTCAAAGGGTGGACCCTAGACCATCAACAGCATCCTCATGACCTAGGGACTTGCTAGAAATGCGGAATCTCAGGTCTCATTCCAGCCCTTCTCAATCAAATTCTTTCCAGCAGCCTGTTTTAATAAGTTCCAAAGGTGAGTCCATGCACTTGAAAGTGAAAACCACTGCAAGAATGACCACATCTGGCAATTTACCCACAAGAAAACAGCAGGTATGTCATAAAATGAAGCATACTGGTTTAAAGCCAAAATGTAAAAGAAAAAAAAGGGGGGGGTCTATTATAGTAAAACAATGGCCCTGGTCACAACTTTTTTTACACAATGTCAGTTTCTTCATCTGTAAATTAGGAATATTGTCCTGTCTTTACCAAATGCTGTTTCTGATAATCAAATGAAGGATTTTCAAGTAGTAAGAAACACAAACACTGCTGAACAAATCTTATGCTTTATCATAGAAAGTGAACACCTTAAAAACTTAGAATTGCCAGCTGCTGCGTTGGAAGAAGGCCTAATACCTTATAGCCTCAGAACCAAGGACCAAGACTAAAAAAAGCAATGAAAACTATAAAGTAACAGGTCAATGTGACACTATAAATTCCTTCTGAACCTGTTCTTAAAAAAAATGACACTATATACAATCACAGTATATAAGCCATACAAAAAAGCAGAAAGAATTTATACTATAAACTTCTGCTTAACACAATAGCTTTTTTCTCCTGGTCTCCAGTTGACATTCAACAAGCCTCAAAAAATATTTGACCAACTATTCTGCAGCATTATGATTATTATTCACCTGCTGAGTTTTAGTATGGAAGAACAGAAGCATACAACAGTTACACCAGCCCTTTGCTAATGGGTTAACCTGAGAACAGTCGATTCCTCATATGGTTCCTTAGAGATGTTGCCTAAGTGATTTTTTAAAAAAATCACCACAGCAAACAGCTATAGAGAAATGTTATATAAATGTAACTACAGTATGATTTAATGAAGACTGTGGTTGAGTGGTTATTGGTTTCAACAGATAAGAAGATGATACAGAATAAAAACCATGGAAGGAAAATTCCCATGACATTTTGGGAGAAAGAAGGGTGTTTACAGAGAAAATGTGAAAAAAAGAGAAAAACACATTAATTTTGTTAAAATTGTTTTTATATTAAAAAATGGCATGAACTTCTATGTAGAACAAAACTCTTGGGAAGGCAAAAGTAGACAAAACCGTTTAAACAGAAATATAGTGTTTCAAATGAATCCCATCACCTTGTGATGTCTCTTATAAACAGTCTCTAAACCAACACCAGATACAAGAACAGTTGATTCCTAAAGAATGAGCAGCAGTCAGGGCCTCCAAACTACTTCATGCAGGAAAACTTTAAGCTAGAAGGACCTGTTTCCTTTGTATTATTATTAGCTCCTGCTTCTGAAGAATAACAGCACTTAGGGTGCTCACTCACAAGCACTTAGATGGAGCACCTCTCTGCATCTAGTGCAACACCCAGTGAATGGCATGAAGGCAAAAGAGCACTGCCTAGGACTCTGCAATGCTGCCTTGGAGGCTTACAAAACAGTAGTTAAAAGTTCTGGAGTGTGCACCACATTGCCAGCAATGGGATGTGTCACAATAGCAGATGTCAAAGAGTTAAGCTAATATTTCTCTCTAAAGTACATCTCAAATAGAAAAATCTTTAATATACACCTTTTGTAAACAAAATTGCACTTGATTTTGCTTTTTTAAACGATCTTAATTACACTGTAACAGTTTTCTTTCCCCTTTTTTCCCCTTTCTTTTCATCATTGATAAAACCATGGCTCCTTAAGTTGGGACTTTTTCTTCCCTCAAAACTACCTCTGCAAGTTGTAACCTTGGCTTCCCAGGAAATGGAAAGATTATTAACAATTTCCCCCATCACCTATGTAACTCCTTAAATAAATAAAAATTACAGGCAGTTGCTCCTGGAGATTACATATTGTGGTGTTGATGTCTTAAGACGTTAAACTTTTTAGTTTGACAGATTAAACAACTTAAACATCATAGAAGGTTCAGGAACAACACACATAAGTTGCATAAACATCCATGTCAGGGTATAGGAGGGAATGGGGCATCAATGTTGTAACTAAGAAACTTGTAGATTTTTCTCTTCCTATGAATTTGTTGTCAATAAGATGTTCTCCTAGTTCTGACACCTGTGGCCAGCTCCAAAGCACAATCAAGGAACAGATCAGGATGTCATTGCATCCTTTAATCCCATGGGGCAATGTAGATTGACAGAAGCTGATCTCTGCCCAGATACTAGTCATCTTCAACTGCACATCTTCCCACTCTTTACTCCATTTTGGACCTTTCAAAATGTGTGATCATTCGTTCCTAGGGGGAAAAAGAAAGGTTTATTCAAAATACATTAATTTTAAATGGTCTGCATTCCCAGTATCTTCTATGTAGATGAGGCATACACACATTTTCTGCAAGTACCTGTTAATGTTCATTAAATACTTAGATAGATGGTTCCTAATCATCTATGAAGTTTTGAAAGAGACATATTCAGGCCCCACACAAGATTAACTGAATCAAAATCTTTAGTCTTCTGTACATTAAACAACAAATCAAAAGGTTTTAGAGTCAATCAGGATGATTAAACAAATGCTTAAGACGAAGCTTTAATAAAAATGTGTACTTCCTCTGATTCAGGAATTTAACTAGAAGAAATAGTCCAGGATGTGGACAAAGATTTAGAAACAAGCATTTCTACTCCAACACACAGAATTATAATAAAAATAAGTGTCCAAAACTAAAGAATTGTGTAAAACTATGCTATGCCCATATAAAGAAATATATACTCATTAAAATTACATTGATGAAAAAGTTCTAGAGATCTGTTGCCAACAATGCACATATAGCTAACACTTTAATCTTGAAAATCATTAGGATAGTCATTTCATGTTTTTCACCATAATTTTCTGGTGCGCTCAAAAGGCTTTCTGAGATCTAATATTCAGAACATGTCCAGAACTAGTTCCCATTAACTCAGAATGCAGTTCTTACATAAGACTTCATTGTGACCTTCCATATAAACTGTATGCAAGGATACTAAAGCTTAAAAATCAACACAAACATAACAAGTACTAATTATAATTCTTAATATCTGAAGAGGACAGTAACAGACAATATTGAATAACAGGTAACTTAAGTTTATATGATAGTCCTTTCTCAATTTTTAAATTATTTTTGCCTTGATTAAGTAAGGCGTAAATCTGAATTTCTTAAAGACAGAGGAACTAGAATGTGAGACAGTATGGTATCAGCTATCCAAATTAAACAAACACATTCTCAAGTCTGACCATATAACTTTGGAAAAGGGGGACATATACAGAAAGTAAACATTATTGAATATCTGAGATCTAATATTAGTATTTCTGTTCTCATCCTTTTCATTGATATTCTTACTGCATCAAATAAAGGAAATCTCCCCAAACAGAAAACTTATGACTCCCTATTAAGTCACTGGAACCCACATTTTATGCATGATTTAATTACTAACCTCATCTGAATCCAGAAGGGCTGGAAGTGCTCTGCAGAGAGAAAAACACCAAATTGAATCATGTAAAATAAAGCCATAGTGGTTCATAAAGGACAGTGGAATAATGAATGCAATTTAAACCTTTTTCGGGGTAACTATAAGATTTGTATCTTATTAATGGCCGTTTCATAGCAGGGAGGGGACTAGTAAATTAAAAATAAGAATCCAAATTACTAAAATTCTACGGAAAAACAAAACAAAACATGTTCTGAACAGGACCATTGTTAATAAAATTATAGCCATGGAAAGGAACTAAATAATTCCAAAAATAAACAAACAAAATTGAAACACACTCATAGATATGGAGAAAAGACTGACAGTTGCCAGAGGGAGGGAGGCTGAGCGACTGGGCGAAAAAGTGAAGGGATTAAAAAGTACAAATTGGTAGTTACGGAATAGTTATGGGGATATACAGTGTAGCATAAAGAATATAGTCACTTCCGGCCAAGATGGAGGCATAGACAGACACACTGCATCTCCCTCCACAACTAAGAAGGATTACAACTACCACAAAACTAGAAACAACCAGAAGTTCCAGAAAATCAAACTGCACGAAAGTCCAGCAAACAAAGATATAAAGAAGAAATACTCATCCAGACAGGTAGGAGGGGCAGAGAGGACGCAGTGTGGTGGCTGCAGCGGCAGTGGGCAGACCGGCGGAAAGCACAGTCACATGTTTTAAAAAGGCAGGAGGGACACCTAGGGAGCATTCCCAGCTCCTCACCTCACCTAGCAGCTCACGGTCCCAGCATGGGGGAAAATCAAGCCTCATTGCTTCTGACTGTGCAAACCAGTGGGGCTTGGGGTGGAGGCAGAAACTGCCAGTCTCAGCAGAGTCCGCTTGTTTAAAGGGCCCCCATGGTCCTAGAATGTCCACAGACCCACCCACTCCGGGAACGACAGCCAGGACAGCAGCTAGAGGGGCGCCAGTCTGATGTAGAAGTGGGAGAGGTGCCTGGAAAAGGGGCTAGTGCTGGGAAGGGGGCATTGTTCCCTCTTGGACACCTCCCCCACACACAGCGCCACAATGTGGTGAAACAGGTCATCCTGTACTGAAGAATCCCTAAGGCTCTGCCCCTTACAACATAACAGGAGCGACAGCTCTACCTGGGACGCAGAGACAAACAAACACGGGAGCCTGTCAGGATGAGGAGACAGAGAAGTATGGCCCAAAAGAGGGAACGGATCAAGGTTCCAGTGGGAGAACTAAGTGACGAGGAGATAGGCAACCTAACAGACGCAGAATTCAAAACACTGGTGATAAAGATGCTCACAGGTTTGATAGATATGCTTGAATATAGCAGACGCATAAGGGAAGAAGTGAAGGTTATGCTAAGTGAAACAAAGGAAAATCCACACAAAACCAATGGTGAAGGGAAAGAAAGCGGGGTTCAAATCAATGATTTGGAACATAAGGAAGAAAAAAACAGTCAACCAGTGCAGAATGAGGAAGCAAGAATTGAGAAAATGAGGAAAACTTTCCAAATTTTGCAAAGGAGATGGACATACAGGCTTGGGAAGCACAGAGGGCCCCGGGCGAGCTGGACCCAGAGGGGACCACACCAGGACACATCATGACTGAGATGCCAAAGGTGAAAGATAAAGAGAGAGTCCTGGGGGTAACAAGAGAGAGGCAAAGAGTTGCCTACAGGGGGTGCCTATAGGACTATCAGCTGATTTCTCAGAGGATGCTTTGCAGGCAGGAAGGGACTGGCAAGCAGTATTCAATGTGATGAAAGGCAACCTGCAACCAGGGTTACTCTGTCCAGCAAGGCTATCATTTAGAATGGAAGGGCAGATGAAGTGCTTCCCAGACTAGCTGAAGTTAAAGGAGCTCTTCATCACCAAGCCATTATTATATGAAATGTCAAAGGGACTTACTTAAGAAAAAGAAGATCAAAACTATGAACGCTAAAATGGCAACAAACCCACAAGTATCAACAAGTGAATCTAAAAAATAAAAAGAAAATCCAACTAAGCAAACCAGAATAGGAACAGAATCATAGGTGTGGGGAACATTTGGAGGGTTATCTGCTGGGAGGGGGGAGGGAAGAAATGGGGATATGGTGCAGGGATTAAGAAGCATAATCAGTTGGTACAAAATAGACAGGGGAAGTTAAAAATAATATAGGAAAGGGTGAAGCCAAAGAACTTATATACACGACCCATGGGCATGAACTAAGGGGGGGTGGGACTGCTGGAGGGAAGGCGGGTACTGGGCGGAGGGGAGCAAAGGGGAAAAAATTAGAATTACTCTAACAGTGTATGGTGCCATGTGGTACTAAAATTTCGGGGTGGAAGGCACTTTGTGAAGTGTATCTCTGTCTGACCACTGTGCTGCACACTTGAAACTCATACAAAATAATACTGAATGTAAACTGCAATTTAAAAAAGTAAAAACAAAAAAAGAAAATAAAAAAAGAAATTCTAAAAGAATTATCCCAGTAATTTTGCAAAAGCTCTATACCAAAATCTTTCTAAGCAAAGATGTCATCTGAACAAATAATCTCAATTACTTTTGTTTGTGTATCATTCTTAATCTTTAATTATTTTTAAACACATTTTTAATGTTTTTAATTGTTCTTTTGAGTATTTCGTCTTTTACTTCTAAAATTAATTACAAGCATTCTCTTTAGTATACTTGGCCCCTCACTCCTTAAAATCATAAAAGTAATACTAACTTTGAAATAGTATTTTTGTAGTAATGGTTCAAAAACTTACACATCTGTCACAGAAGAAGGAACATTCTCTTCTACCCATTTCAAATCATCTTCCTGCTGGGAACATACAAGTACCAGTTGTTACTAAAATGCATAAAATAATACATCTCGAGTAAGAATCTAAAGAGGTCTCAAAATCTTTAAACTTTTGTCACTCTGAGGTAGTACATTCATGTAACAAATGGGACTGCTAACAGCAAAGTCAAATAACTTAAAAAACTACATAACCGAAATATAAGATGATGCCCTATATTCTTAAATGCTTTCTGCTCAAGGGTCTAATACCTAGTGTTCATTTCATGTAAGCTTTACTCCTTAGAACTGAGACAAAGTGCTTAATGTATTAGGTTGGCCAAGAAGTTTGTTTTTTTCTGGATGATGGCTGTAGTAGCACTTAGTTGTCTTTAATTTCATTTGAAACAACTTTTTTAGATTATATTGTGACAGCTGTCATTTCAGCATGCATTAAAAAAAACATCAAAACTGGTGAATTTTTGTGCAGCCATTTTAACATTGAAGATGGGAGAAAATAAGCTACATTTCGGCATATGATACTTTATTATTTCAAGAAAGGTAAAAATGCAACTGAAATGCAAAAAAGGATTTGTGCAGTGTATGGAGAAGGTGCTGTGACTGATTGAATGTATTAAAAGTGGTTTGCGAAGTTTTGTGCTGGAGATTCTCGCTGGATTATGCTCCACAGTCAGGTAGACGAACTGAAGTTGATAGCAATTGATAGCAATTGAGACATTAACTGAGAACAATCAATGTTATACACCACACAGGAGATAGCCGACATACTCAAAATATCCAAATCAATAGTTATTGGTGAAAATGAAAAATGTGTCTTTTAATTTTACAGAAAAAAACTAAACACACTTTTTGTCCAACCCAATAGAGTAAAATGCACAATTCCAAAAAAAAAGAAAACCAGAAAATTCTGAATAAAAAACCTGATCTTTACTACAAAAAAGACTTTAGGTTACTAATAAGGCTATGTCTTCGCTGATGAAAACCATTAAACAAAATCATTAGACTGGTCTGGTCCCTTTATAGGACATAGTAGCAACCTGTTTAAAGATTACTAAGCTCTAGATAGAATCACTTGCTGTCTCTGTTTTTAAAAATGTAAATGTAATATATTAAAAGATTTATAAAGCAAGCTTAATTACAGCATAGGTAATGAAAATAATTAAGGCCTAAACATAACTGCTGAGCTCCAACAAGGTCTGGAAGACAGGGCAAACAAGAAAGAAAAGAAGTCATACTTACTGCTTTGTTTACTTTAGTATTTCCATTTGGTTCTTGTTTGGTACTTCTCATTTTCATTCCTTCTGTTGAAGGAGAAAAAGGAGATTGGTTAACAATGTCAGCATACTAAGTGATTGCAAAAATGAATTCAGAGCTTTATTTTAAGCTTACTGACATTGAATTATATAACAGATGTTTCTCCATCTTTAGATTTATGCTGGGAAGTTCAAAACCTCATTTTCAGCTCATCTTTAGGAAGCAAACTAGACACTCACTGCTACCTGATGTACAAAATGTACCACAGCTTCATCTTAAGATTCATGCCCTTATTTTTGTTTCTCCCTAACTTCACCCCATGCACAGTTGTAAAATAATAAACAATGTAATTATATCAAAGTATTTTGATTTTGATACTCAAAATTCTGTACAGTTGATCCTTGAACAACATGTATTTTAAGTGTGGGTCCACTTATACATGGTTTTTTTTTTCAATAAACACAGTAACTGTATTTTTATCTCATGATTTTAATGACACTCTTTTCTGTAGCTTGCTTTACTGTAAAAATACAGCATATAACATATAAAATATGTGTTAAATGACCTTTTATATTACCAGTAAGGCTTCCTTCCAGTCAACAGTAGGCTGATAATAGTAAAGTTTTGGTGAGTCAAAAATTATAAATGAATTTTCAACTGCATAGGGAGTCAGCACCCCTAACCCCCACATTGTTCAGGGTCAACTGTATTTACTTTATTTCTAAAACCAGAAAGGAACATTTAAAGCACAAATAAACAGCATATTTTATCACTACCAAAGCTTTCTTTCAGCATAGGTTCCTTTTGTTCATCCTCTTCCTCTTCCTCAGACAATGGTGAGAAGGCAAACCTGGGAGAACAAAGGGAAAATGTGAGAGAAAAAATCAGAAAACTACAAAAACTGCTCTGCTATCTGGATTTTACAGGACTAATCATTGAGGCTCCCAGTTATAGTCATTCATAAAATTAGTTTGCTGAATAATAAAATAATTCTTCCCCTTCAGAAAGCATTCAATTGTCTGCATTAGCAAGGGAGAAGCAGAACATACCATATTTATAAGAGCAGGCTCAGCCACATACTACCTGTGACTTTAGACAAGCTACTTATACTCTGTGCCCCAGTTTTCCATCTGTAAATGGGGATAACAGGATATTACTCACAGAGGTGTTCTGCAAAAAGTAAGTAAGTCATTTCAAAAAGTGCTTAGAGTGCCCTGACTAGTGTGGTTCCATTGGCTGGGCATCCTTCCACAAAGCAAAAGGTCACCAGTTTGGTTCCTGGTCAAGGCATGTGCCTGAGTTGCAGGTTTGGTCCCCGGTTCAGGCATGCATGAGAGGCAACCAGTTCTCTCTCATACTGATGTTTCTTTCTCTCCCTCTTTTTCTCCCTTCCCCTCTAAATATAATCTTTTTTTAAAAGTGCTTAGAATAACACCTGACACACAGTAAGCATTCAACAAATGTTCATTTACAAGCATATGTATCACACATGTAATTTAAAATCTCAGCCTTCAGTTTGATAGTTGAGATGAAGTCCTGACTGTGTATGTTTTTAGGTAATTAAAATCTCCTTCCAAGTGGAGAACTGGGAAAATGAAGGCCTAATCTGGTATATCTCAGATATCTTTCCTTCACAACTTCCAAGACTTGGAGACAGGTCATTCCTAGAATGCTTTAGCTTTAAACTTGCTCTGTATTTACTGTTTTTTATTTGCATTCTACCTTGTTTTTAAATCTCCCTTCTATGATTAAGAAAGAAAACTCTATAAGCTAG
This sequence comes from Furipterus horrens, assembly GCF_987537825.1. NCBI lineage: Eukaryota > Metazoa > Chordata > Mammalia > Chiroptera > Furipteridae > Furipterus > Furipterus horrens. The sequence continues at coordinate 148,821,534 of NW_028327173.1, forward strand.
GACTAACAGGAAACACCTGGAACTAGTTAAACAGTAACTAATAAAATTTCAGAGTAGATATCAAAGTTAATGAAGACACTTGAGAAGCATTTATTTTAAAGTGAGAATTAAGATGAGGAGGCTCACTCTCACCACCTCAATTCAACCGTCTAGCCAACACAATAATTTGGAAAGGAATAACACTGTCATGATGTTAGCTAATAACCAATCTACTGAGAAAACCTAGAAATTATCAGAACAACATGCTAAAGTATGGCAGAGGTGCCTCGCACACCCTAGGCTCGGTTGGAAGTTGCTCTGTCCAGCAGAGGCTTCGTGACCAAAGCGGAACAAACTTTTACCCAGGACATTTCATTATGTCTGGGGGAAGGAAGGTGACTGCTCTCTCTAGTGGAGAACAGCGATTAAACCTTCTTCCCTTATGCCTTTTATTGAGGAGGATACACACGAGAGATACAAGGTCAAGATTCATAAATCATCAATAGTTTGGAGGCGTTAGGATTACAGTCGACAGTAACAGATTACATGTACTAGTACAGAGGGCACAGTGACCAGTCTGTGTCAGGGTCTATCAAACATCTTGACGCCACACTGGCAGTAGGTGCAAGGTTTCATACATTCCTATCTAGAGACTGTTTATGTTATACTACAGGTAAAGAAAATAGAGCAAGTTCTAAAACATAAAAGCATAATAAGCATTTTTCAAATCTAATTCCCATGGCAGCCCTCTGAGTGGTTGTCAGTCATGTTCCGCACGCAGCCTTATGCTGAGTCTGAAAGACAAGCACGGCTGGGATGCCGGCAGCAGTCATGCTCAGGCCGGGGCTACAATTCCCTAAACCACGAGGAGCGGTTGCCCACAGTAAAGTAGGAGGGTTGAGGGATATGATAAATATACAAAAACCAATAGCATTCCTACATATATGGAAATTCACATGTATTATTTTTAAAGTATGCATCCTAAGCCCTGGCTGGTGTGGCTTAGTGGGTTGAGCGCTGGCCTGTGAATCTAAGGGTCACCAGTTAAGATTCCCAGTCAGGGCACATGCCTGAGTTGTGGGCCGGGTCCCCGACTGGGGCATGAAGAGGCAACTGATCGATGTTTTTCTCCCCCCACCCCAAAAAACAAATGAATAAAATCTAAAATAATAATAATAATAAAATAATAATAATAATAAAGTATGCATCCTAAGAGTCATAGAATTTTTAAAAAACGTTTGTTATAAAACGTATCTCAAGCATTGAAAGAACTAAAAAAAGTCAAAGATGAAATGATTAAGTTTTCCCTAATTAATCCATTAATTCAATTAAATTCCAATAAAAATCTGGTAAGATTTTCCTGGAGTTAAACAAACAAGGTAAAGATTTTATTAAAGAGAAAGACCCAACAGCAAAGGACATTTTTTAAATAACGACTAGGAGGAGGGTGGTTTAGGCCCTCCAGATAACAAGACTTATCAGGAAGCTAAGATATTTAAGTGTGCTACTGATGCAGGATCAGAGCAATTGAAGAGAACAGAGAACTTACAGTCAAACAATTCTTGATCAATGAAATCTCAATTTTGAAATTTTTTAAAAATTAGAACATTATGACTTTGCCTCAAGCTAGGAAAGGATGTCTTAAACTAGACACAAAAAATACAATCCATGAAAAAAAAGTTGACAAATTTGACTGCATATTTAAGTTTTTCTATAACTAAGAACACCATAAAAAAGTTCAAAGATAATCAACAAATTTTGGTTATAGTTAATAGTTAGAGATAGTAAGTATGATGGGGGAAAAAATGGGTCAAGGGACTATTCAAGTGCCTAAGAACAGATATATACAAAGGTAGTTAACACATCATTGTAGCTTATTTTTATTTTTAATGCCCCCTATGCATAAGAGGTAACATAGCAGGCCTTTAGAGGGGTCTACTTAAAAGGATGACCCATGGCTGGTGTCTGGGAACCTGGCACTTGACCTGTTCCCTAACTGATAAGGCTGAATCACTCTGCCTAGACTATCTGTACAATACAATACATAATAAACTTTACTTACCTTCCGGGAATCTGGAATTTGGGTCCTTATCAAATAGAGGGTGCTTATGTGTCAAGGCCCCAATAAAAACCCGAGTGCTGAGTCTCTAATGGGTTTCTCTGAGCAGAAACACTGCCAGTGCACTTTTTGTTGTGGAGGAAGAGCGCACTTGATGTACCTCCTCAGAGGAGGGAAAGAAAATACGGATTTTTCTAGACTCCACCTGTGTCTTTACCCCATGCTGATCACATCATTTTGCTATAAAAATCTTTTGTTCTAAGTACAACTGTAAGCTGAGTCCCATAAGGCCTCCTAAACATAGGGTGGTCTTGGGACCCTGAACCACCCCAACTAAAAAAGTCCAAATGCCCATCAATATAGAAATAAGTTAATTAACTGGACTACATCTGTACCAATTAATATTGTGCCATCCATGAGAGTAGTTAATGTTAATTTAAACCAGTTGTCTTGGAAGGAATTTCCACAATGCACTATTGAGTAAAAGAAGATTCTATATCTGAACAAAGAATAAAATGTGGAAGGACACATCACATTAGGCTGGTAACATGGAGTTATAGGGAGTGGGCACAACATTAGACGAGAGAGAAAAGAAAAGAGGTAAAGCAAAAAAAATAATTTTTAAAGACTGAAGAAAGGGACAAATTTTATACAGGAGTGGGCAAAATTAGGTTTATAGTTTAATACATATTTATATAGTACAATAATTAATAATAATACAAAAATAAGCTTGTGTTTCACGTACTCACAACTATAAACCTATTTTGCCCAGCCTGCCTACAAATGTAACTAGCAAGTGAGCAGATCAACAGATTGATGTAAAGGACGATCATCAGAATGTCTGGGTTCCTTCTGAATAGCGTGAGTTTAGATCGTCTTTATTTTCTTTCACATCATTCTTTTTTAACTTTTTTTTTTTTCAAGGAACACAAATATTAAATGTATAGCATGAAAAGACAAAGTTATTTTCATGGGACAAAAGAATGTTATTTATTTTCTAAGTTTTTTACTGGTATGTCTGATTACAAAATTAGTTGATTAGTTTTACGATCTCATCCTTTTCCTTCTTTGGTGGTGTGTGGTTGTGTAATATATGCTCTTAACTGTCTAAACACACAAAAGGGAGAGAAAGAAAAAGAAGGGAAACAAAGGCATATATATGGTCACAAAATAAAGACAAACAATTCGTATATAACTAAGATTTGCCTATATCTGGAAAAAGCAATTTACATGTGGATTTTTAATTCCAAAGTCATTCACCTAAGTTTTCATTTACCCTCTCATTTGTTACAAAGTGGGCTGGGCTACTGACTACAGAAATTGTTCTTTCCCCCTGGACACTAGGCAGGTGCAACTCTTATTACAAGTGTCAACTCTATCTACTTCCCTTATTTTCCCAACTACCTATGTTATCAGATGTCAGAAATGAAAGGGACTTCATATCAATTGGTTCAATTTCCTCTCATTACACAAAGAGGAAACTAAGGCTCACATTGGTGAAAAGAAGCAACATGACAAAAATCACAATGCAAATTAATAGGAGAGCTGAGACAGGACCCTAACTCTACTGAATGCAGACCCACTGAGTATTCCTTCCATCCTAAAATGGCCCTCACACTGACACTCACTGAACCACCCTTATTTGATAACACAGTCATTCAATGGTTAGCAGCATAAATAAGAAGTGTCCAAAAACCTCTGGTTGTTTGCAGATGGTCGCCAGAGAACCATGATGACAAAGAGGATCATGGAGAACAGCAACCGCCAGATTGCATCGTCCACCCACAGTTCCCGCCAATCCTACCAAAGGGGAAAAAGTACAGTTACTACATTATCTTATCCCTTTGTTTACAAGCCCTATGGCATAGAACAGCGGTTCTCAACCTGTTGGTCGCGACCCCTTTGGGGGTTGAACGACCCTTTCACAGGGGTCGCCTAAGACCATCGGAAAACATAATGTAATTATATTGTTTTTGTGATTAATCACTATGCTTTTTAATTATGTTCAATTTGTAACAATGAAAATACATCCTGCATATCAGATATTTACATTACGATTCATAACAGTAGCAAAATTACAGTTATGAAGTAGCAATGAGAATAATTTTATAGGGGTCACCACAACATGAAGAACTATATTAAAGGGTCGCAGCATTAGGAAGGTTGAGAACCACCAGCATAGAACAAAAATCACTTCTTTATTAATTCAACCTGTATGTACTAAGAGCCTGCTGTGTGCTAGATACTGTACTAAGTGCTGGGGATACAAAGTGAAGAAAGTTTCTTCCCCCTGTAGTGTTTACTATTGTTAAAGAAAATGAATCAACTGAATAGAGCACTTGGGAGTGCTTCATTATAGCTCTGATATTATTTGGGGAAGGGTTTCTATGCAAGGTAAGAGAAAGTAAAACATTAGATTGTTATTTTTTATAATTTTAACTTTAATTAATTTATTTTTAACCAAAATGGAGCCATAGGTATGTCCAGAAATGCTACTGGCCACAATCTTTGTGCTCAGCTCTTAGGGGCCTGACTTCTACTCAGATTAGCAGTATTCACACATATTTAATGTTTAGGTGTCTGGATTTTTAAAAATTTTTTAGTTAGGACTACATTGGGTTATGACAGACTGCAGTTATCACTTATAAAATTCTTTCCCCCTATTGGGATATATAATCAGATATCCCCCCAAAAAATAAAAAATAAAACAAAAAATCCTACCATACCAAGGACCATAGTAGTATAGAATCCTTGGAGAAGGGACGCATTCTAACTCTCAGAGTGGAGTCCTAGCCCTAATTTCTGGTGAGGTACAAACCTCACCATTGTCATCAACACCATTATCTGTGTATAAAACAGTGCACTATTTACAAATGCATGTGTTTATAACTCACCGATTGACAAGTCACTATCCTGAACTTCATGGTTGTCCAGATGATAAACACAATAGATGCTAACAGGAAGTGAAAAATCTGGTCAGAGTATAAATATTAATTTACATCCCCAATTACATCCTCTGTTTCTGGGTAAGTAGACTCCCACACATCCCTAACACCCAATATATCACAAGTCATTTTAACAAATTTATTCAATACAAATTTACTTTACAACTAGTATAAGCAAGGCCCATACTCTTGCCAACCCATCTGCACTTAAAGAATAATTTTATTTACTATCTGGCTACTTCAGTAATCCTCATAACTGGAAAAGAAGGTATTGGAAATATGGCTTTTTCCAGCATTATCAACAATGTAATTTTTTCCCTTCCCTTATCCTTAGTATAGTAACGCTAACTTTTCTTCGACTGGTCAGATGGGAAAAAAATGGTTGACAAAATGACCACAAGATAAACAAAGCTGTTGGTTCCAATCATAGGCCAGACCTCTCACTCCTGGTACAAGGGGCAAAAGACAGGCAAATTAGCCTACTTTGCCTATGGTCTACCTAATGTCTGTGTTTTATGCATGCTTATGACATATGTAAAAGCAATATAATAGCAATGAACCCTACAGGTATTTAATAAAGCCAGATAAGCCAGTATTAATATAAAAAGGAATCTAGATGCTCAAGCTAACTTGCCTCAAGAAAAAGAATGCCTCAGAAAAGAATGAAGACAGGAGCGAGATATACTAAGAACTGAAATTATATACAATTGATTTTCAGCTATTATACTTAAAATAATATGTGGTTCTCAATCTTATTTGAACCATAGATCCCTTTGAGAATTTGACAAAAGCTAAAGACTCCTTTCCCCAAGTGAAACGTACAAAAGTTTCTAGGTAATTTTAGAAAGCCCACCTATGGCTTCTCAGGTTAATCTCTGTTTTAAAAGGAGGGCATTTAAACAGCAGAATAAAGTCCCCAACTTACCTGCCACTGCCAAGATAAGCGTGTTGGTGAAATGTCGGTACAGAGAGAGTTTTACAATGTTCCTCCGAAGTTTTAATAGCTTCATTGTTTGAGTCAGGCTAATAAATATGTGTTTGCAGGTCAAGGAAATCAACATTCAGATAAAGCAATAAGTTAGTAAATTAAGTAAGCCTCAAGTCCCTTTGAGGATCTGGGGTCACACTGACAGAGTTGGATCCCAGAGGCCTTACAGCTCTTATTCTCAACCTCACAAATACCCGAAGTCTCACCATGATTACTAACAAAGTCTTCATTTTTAATGACACTGCAGAGAAGATAAAACCAGAATAAAAGAATGGAAAAAAAAAATAGAAAAAATATAAAAAAGAAAGGCAGGAAGATACTTTCTAGAGAAACAAAGATGAAAAAGAAAGACAAATGGAAGAAAATGAAATAAAAATAAATAACAGACAAGGAAACAGCAGATGGCATCTTCTTCTCTCTTCCTTTAAAGTAGGTGGCTCTCCATGTCCCAGCTAATCCAGTCTAGGGTCACAAATACTCTTGCCTACAACCTCCCAGAGTTCTGCAGTCAGTCCCCTCATGCCACGTTAAAAACCCTGCCATCAGCTCCTGGTCAATTCTGAATTAAAGGGACCATACAATTATACTTGGCTGAAAATCCCAGGCAACTAGTTAGGTTCTAAAAGCAAAGCTCTCCATTTTCAGAGCATTATTCCCAAGCAGAAGTTGCCACAGAAAGGCAGGAGGGGAAGTGATGACTAAAGACAATATGTGCTTTCACGTCTAACTTTCAGAATCAGCAGATATTAAAATAAGTGAGTTAGCTGGACCTTGGTCTGCGCTCTGACAGAGATGTCGCTGCTCCCTAATCATTGGGTTATCTTACTATATAGTCCAGTCCCTCTCGCCACTCTTCCCGATACTCACAGAGGTTTACAAAGCACCCTTGGAAGATATTGGCCTAGGGAAGCTTTGACTATTTGGACCCAAGACCCTTCCATTTCAAACTTTTTTGATATGTGACAATCCACTCAAATTCACAAAATTACCATTTGGTTTACACTCAGTTTTTTTTGTAACAGTCAGTCTATCAGGACAATAATATTGCAAAATTACGCATGGGACCAAAAACACAAAAACCAAAACAAATTTTTAAAAAACCCCAAAAGATAAAAGTCCAAAAACTTGAATCCTTCATTTAATAGGTCAAGTCCCTAAATAAACAAATGTTTAATTTTAAGAAGAAAAAATTTATTCAAATAGACACTTATTTATCTGCTGGTTTACTCTGCCTGTAAATGAATCAGTATTTATTTCAGAGTGGAAGTCTTTAGACAATTCCACATCAGCTTTTAAATAAAGGTACAAAACACCCTTTAACAGTTAAAATCTGCTAGACCTACATAGAATTTTAAGACTCAAACAATCTTATGTAGCTCCTGAAATCACATTTTAAGAATCAAAATCTTTTCATCATTTTCAAAGCATTTAATTCTTTGCAGAGGCTGAAAGAGCAGCAGAGTAGTCAATAATTCTACCACTAAGTGGACTGTACATACAAGATCAAAACGAGGCAAAAAGGCTCATTAAAAATAATAACCAGAACTTTCATGTTTTTGCTTAGTCCATAGTCACCAGCTTCTGATACAATTTTTTAAATTAAAAACAAACAAACAAACAATAACAACTGGTTACCTCAGCACTAAGGTTGTTAGACCAAAAATACCCTAATCCCCAGATTGAGGAGTAATCAACAGAAGTGGTAAAAACCCTTTGCGGAAAGATGGATGGAAACCCATATCCAAGGGGAGAAAACGGACCGCCATCACACAAGCCAATGAGAAGGATATCCACCAGCACAGGGCAGTGTCTAGGAAAGCCAAGGGGATAAAGGCCAAGGAAGCAAGATCAGGCTGGGCCTGCAGACAAAGAAAAAGAGGTGGTGAAAAGAGACGTCCAGAGATGCACAGAGAAGAAAGCACCACTCGGTTCAGTGTTTGTGTAATCATCTGGAATGGTTTTTCATTTGAACTGAAACAAAATAAAAAGGAGTAACACTTGGCACCTACATCCCTGTGCCCCTCTGACAAACCATCATGTGGAATATAAACCTGTAAGTGTTTCATGCAAACTGTAAATTACAAACTCAATACAATAAAACATGCTGCTAACCACCACAGAGTGCCTAATAAGCTAAAATCCATTTTAAGAAGTGCCCACATCAAAGGTTTGGTGGTATAAGACTCCATCCCATTCTATCATTTTGATTTTGGCTACAATTCTAAAAAGACTGTTTTCATATTTAAAATTACTGCATCATTAACATATTAAAAATTATTGCTCTCCTAAATTGTAATATATTGTAATTTTACAAAAAAGAGCGTAACTCAAAATATATTAAGACAAGTATCTGTCCCCCAAACTGTTTTGCTTGTTTTCATAAATTTACATATATATATAAAAGATGCTATTTATAACTCTAATTATCCAATCACCAGGGTATTATTAAAAGGATATCCATAAAATAAAACAGGCATCAATTGCTGACAGGGCCAGGTTTACTATCAAAGCCAAGGGATAAGCAAAGTACTACAGCAGCAGAAGAAAGAAAATGCAATTGACAGAGGGTTAAAGTTGCTAAAAGTCTAAGGAAATTACACACACAGGACAGTGTGATTTGAACACCTAATTTGCATCCTAAAGTGTTTTATTTAAGAGGCAATTTATTGCAAAACTTATCAAAGGAAAAGTGGAGTTTATAACATTTACCAGCTTGAATCTAACAGGTTATTGCAGTAATTTTTTAAATAAACAAGAAAATAACTGCAATGGCCTTGGGAGGTCCACTTCTGCTACACATGACTCCAGCTCTAACATAAATTTTTTATCACATATTTCAGTGCTTTGGCTTCCTTCCCTAAAAGGGCATAATTATGTAATTCTAAAGAATTATGTAAAACTTAACTAGTTACATTTTAAGAAAGCCTTTGAAACTCAAGTGCTGGTTAAGCAAACAGCACTGTCAAACAAAAATTAGATTAACCAGCAAGTGCATGATTATATCGTCTGCCTCTTAAACATGAATGGAACCTACTGTTCAGGAGGAAGAACTAAGTAAGTAGTAATTTGGGGGCAGGTGGGAAAGCATTCATTCTAGCATAACATTAAAATTTAAAGCTCTAGTATAGATTAAAAGGAAAAAATGAATTGCACACACATTTGAAAAATCAGAGCCCAAAGGTGACTTGGAAAAAATCATAAAAAAGCCACAAATATTCCCAATTTACCTTCTCAGATAAAAACAATATGTCTGAACTGACCACAAAAATGAAGATTAAGTAGTACTGACCCCAGTAACTCTGAGGACCCCTTCCATGCCAGAGAACAAAAGGTAAAGGGCTCCTGCCACCACAACTTTGTGAAGAGTGACTCCAAGGCGAGGCCTAAAGAGGAAGCAAAGAGATAGTTGGGTACAAATGTGACAAACCCCAAGATAAACTCATGTTGATTAATACAGGCTAACAACTTAATAAAGATAAGCCAAAAATACTTGGTGAATTCACCTGAGAGAGGAAAATTCAAAAGAACGTGTGCTTTTAAAACAAGATACTGAATATGAGAATTTTAGATCAGGTCCCTGGTTACTGCATTAAAAAAAATTATTATAGAGGATTTTGAAACATATTTAACAGTATAATGAACCCCTATATATCCATCATCCAGTCCTAATACCCATCAACTTACGGGCAATCCAGACCCATGCACACCCCATCCACTTCCCACCCTCCCATATTATTTTGAAGCAAATCCTAGACATCCTATCTTTTATTTGTACATGTTTCCGTATGTTTTCAAACAGATAAGAATTTTAAAAAGTGTAACTATAAAACCATTTTCAAATCTAAATATTTAAACAATTTCTTAGTATAATCAAATACCCTATTGAAGTTCAGTCGATAAATAGTACATCATAGAGCGCAATATCCAACAGAAGATTAAAACTCTTTTCAGCACCTTCTGCTTGAAGGAGAAAGTTTTAGATCCTTGATATTCAAAATGCTACTGAGTCAGAATCTGTATTTTAACAAGATCCCTGGGTTATTTATTAGTGCATTACACACTAGAAAAGTTCCGTAGGGACTGGGATTTTTCTCCACACTTAGAAACCTAGAATATTACTTGACATATAGGAAGCACTGAAATATTTGCTAATAAATAAATAAATTTTAAAAATGTAACTCCCCCTTCCTGTAGTCCCATTTAAAGCAAAACTCCTTGAAACAATTTATACCCAGCTAGCTCCTATTCCGGTCCTATTCTCACTTGAACTCACTCAACCAAGCTCACTCTAAGTCCTACCACCTCACCAAAACTATTCTTGCTTAGGTCCCAAATACCTTGCATGTAGTTAAATCCAATGGTCAATTCTCAATCCTCTTTAATCAAATTAATCACTCTTTCCTTGAAAGAGTGTTCAGGTCTGCCTCGCATAGTACTGGTCATCCTCCTCAATTTCCTCTACTCTAATTCTACTTCCTTTCACTGACTTCTAAATAATAGAAAATGTTCAAGGACTCAGTCCTTTAACCTCTTCTTTATATACATTCACATCCCTGGTGATTACAACCAGTCTCATGGCATTAAATAATATCTACATCTTAATGACTGGCAACCTTTCATCTCTGCCCTAATCTCTCCCCCTTACTTCCTCATTTGGATATCTAACTGAATGCCTAGTCTTGCTCCCACTCCAAACTTATTCTACCTAAGATCTTCCTGAACTCAGTAAATGTCCATCTGCATCCTTCCATTTGCTCACACCAAAATAGTTGGCATCATTCTTGATTCCTCACCTCTTACACATATCTAATCCACCAGCAAAATCCATCAAAATATATGCAGAGTCTGACCACATCTTAATATCTCTTCCACTGAATGTAAATTGTTCTCTCACCAATTTGAGATCTTTGCTTAAACGTCACTAAGTGAAGCCTTCCTTGACCACCCTAATTACAACTGTAAGCTTCACCTCCTGCCTCAGTCTCTCTATACTTTCTGCCTGCTTCATCTGCTCCACAGCACTTATCACAGACATAGTAGATATTTACTCATTAATTTCATCTGTGCCAAGTCTTTTGTTTATTTGCTGTATCCGAGCACCTAGAACAATGCCTAAGGCACTCAATAAAATTTTTTTAAATAAAAAAATTATTTTCAGACTGTTACAGCAAGAATGCTCTTCCAATAAAATAAATGATTTGCAGGGATCTAAGATGGTGGAGGAGTGAGTGGAAGTCACACTAACCTCCTGCCAGGACCAATCTGGAATTAAAACTAAATCGTAGAGAAATCATCCTGAATAACCAAATGAACACTAGCTGGAGAGAAGCCTTTTAACTAAAGATAGACAGAAGAAACCACTTTCCCACAATAAGACTGGTTGGCAATGCAGAGTAAGTGTGGGAGGGCTGGCTGGGCTCCCATGGGTAGTAGCTCAAGTACTGGAGGATTATTTCAGTGGTTTGGGGGTTCCCCCTGGGAAATGTGGGGTCTAAACCCCAAGTTGGGCTCCCCAGCCTATAGCACCAGAGCTGGGAAAGGAACCCAGAAAACATCCAGCTGTGAAAAGAAGCCAAGTTTCTGTCTGCCAGGGGCAGAAGGCTGGAGACTCAGAGGGCCTCTAACAAGGGCCAATACACAAAATTTGTTTGCAGCCACTTACCCTGGGCTCTGGCAGGAGGGCAGAGTGGACTAGAGGAACATGAGGAGAGTCTGGGGATGGTGGCTTTGGTGAAAGAACTGAGGGAGCAGCCACCAGGATCCCTGCACTGAGTCATTCCGCACACTACAGGAGCCAGCCATCCTTCTCAGGCAGAGCATGCCACTCTGAATGGCATCAGCCCAAGGGGAAGCAAGAGCCCTCCTGTAGAAATTACTCTGCCCCACCCTGTGGTTCTTAGGCCTGACTGCTGATTAAAGCTTGGTTAGATTAGCAACTCATTGGTTTAACATCTGATTAGTTTAGCAGCTAAAACAGAAAATTCAAAGATGCAGCCAAAATGGAAAGATACAGAAAAGACCCTAAATGAAAGAACAAGAGAATCCTCCAGAAAACTAGATGAAGTAGAGGTAAGCACAAACCATGTTCATGGATAGGAAGAATTAACATCAATAAAATGTTCATACTACCCAAAGCAATATATAGATTCAATGTAATTCCTATCAAGATTCCAATGACGTACTTCACAGAACTAGAACAAATAGTTCAAAAATTTACATGGAACCACAAAAAGCACTGCAGAGCAATAGTGATTGTGAAAAAGAAGAACAAAGTTGGAGGAATCACACTACCTAATATCAAACTATACTACAATAAGACCACAGTAATCAAAACAGCACGGTACTGGCATAAAAAGACACATAGATCACTGAAACAGAATAGAGAGGCCAGAAATAAACCCACACCTTTACAGTCAATAAATATTTCACAAAGGAAGCAAGCACATACAATGGGCTAGACAGTTTATTCAATAATGTATGTTGGGAAAATTGCACTGTTATATGCAGAAAAATGAAACTAGACTACCTTCTTACACCACACACAAGAATAAGTGCAAAACGGATCAAAGACTTAAATGTTAGACCTGAAACCATAAAAATGCTAGAAGAAAACACAGGCAGCAAAATCTTGGACACCGCTTGTAGAAATTTTTTATCAGATATCTCCCCAGGGAAGTAAAACAAGAAAAAATAAACAAATGGGACTACATCAAACTAAAACGTTTTTGCACACAAAAATAAATCATCAACAAAATAAGCCACCTGACAAATGGGAGAACATATTCACCCTCACATCTGATAAGGGGTTAATATCCAAAATTTCCGTAGTTACAAAACTCAATACCTAAAAAAACAAATAATTCAATTAAAAAATGGGCAAAGGACCCAAATAGACACACTTTTCCAGAAAAAGACATACAGATGACAGACATATGAAAAGATGCTCAACTTCACTAATCATCAGAGAAATGCAAATTAAAACCACAATAAGATACAATCTCACACCTGTCACAATGGCTATCTTCAATAAATCAAAAACAGGTGCTGGCGAGGATGTGGAGAGAGGGGAACCTTTTTGCACCGTTGGTGGCAATGTGGAAAGTAGTAGGGAGATACCTCAAAAAGTTAAAAATGGATCTCTCTTTTGGCCAGGCGATCCCACTTCTGGGAATATATCCAAAGGAACCCGAAACACTAATTTGAAAGAACATAAGCACCCCTATGTTCACTACAACATTATTTATAATGACCAAGATATGGAAGTAGCCCAAGTGTCCATCAATAGATGAGTGGATGAAACAACTATGGGACATTTACACAATGGAATTCTACTCAGCTGTAAAAAAGAAAATTTTACCCTTTGCAACAGTATGGATGGATCTGGAGAACATTATGCTAAGTGAAATAAGCCAGTCAGAGAAAGAGAAATACCATATGATTTCACTCATATGTGAAGTCTAATGAACAAACAGAACTAACAAACAAAACAGACTCATAGATGGAGAGATGATAGCTGGTCTGGGGGGAATCTGAGGGGTGGAGGGGCTGAGCAAAGAGGATGCGGGGCTCACAGATGTGAACAACAGTGGGGTATTTGGGGGAAGTAGGGCATAAGAGGACTAAATGATAATGGCAAAATACAATAAAGAGTAAATAATATATATATATTAAAAATGTGATTTGCAAAATATCTTGGAAGAGCAAAGTCATTACAAGTTTATTAAGTTTGGTGTTTCAATGTCATTCACTACAATGCAGGTTTTCCTACAGATGCTCCTTTAATTCTCAGCTATGAAACAAAACCCTAACATTTTTCCAACTTTTACAAATCTACAATATTTTAGACACCTTTTCTTATTTCAGAACTACTTTTTATATCAACTATTATAGAACTACTACACTGCGAAGCTGCAATACTATATCAACTTAATTAGTGTTTTGCTCTTCTATAGAGCAAGTGAATACTTACTTGACTATGCCATATCCCAGACTCACTATGATGACCAGGGTTCGAGCCAGTGAACGTTTAACTGCTGAAAGTAGCTCTGCAAGGATTGAGGCACCCTGGACTATGAGAAAGAAAGGGGGAAGGGATGCTGTAAATCTAGGTCTGAGAAAAGGTGCAATCCTAGACCCAGAACGTAGATCTCTAACTCTTCAGAATAAGCACTGGTATAAGTCCTATTAAAAAAATACTTCTTCTGGTTCGATTCCCAGTCAGGGCACATGACTAGGTTGCACCGTCAGGTCCCCAGTTAGGGGTGCAAGTGAGAGGCAACCACACAGTGATGTTTCTTTCCCTCTCTTTCTCCTTTCCCCTCTCTCTAAAAATAAATAAATAAACAAACAAATAAGTAAAAAGAAATACTTCTTCAATTTTTATAAGTATATAAGCAGGTATAATCTTACTAACATGAATATCAATATGGCTGTGTTCAGTTTACCTTCCCTTCTCATCCTCCACTTCACTAAAACCTCAGCAGAGTATCACACCCTACTTGGACAGTTTATAGCATCTAGGAAATGTTGTCCCCATTTTTAAAAACTGAAATATAGCTATACATAGAAAAGCACAAAACACGAACACACAAAATTTTCAATTCATTTTCACAACTACTATTTTCAAGCCCTTTCAAAGACCAGGGAAAGATTAATTAGAATACTTTGCAACAATAATTATCAATAATTAAATTATCTGATGAGAACAGAAGCCACCACAAAAATTTTCAGTACAAAACATTTCTGCCATTCTGTTCACCTTACTAAACCATAAGCACCCTCTCACCCTCTTATTTTCTTGGTATTACTGTATTTCACCAATTCTTAGATGCATCCCACTCCCATTCTGACATCATCAATGGCATCTTAAAATTAAACTGGCAGTATTTACTTTCTTTCTTAGAAGTATATAATAATGGTGCCTTAAAAATCAATGGCAATGAGAATCAATGATGGTAGTAAGTCTTTCCCAAAATGGCTACTACTTTTATGAATACAACTCTGTAAAATTACTCTCAAATCACTGAACCCACAAGTTATATGATTAAAAAGAAAAGTCACAATCAAAGTTGCTGGCCTTAGGAAAACTGTCACGTGTCACCTGCCGAGCACTCAGAAACCGGTATTTTTTGGTTACGTACCAGGTTCTCCTTTGTATCGAATGTTCTGAAATTCTGCATAAAAGACAGCTTTCTCGAGCATTCCCAGGAAGATGACAGCACCAATCCAAAACTGAATTCTCAGGAGATCTCTCCAGTAGCAGGCAGACCATGCCAGCCACAGAACACCAAACAGGACATACACAATACACATCACCATGAAAAACTGTGACAGCAGTAGATAAGAAATAAAAAGGAGGATTAAGGCCAAGAGCTAATTTAGAATCAATACATACTCTTAACAAGCTATAAAAAAAATACATATCATACTTTCTACTTAAAAAATAATTATTTTATTTCTTTGGATTTTGATACTAACACACAAAAACTTGTCTCCTCTTGAGCAGAGGAAGACTACCTAAGGGTTTGTCATGGAGTGACCGCTCATCTGTACTCAATGAGTTTTTTCAGCTCACAAAGTAAAATTATATAAATGAAGAGAATATTGAAGAAAAAAAGGTATGGCAAGGTTAGGATGTATCTGGTGACAATGAAACACGACAAAGTGGGAAAACTATAAAAATGGAAAGGAAGGAGAAAAAAACAAAGGAAGGAAATCTGAAAAATACATTAAGGATATTCCCATAGACATACACACACTAAAAAGGATGAAGCTTCATCACTTAGTTACTTCAAATGGGATCGGAAACTGTAGGGTCATAAGAAGTGCCCTGCTTTGATCCCTGAGAGACTGTGAGATGTGAAACCATTTCTGAGGTACTTTCAGCTCTACAGTTCCACAAGTCATCAACCTTCTCATTTTCCAGATGAGAAAAGGAGGCACAGAGGCTCACTGACACTCCACAGTCTACTAAAAAGTAAGTGCAAAAGTACAAGCAATGTATTGTGAACTATTCAGAAACAGTTCTTTAAAAAAAAGAATACTGCCATAAAACATGGATACTCTTTCAAGCTAAATTCATTTAATATTGAGGTTAAAAAATATAAGTTTACTTACAATCATCAATGGATATTCTTCAAGTGTGAGGTATTCATAGGGACCCTTTACTTCCACAGTCACTGCCAAAACACAGTCCTCAGAATTAATGTAAAGGATGTAGGGATTAAACAAAAACATTATCTGATATTTGTTTGATAAAATAAATGAAAATTCCAGTGAGTCATTTACTTTTAACCATTTCAATCCCAGTGAATAAAGCACTTTGAACTCCATGCGTCTGCTCCAGTCAGTATCTTAAGTGGAAAAGCCCTTTGTTACCATCCTCACATCCTTTCAAGACTAGACTGAATGTATTTCCTCCATGAAGCCTTCTGTGCGCTGCCCAACTGGGACTTCCCCACATGCTCTAAATTCCAAACACACTTCATATATAATTTTCCTTACAACACATCATTAATACGCTTTGAAAAGTATAGGACTTCATTGCTTCACTTTGATTCCGTCTTCTCTCTCTTCTTACCTATATTTTCTTTTTTTTTTTTTTACCTACTTCAATTCTATGTGACTTTGCTACATGAATGTATCATTTTTAGAAGGTCCTTAATAAAAACAAAGTATTTAAGGAAGCAGCTCAAGTGACAGTGACAAGAACCTGAAAGACAGACTTGACTTAGTGAAGCAAACCTATGACTATTTTTCAGTTATAATGAAAAAAACTATTTGGATAAATTTTATATCTGATTAATAAATAAAAACTGAATTTATATGAGAAGTGATTTCTAAATCCAGAGAAAGACTAATAAATGACTATTCAACAAAAATTTCCCACTAATTTTTATCAGGTAGAAAGGACATGCCATTATTAAAAATAAATTGGGTCTAATACTTTTATGAATAAGAGGAGCATCGCATAATAGCAATCACAGACATCAATTCGTTGCCTCTCACATGCATCCTGACCAGGGACCAAACCTGCAATGCAGGCATGTGCCCTGAGTGGGAATCGAACTAGACACCTTTTGATTTGCAGGATGATGACCAATCACCTGAGCCATACCGGTCAGGACTAAATCTATATCTTCTTAATTTAACAAATAACCAAATAAAATAATTAGTGAATATTCATTGTTGTTCTTTGCTTAGTCTATGCCAGAAGTCAACATTATACAGCACACAAACCAAATGTGGTCATCCACTTTTTAAAAATAAAATGTTAATAAAAAAGTCACCTCCACTCACATATTGTCTATGGCTACATTCACACAATGGCAGAGTTGGGTAGTTGTAGGAAAGAAAACATTTACTAACTGACCCTTTAAGAAAAAACTGGCTAACCCCTACTCTATGCTATAACTTGAGCACTTACTATATACACATGCTATGGAAAATAAGGGATGGTCTGATGTATAAGATGTTTTCTGCCATCCTAGTGGATTACCATCTAGATGGAAGAGGCAGTAAGCTGAAAAACTGTCCATCTGAGCCAGACCCAAAAGGAAGAATTTGTATTTTCCAGGATAAATTGAAAAGTCATCAAGCAGAAGAAATAACAAAGACAGGTTTAAAAATGCATGATACATTTAAAGAACATGTAGTCTGAGACTATACACAGTAATGTATCATAGTGTTTTGACACATGGCAGGAAAAGGCAAACTGGGACCAGGCACAGAGTTTATAAGCCTTGCTGGACACTGTGGACATTTTTTAGGCACTAGGGAGGCTTTAAAGATTTTAATGAAAGGAATAAAACTGATAAAAGTGTTTTAAAGGAAAAATTTTCACACGATGTAGTTTAGTCTGTGCTTTTTAAAGTTTCTTAGCTCCTAACAACTAATGGCTAAAAAAAAGAAAACAAAAAGAACATAAGCTGGAAACCGTGTGTGTGTGTGTGTGTGTGAGAGAGAGAGAGAGAGAGAGACAGAGAGACAGAGAGAGAGACAGAGAGAGAGAGAGACAGAGAGGATGTATGTATTAAGATGAAATAATGACATCTCAGAAATTCAAGAATGGTTTAACATTAGAAAACCAGCTAATGTAATTGCATCACATGAACAGATTAAATGAGGAAATCTTTATGATCATTTTAATCAACAGAATCAAAGCATCTGATAAAACTGAGTATTCATTCTTAACTCTAAAAAAAGAAAAAATACACTTAGTAAAACTGGAATAGAAAGAGACAGCCTCGCCCAGGCTGATGTGGTTCAGTGAACTGAATGCAGGCCTGCAAACCAAAGGGTCACCGGTTCAATTCCCAGTCAGGGGGACATGCAAAAGGCAACTACACACTGATATTTCTCTCCCTCTATTTCACGTTTCTCCTCTCTCTAAAAATAAATAAAATCTTAAAAAAAAAAGAAAAGAGAGAGACAGCCTTAGCCAAATAAAAAATATTTTGAAAAATTCTACAGTAAACATGACTAATATAAGGATGGCCACTGCAATTGTTTCTATTCAAATTCTCCTTAAGAAAGAAGAGGAGGAAAGGAAACTGCAGAGAAGAAACAAAACTATAAGAAATTAAGAGCAGGTAGCAAGCTATTGCAAAATTCCAGGTAAGAGATGACTCCATGAACTGAGAAACAAGAATGAAAAGAAGAACACCAAGAAAAATTGAGAGACAGTTGACTTACAAAGTTATATTAGTTTCAGGTGTACAACACAGTAATATTATGATTTTGTATCTCAACTGTAATTTAAAACTAAAACTTAAAAAATATTGAGATATTTAAAAATTACCAAAGTCCATTCATTTTAAAATTATTTTTAAATTGCCAGGTTTTGACTTGGTAACTAAGTTTTCACAAGTCTATTTCAAAATATCAAGAACATGATACTAATTTAAAATTTTGAAAGATGGAGGATCAAATGAAGAAAAATGAAATCTAGTATCTATCATACATAGTAAGGAAGCATAGGTGAATTACCTAAGACTGTATCTGGTACATCTTGGGTATAGAAAAATGTTAATTTCTCTCCCTCAATTTTTCTACTTCAGAACAAATATTCTTAATTATTCCCTCCCTCACTTAAAGCAATTACACATGACCCACCATGCATGCCACAACTAGATAATACTACAAACAGTAAAAAGAAACAAAATGTACTTACTAATAAAAAGATTTTCTTTTGATGATTCCTTTGAGGATGAAATGCCAATATGTACAATAAAAATGTATGGTGCATCTTGCCAAGTTTTCAATGGATCATGCATTGCCTACAAAGAAAAAAGGCATTAAAACTTCAAGTCTTTTTTTTTAACGCTTAGAAGAGATAGGCTTTTCTCTTTCTTTTTTTTAACAATTCTATCTATCTATCTATCTATCTATCTATCTATTTATTTATTTATTTTCAGAGAGAGGAGAAACATCACTGTGTGGTTGCCTCTCATGCGCCCCCAACTGGGGACCTGATGTGCAACCTAGTCATGGGACCTGACTGGGAATCGAACCAGCGACACTTGGTTCACAGGCCGACGCTCAATCCACTGAGCCACAGCAGCCAGGGAGAGAAAACTTCAAGTCTTAAGAGCACAAGTTAAAAATACAGTAAGGAAATTTTGTTTCTTCTACATGGACTAAGAACCTTTAAAACACAAGACTAAGACTCCAAGATAAAAGAAATGAACATAGAAAACAACTACTTGCTTCTTCCTTTCATGTGAAAGGAGGTATTGCTACCTGAACTTGCAATTTATTACCTTCTGGTCTTAAAAGGAACTTCTATCCAGAGACCAATGTGGAACTCTGAAACCCCTCAGAGTGAACAACAGATTTTGTACATTCATGCATTTTCCCATGGAGCCACAGCTTTTCTCAAACGCTCAAATTATCCTACTACCCAAGAAAAGGCTAAACAAGAGTTCAGAAATTATAGTCCATGATACAAATCCAAAATGTCCAACAAAGCATATTGAATGACTTTTCAGCTATACATTTACTAGGTTATCTTAGAACATTTATAAGGTTAACTTAAGAACATAAATGCCATGATGAATCATACATCTATCTCTGATAGTCTTTTTTTCTGACAAAATTCAGGAGCAGTCTATGAGAACACTTCACAGTTTCAAAGTTATATCACTTTCTATTTACCCTTAATTAACTGAATTGAATTTACGGAACTTACTCACTAACCAATAAAACTTTGGTGTAATAAGCTACTCTGCTATTTATTTTATATATCTTAAAAACATCTCTTACAAATTTCAAAAGGGACTAAATAATTCTAACATTTCAAAATTTGACAAAGTTGACATTTAATTCTGGAATTATGGGTATTTTGACACTGTGAAAATAACATTCATATGCTACACACTGTTACACATGTAACATTTATTATATTCTTTAATCCTCACAATAACCCTGTCAAATAGGTACTATTATTAGTTCTTTTAATAGGTGTCCTACTTCAACAGGTGAATGGATACATAAATTGTGTGGTATGTACATCCAGACCTTGAAATACTATTCATCACTAAAAAGAAATGAACTATCAAGCCACAAGAAGGCATGAAAAGCCTCAAATGCCTATGATTAAGTGAAAGAAGCCAATCTGAAAAGCTACATATTATGATTCCTACTATTTAACATTCTGGAAAATGCAGAACTACAGAGACAGTAAAAAAATCAGAAATTACTAGTGGCTTTGGAGGAGAGAGGGATGAATAAGTGTGGCTTACAGGATTTTCAGGACAATGAAACTATTCTGTTGATATTGTAATGATGTATATCCATCATTACATACATTAAAATCCAAACAACATACAACACAAAGAAGTAACCCTAATATAAACCAAGGACTTTGGCTGATAATGATGTGTCAGTGCTGGTTTACCAGTTGTAATAAATGTACCACAATGGTGCAGGATGTTGACAGTGGAAGAAGTCTTGAGTGCACATCTGTGAAGGGGGTATGTGCAAACACTTTTTGCTCAATATTGTTGTGCTCCAAACAATAAATCTATTAATTCAAAAATATTTTAATGGTAAACATATTATATTACTGCTTAAATAAAACCAAGGTTAATGCCCTGGCTGAGTAGCTCTGTTGGTTAGAGCATCATCTCGATATACCAAGGTTGCGGGTTTGATCCCTGGTCAGGGTACATAGAAGAATCAACCAATGAATGCATGAACATGTGGAACAACATATCAGTGTTCCCCCGCCACCGCTCCTTCCCTTTTCTCTCTTCTCTCTCAGGAAAAAAAAAAAAAAAAAATCAATACACTTAAACAAATATTAAATCTTTTCTTAAGTGAAGGAACAGGGAGAAGTCCTTTCCTCTAAAAAACATGTTTCGCCAGAGCTTTTATAAAAAGGGGTAGAGGTACTTAACTTGTGTCTTTTAAGTAAGATTATGAAACATTCCCTTAGCCCCAAGTTTTAGGAAGAATCAAAGGACATATAATTCTTTTACTTCTTTTTGACGATAATTTGAATGAACATTTCTAAATATTACTTGTGATATTCAATAAGGTCATCCTTCAGCCATCTTTAATCACTAGGAATAGAGTTCAAGCCCTGAGTTGAACTTAAAAGTTATGCACAGAATAAAACACAATTTACAAATAGCTAATACATATATAAATGAATGTTCAGCTACATTATTTTTTCTTTCTTTTTAAAGATTTTATTTATTTTTAGGGAGAGGGGAAGGGAGGGAGAAAGAGAGGAAGAGAAACATCGATATGTGGTTGCTTCTCACAAGCCCCCAACCATGGACCTGGCCCGCAACCCAGGTATGTGCCCTGCCTGGGAATCAAACCAGCAACTCTTTGGTTCACAGGCTGGCATTCAATCCACTGAGCTACCAAACTGCATAAAATACTTTAAACTAGAATAGCCATTGTTTGTTATGAAAGAGGGAGACTCAAATCTTATTTTCTTTTAACCATAAATTGCTACAACTTTTCTCCAGAGTACTTTGGCAAAACATAAGAAGAAAAAATCATACAACACTTCGACCCAACAATTCCACCTCCAGGAATTTAGTCTAAAGAAAATATTATAAATGTACACAAAGATATAACTAGACATTATAAATGTGACCTCATCCATAATAGCGAAAATCTTTTAACAACCCAATGGACATCAACTGAGTGTTAATTATAAAAAATCGGCAAAATAAAATAGTACCTAGCCATAAAAAAGGTGAAGTGGTCCTCCATGTACATTTGTTAAGTAAAAAGAAAAAAATTACACAGCAGTAAATAAAATATCTCATTTTGATTAACATGCATGTGTTCTGTGTAATCACATGAAACTGATAGAAAATCAAATTACAAAAGATTTTTACTTTTAAGTTATAAAAGCAAAATGTTCACCAGTATGGAATTGTGTTTAGACTAGAAAATAAAGATCTAAAAACAAATGTATTTACTGCAATGTTGTTAAAAATGACGAGATAATGAAACATAATGTCCAATAATATAGAATCTGTTAACAAATTGCAATGTATTCATGCAATAAAATACTACACAGGCATTTAAATAATGATGCCATAAATTTTTACTGAACTGGAAAGATGACCATGCTATTTTGCTTAAGCTATAAAAGAAAGTTAAAATATAATACATAGTGTAAGATTCCCATTCCTTTTTAAAAAATCCTCACCCAAGCATATGTTTTATTGACTTTAGAGAGAGGGAAGGAGACAAAGAGAGAGAAGCACTGTGAGAGAAACATCAATCAGTTGCCTCTCCACCTGGGACAGAACCCACAACCTAGGTATGTGCCCTGACCAGGAATCAAACCCTTAATTAACCTTTTGGTGTAGGGGAAGATGCTCCCAACAACTGAGCCACCTGGCCAGGACTAAGATTCCCATTTTTAAATAAATTAAATATAAATATGCATAAAAACAAAAGACTTGAAGATAAATATATTTATAGTCCGGTAGTATTACAACTCATTATTTTCATTTATATCTATATTCTGAATTTTAATAGTAAGTATATACATATTAACAATAAGAAAAAAACCCAATGGATGTTGTCTATTTAAAAAAAAAAAAAAAAAAAAGTCTGCCATGCCTTACTCATTTTTAGGTTAAAATTTTATACAATTATAATTGGGACAGGGAGGGTAGAGAAACTTTTAGAGTTGAAAAATAAGGACCTCTGAAAATACACTCACCCAATAAAAGCAACAAAAATAAGGGCAAAAAAAAAACATCAAAGGCAACTTTTTGAAACTCTGGAAATTAGAGACTTGCAACAATCCTAGAACTATTTCCTCAAAAAAAAATGGCTTAAGAGGAATCTCAGTAAGAAAACCAGCTGAATTTCTGTAGGAAAAGCAAGCTTGTGGTGTTTTTGTTCACCCTAATCCAATACCCCTGTTCCAAGCTCCTTGAAATCAAAGTATTCACAACTGTAACATCTGTGAAAAACAGAAGTTTGGCAACCACTGGAAAAAACCAAGTCTGAAGAACGCTTAAAGCCCAACTGCCAGAACTACCTGGAAGGTGCTGAAAAGCTCCATTCCCAGGGCTTAACATTTATATGAACTGACTCAGGGCTCATTCAGTGGGAAGGACCCTGTACTCATAGCACTCTCAAAAACACTCAGCAATTGTGAAAGATCACAGCTGCCCCAGTCAACATTACTAGGTGGGGCCATCAAGAGGCTGACTAAAAACTTAAAAGGAGAAACTGGAAAATAAGATTTTGAGAAGCTCCAAGATATTCCTGGGAATTAGAAGGTGGTAAGTGCATGCAGGGCTGTGCATGTATGTGTGAGACTGTGCACACATGACCGAGGCCTGAGAATGCCCTAATCACTTACCTCTGGCTGACATTAAAGCTCTGCACAAGAAGGAAGTAAAAGTTAAGACAGTTGTAAACTGTGACAGAAGCCAGACATTATATGAAATGAACAGAACAGGCAAATCCTTAAAACAGTGGTTACCTAGGGCTGGGGGAAGAAGGATGGAATGAAGAGTGACTGCTAATGGCTATGCTGTCACTTTTTGGGGTGATGAAGATGTTCTGGAATTCGATAATGACTGGTGGTTACGTAACTTATAAATATACTAAAAAACACTGACTTTTATGTCTTAAGAGGGTAAATTTTGAGATATGTATATTATGTCTTAATAAAGTTGTTATAAAATTAAAAGCTTTAATCAGTTTTGTAAAAAGCATGAGCCAACATAGATAACTATCTTATTTTATCTGTATTTTAAACTGACAAAATTTTGAGGAATTAAGTAATTGTGAATCAGAAAGTAAATTATGAAAATTTAAAGCATATTTATAGTCTTCAACCTACTCAATTTTCTAAATTCTGTTCCAGTTATATTCTATCACAAAACAATTTTAGATGGAGTTTAAGTTTCTTTCTTAAAAGTTTCTTCCTATTTACAAGTCATATTTGTGAAAAATAACATAACTGGAGCCACTTCAAAATGAAGTTGGAGCTGCCACCCCAAAGGAACCACCTTGCACATCTTTCTCCTCAAATCTTTGGAAGGATTAAGATATTAAAAAAAAAATCTTTGGAAGGGCCAAAGCAACACTGTATTCTATACAACTGTTTGCAAAGCTAACAGAAAAGCAGACAGTCAGACTACCAGACTGAAAACTAAAGACATTCTTTAAATTAGCACCATCATGTGGAGCTAAAAAATAATTTAGCTTATTTGCACTTAGAGAAATCCCTACCTTGACTTATTAACATCAATAGAAATTCCTTCCTTCAATTCACATAATTTTCCCCCTCATTTCCTCATAAAGACCCCTTGCCTTTACCTCCTACAGAACACTATTTCAGTTTCTGCCAGAATCATTTATTTCCAGAATTGCAATTCCTTCTGGATCTCAAATAAATGCTTTGGCCTCTCGTCTTGTCTTTTTATTTTTAGGTGAACATATCTATGGGTTAATAATTACAAAAACAATACAGAATGACTGTAGCAAATATAGGAAATACAGAAAACACAAAGAAGAAAATAAAAATCACTCATACCATCATCCAGAGACAACCATTATTAACATTTTGGTGTATAGCTTCCAGTTTTAAGTTTCTTTTTAAATGTTAGCATACCAAGATAATTCAAAATACACATACATAAGAATACTGAAATAAGTGTTCAATTCCCCCAAATTCTCTACTACACTTACAATTTTTTCTCCAGCAATGGTAAGATTTGTGCCATTCTCCTTAGCCTTAAACATTAAAAAGAAAAGAAAACATTAATTCAAATTTTTAACTTTATACTCAGAAATATTTAACAAGGAAAATAATTACCTCCTGTTTTTCTCCTAAAAGAGGCAATCGATGCACAAAATCCCCAGAAAAGCTCTAAGAAAGAAATACAAAACTAAAATTAAAGCTGTATAATAGTTAAAAAAAAAACAAAAAACTGTAACTCAAAATCCACCAAAATGGTTAAAGCAAAACATGTTAAAATAGTAAATATAATATGGCATGACAAAAGATTTTTAACTAAAAGCAAACTGGCCACTCAATTCTTCTATAAGAATTATAAACATTTTAAAATGACAAAACCTTAGTTAAAGCTATATGCTTAGGATGGAGGGGTCTTAAGAGTTCCCTACCATTGTAGAAATAAGGAAAATGTGGCTCAAAGCTATAATGCTTTGTATAGGGATGGGATTTGAACCTCAGACTCTTAATTCTTGGGTCCACTGCTTTCTTCCACAACAAACCCCATGGTTAAAAAAATATCTACTCTTAATTTATTTTTTGTTTTAGTGATTCGCTTATTTATTTCATTTTTTAGAGAGTAAAGGGAAAGAGAGGGAGAGAAACATCACTGTGTGGTTGCCTCTCACTCACCCCCAACTGGGGACCTGATGTGCAACCTGGTAACGTGCCCTGACTGGGAATTGAACCAGCGACACTTGGCTCGCAGGTTTACCTTTCTTACCAGTTATAAGCAGATGAGGCATTCTCCTCCCTGAGTAATTAGAGCCCGTATTTCCATTCTGTTACATTAGACTGGAGGAGGAGAAACCTTACCAATAGGGGTATATACCAAGACCCTAGAAAGATTATAGGAACCTTGGGCAACAGTAGACAATAAGTAACTTTCTCAAGCAAATCCAGAAAAGGCCAACCAATTCTCCTAGCCTGGAGGATAAATTTGGAGAACGAACAAAAAACTTCCTACTCAACATCACACTGTTCCTAGCTTTCTTTTTCTACCATTCTTCCACCATTTAAAAGGTATTTTCTTTTTCCTCCAAATCCATAAACCTAAGCTATGGCAAGAGCTCAATCTTTATAGTTCAATTAATTCATTTGCTTATTACTAATTATTCAATTAAAGCCTTCTTATAAATAAACTACTTCTAGTAACTACACAGAAAATCTAGCTTTCCATGAACTCCTCACCTCTTTAAGGCAATTTGCGAAATATTGTGAAGTAATATTGAAATGCGGTAAACATGAAGCAAAGGCTATAATTACATTAACTATTTTTCACACCTATAAAATATATAATTTTTCTTCAAAAATGTGTGTCAAATGCTTTCTAAGAGAAGAGAATTTTATAATATAAACCCTACTTATATGTGTGAAATTCAACCCTTTGATTTCAGGACTGCAGCAGTAAAATCTAAAAATGCTAATTTTTGCAGGGGGGCCATATATGAATTTGATGAGATGGATAAGAGAATTAAAAATTGGTGGTTTCAAGTATCCATCAATGGATGAATAGATACAAAAACACAACGTGGTTTATATGTATAAGGAAATATTATTCAGTCGTATATAAAGGAATGAAATTCTGATACATGTCATATGGATGAACCTCAAAAACACTTTGCTAAGTGCAAGAAGTCAAACAAATATTGTACGACTCTTATCCCTGTGAGATATCTAGAGTAGTCAAATTCCTGGAGACAGAAAGTAGAAGGGTTGTTACTAGGAACTTGTGTAGGGGTGTTATTTCTTTTTTTTTAGCAAGAGGGAAAGGAAGGTAGGGGAGAGAGAGACAGCAGACAGGGAGACATCGATGTGAGGAAACATCGACTGGTTGCCTCCCATGTGCGCCCCACTCAGGAATCACCCCCCAAACTTTTGGTGTACAAGACAATGCTCTATCCAACTAACCAAGCCACACTCGCCAGGGTAGGGGGTTATTGTTTAATGCCTTATGAAGTGTCAGTTCAGGATGATAAATAAGTTCTGGCAATGGCTAGTGGTGATAGTTGCAAAACAACATGAATGTACTTAATGGCAGTATATGACACACTTTAAAAAAGGATTACAATGATAAATTTTATATTACGTATATTTATCACAATAAAAAAAATTGGGGGTTTGTTTTTTACACACACAAAAGGTACCTCCTCTTCTATACTGAGAAAATACGCAAGTGGCTGGCTATGTACCTATCAGAACATGCTTCTATAACTTATTTCTGCCAGAAGAGAGAATTGGGAAGTAGGAAATAATTATCATCAAAATACAGGCACTACATTTTTCATCTCTTCTATTCCCCTCCAACCCCTACCAAACATTACTTGTGTCTTAAAGAGTTCACTGCAGTTCTGGAACAATTTTGATGATGTCTGATATTTCCCAGACAAGCTCTTTTTTTCCAAATATGTCTCCAACTCGTCTGCCTGGAAAAACAGAGAAAATACAAAGTACTTAACTTACTTTTCACAAGTAAGCTATTTAGAAGATATACATCACCTATAATATATGTTTGGGGCTTACTATCGTAAAAATTAACAGCATAAAGACTCTATAATAGTATCCAAGACTCTAACAGTGTTAGACTCTAAAGTACAGAAGTCTAGTCTATGGCTCACAAAGAGTGGTTCCTCTAAGAATTCTAGCCAGACTAGGAAAATATCAGACTCCACAGGGTTTTGTGTCACAGAAAATATATTTATAAGAGTTACTTGGCTAAGTTAAAAACACCAAAGAAAAGATACACTCGTGTTCATAAGCTAAGATAGAGCACAGAATTGTTAGAGCCATTTACAGCCCACTGCTGATACTGTGAAAAACCTCATCATTTATGTGGCTTCATCGATCAGTTCTGTGTATTCATCTGATACCTACATGTCTAATCCTGCCCTTTTTTTCCTCCTAAGGTCTAATATCACATCTCTATAACTATCCTACCTGTCATTTCCAGAATTTTGTCCTATGACAGTCCAAAATAATTTTTAAAATCTTAACTCATACTACCTATGAAAACTGGATCTGCTAAGCTCTTAAGCAGTTTATCACAAGTTTCAAAGATATAAAGTTTTTAACTGTAAGTTCAATTAGTAATCAATTTGGAGAAAAAAAACCACCAAACAACATTTCAAACCATATTCAGACATTATCATTTCTCTCCAATTTCTTCAGTCCTTCTGGTCCTCCTCTTATTAATCCTACCCAATGTTGTGTAACAAATGTCAAAAACAATTACCAACACTACAAAATAGATAACCTGAACCCTAATTATTAGGCAGAAATTCAAAATGCTTAAGATTTGAAAAACCGACTGAATGTTAGACATTTTTAATAGACCAGTCAGATTACTTTGAAAAGAAACCTCAACAATAATAGCCAAACTGTAATACAGTAAAAAAAATAAATTTTTTTTTAAGAAAGAAAGCAAACAGGAGCGTAAAAACAGAATGGAAAACGCATTAATAAATCCATCTTGGAGTCATAAATCTTCAATTCTCAAGTATAGTGTACTAATAGCAATTCTGAGTGTGTGGTCCATGGACCCTTTCATGAGATCTAAGAGGTCAAAACTATTTTCTTCTTCTTCTTCTTCTTCTTCTTCTTCTTCTTCTTCTTCTTCTTCTTCATCACCCTACATTATTTGCTTTGTATCATCATCATCATCATATATTATTTGTCTTGTACTGATAGGTGCAAAAGTAATGATGGGTAAATTGCTGCCTTTCATCAGGAAGGAAGGCAATGACACCTAACTGTATTAGTGGTTATGGTACTCTTCAGTCACAAACTTGCAACTAAAAAATGCCAGGTTTTGTAAGAATATTCTTAATGAAGCAGTAAAAGTTATTAAAGTTATTAATCTGAACCTTTAAGTAAATGCCCCTTTATTTTTATTTTTTAAAATCCTCACCCAAGTATATATTAATTTTAGAGAGAGAGGAAGGGAGGAAGAGGGGGCAGGGAGAGACAAAAATATTGATTAGTTGCCTCCCACACACCCTGACTGAGGATCAAACCCACAACCTATATATGTGACCTGACCAGGAATCGAACCCTCAAACTTTTGATGTACAGGACGACACTCCAACCAACTGAGCCACCAGACGGGGCAGGTACATGCCTTTTTAATATTCTATGACACAAAATGGGAAGTATGCAAACATACTATAAATGACTATGCTAAGAAAAAACACTTTGTACCTGGTTTAACTTACAAGCTAAATTGTCTACTATTTTCATTTACTTGGAAGAATAACTGACAAACTAGTTATTCAGACTTGGTTATTTGGGCGATATTTTCTTGATCACAGGCAAAGGAAAGCTATCACTTCAAGGAAGACAACTGATAATATTCATTGCCAGTGATAAAATCTTAACTTTCCAGCAAAAATTAGAATTTTGGAAAATTTGTTATCTGCCTCACTATGAGTTTAACAGCTTCCAATACTTACGGAAGTTCTGATGAGACTGAAGAGTGATACTGACAAATATAATTTTGAGTTAATTGTAAAATGAGTTAATATTTGGAAAGCTTATATAATTCAACCAACCAATATTTTCTAAATGACCAAAAATGATATTACAAAATCAAACATGGGTAAAAGACCCAAACCACAAGACAGAGCAATTTATTTACTTATTTATCTTTTTATAATCCTCATCAAAGGATATGTTTATTGGTTCATAGAGAGAGAGAGAGGGAGATAGAAAGAGAGAAAGAGGAGAGAAACATCGATGTGAGAAATATCAATCAGCTGCCTCCAGTACGCGCCTTCTCTGGGAATCAAACCCACAACGTAGGTATGTGCCCTGACTGGGGATTGAACCTGCAACCTTTGTGGTGTACAGGACAATGCTCCAACCAACTGAGCCACTAAGCCAGGGTGACACACCAATTTATTTTACTACAACAGATTTTTTAAAAAGTTCACTGATAAGGCTTCAGAGTCCACATTACAACTATCCTTTATGAAACTCCACTTATGTTTTGGTATGGAATCAAAGATCAATATCCACAATTATCTGAAAACATTTTAAAATACCATTCCATTTCCCAACTACATATTTGTGTAAGGCCATATTTTGTGCATATACTTTAACCAAAATAACATTGCAACAGACTGAGTAAAGGATACAAGATTCCAGCTGCCTTCTACTATACCAGACGCTAAGGAAATTTGCAAAATTTCTGGTATTTTTTGTTATTTTTTATTTAAAAGTTTTATAATAACATGCACTGTTTATTATTGCTATTTTAAAATTAATATTTCTGTTTTCTCAGTTTTAATTTCTAATATAGCAACCTACATAGCAAAAGCTTTTGGAATCTGCATAATACTTAAAAATGTAGCAGAGTTCTGACAACAGAAAGTCTGAGATTTGCTGGCAGCTAGGTCTGCAACTTGGGATGCATGGATTCTAGTTTTAGTTTTTCTCCTTCACAGCTACATGATAGTCCTTCCTCTCTCAGGTTGGGACCTGATGATCTCTAAAGTCCAAGAAAAGTCTGTAGTTTTATGTTCCTTACCTTGAAGGTATAGATTTCATTGTAACAGTCAGCACTTTTCAGATACCAGGTTATATTCAAAGGTACATCACAAGGTTCTCCATCAACTATAAAATAAGAATCTTTGTGAATAAAACATCATTCCCAAACCCCATATCCCATTTATTTCCTGCTAAAATGAGACACTCAAAGACCTTCCCTTCTCCAAACAGCAGGTTATGAAGTAATATATGCATAAAGAACTGGCCAGTCTTTGGATAAAATTAAGTATTGTTACCCTCAAAAAGAAAAAGCAGTTAAGCAGTTTTAACCTTTGAAACTGTACCTATTTTTATATTTTAAAACCTTGATTTCTGGTTCTCTGTTGGGAAAAACCTGGAAATAAAGCAGTCCTAAGTTAAAACCAGTCTTCTATTATCACTCAAATATTTATTGAGCAGAGCACTTAAATACAATGCTACACAACACTGTGTTAGGCCAAAGACAAAAATAGGAGGGAGCAAATTACTAAGACTCTTAAAAATGCTGCATTCTAGTTGGAGAGAGAAGGAATAACAACATTAGATGTCACAAGGCAATATTCAAAATAGTTCCACTGAAGGAAAAAAAGTCGTGGTCTAAATCTTCAAAGGTACCAAGACTGGATAAAAAAAAACTATCAATAAAAAGCAAATCTGGCTGGAGAAGGTAGGAATAACAAAAGCAAAACTAAAGAATATTAGATTCTTTTCAATGCCCACCTTAAGAGAGGCCTCAAGGAACTTTTAAGAAATCATAAAAGCCTCATATAACTTACTAAACATAGTCTAGAACACAATATTCTACTAGATCAAGGCATTAGTCTTAAGGCCTGGAAGTGTAAATCTGACTATATGACTGATTAGCTGTTTCACCAGGGGAAGTCAGTATTTTTATCTCTGATTCTTGCTGTAGAAGGGAAAATATATTTGAGATACCTACTTCATGCAAGCAACAAAGATAAATATGACTGCACCTAGTAACCTACTTTTGGTTCTTACCAAAAGAAGCACACCTAAAGTTATAACCTTTCCCTTTTCCGTTTTAAATTGTTTTTCAAACTAGTTTTTAAATGACACACTTTTACATGGCTCAATTAAAATAACACAAAAATCTGATGTGTAAAACAGAATTTATGGGAATGATAAAAAGGATATTGCAAACTTGCTATGAACTACACAAAAGAACCATACAGAGAAGGGAATATTTAAATGAAATCCACTAAGGAGTTCCCCTAAACAGGAGCTCTGCAGGGAAATTTGGCTGCAAAAATACTACTATTAATGTTAAAAGACACCAGTAAGACCTTTGAATGATGGCTTTAAGAGATAACGAAAACCTTCCTGCCAATTTCATGGAAAGCTATATATAACATACCCACAAAAGTATAAGATCAGAGGCAAGTTAAATATGAGAAATCACACAAGTGAAAGACAATGCAACTTTTAAGGAGCTGCAAATCCACCAAAAACAATGAAATGTAGACAGTGCAAAATATGTAGCTTGTGTAACTTAGCAAAATACCATTAGATTAAAATACAGGTGAGAAAAAAATTATACATAATAAAGGAAAAGAGTAGCATACAGGCTGTCAGACAAAAGACAAAATATTTCTACTCCTAAAAGCTTCTCTTACCTAGTAAGTCAACCTCATAAGAAAGACAAGTGTGTCAAAGTAAATTTGATTTAAGTCAAATTTAAGTCATTAATCAGGAGATCATATTGTCATGGACAAAGTATATTCTTCACAGAAATTCTACCTGCCTCCTTCACCCCCAGCAGACTATGACTCAACAAGAGGCGTCTTCTATGACTTTCCTAATGTCGCAAACAGTGCCTGGCACAAAGTAAGTTTTTAATACCTACTTACTAAATGATTAAAGAAGTAAAATCATCAAACTATTACTTCCAACTTTGCACTTTCATAGAGAGAGATACGCATAGAAGTACACACAGATTTTTATCCCTGATCTTAAAATGGAGCTGCCCATGATCATTTGTTCTCTACAATAAAGTCAGTTTCAGAAATAAAAGGAAGCTTTTCTTTAATACACAATGAGATATTCTGGATTCAGAGACAATGGTTTTTCGACTGGACAGACTGGTTTTGTTCTACATAATCCCTATTTCCTGATAATGACTTTGAGTTTCCTCTTGCAAAGATCAAAGTGATAAAATACTCCTTTTGTAAACAAAAGATTTACTGGTCATATTCATTTAGAGCCAGTGATCTGACAAACCTACGTCATGGGTTCAGTAAACATTTAACACAAAAGCAAAATCTGTAGTATCCATGTAACTCAGAACAGATTAAAACAGCTTGCTGGCAATCAACCAACACAATCTGTCTAACTATACAGTTGACCCTTGAGCAACATGGTTTGAACTGCATGGGTCCACTTATACGTGGATATTTTCAATGAAAACCTGTATTGCTTTCAATAGCAGTTAGGAGTCTGCAGATGCAGAGGGCCAACTGTATGCATTGTACCACTTTATATAGGGGACTTGAGAATCTGTTGGGGGGAAGTGGATGTCCTGGAATCAATCTATCCCCCACAGATACTGAAGAACAACTTAAGTTTTAAGGAAGTCAAAAGTTATATGTGCGTTTTTTGACTGCATGGGGTGTCAGAGCTCCTGACCTCCTCATATTTTCACGGGTCAACGATATATAGTATACACCAGAAAAACAAGAGAAGATAGTAAAGTTCATACAAATAAGTATTCTGAAGATTAGTCAGTGAAAGGACCTTAATTATACTACATATGCTTATGCCTAGATAGTCCTGGACTATTAAATTTCAGAACTTATGTTGAGAATAAGTCATCAGAAGTAGAAAATAGGCAATTTAAACGTTTAAAAATCACTAAACGACTCAAAAAACTTCATGAAATGCAAAAACTCACATTTCAGAAAGATAGTGGTATTTTTGAAGAGGATCTTTCCAAAACTAAAATAATTTTTCCCCTGCAAAGATAAAGGAGAGAAAGGTAATTAGCATGAGATCACTTTAATTCCCAAGGCAGAATACAAATGGCATAAAAACCAACATTTATATAATGTTTAAGTTAGTTTTCTTAACAAAAAGGCATGAATAGCCTCCCTTTTAGTAAAATTCCACCATATCCAAACTGCAGGATTTTGAAGCTTGATACAGACATTTTCTCCCCCACAAGCCATGAGGCAAGGACTCTAGAAGGAAGGCAGCTAGAAGTTCCAACTTAATCTTCATAGGAGGTACTTCTTAATCACCTCTTTCCCTTTACTCACTCATCACTGGTCAGAAGCAGCAGTAATTTCTTCAAATAAACTCTTCTATGAGCAAACAGCCGGATTTAACTCATTTTTAGTAACAACTACCTAAAATTGAGAACCTGAAGATCTTCACCAAATTAACAAAAGCTATAATGCTTCCATATAAAAACTCAAACAAGAGTTGGACATTACAATCAGAAAGAAGAGCAGAATAAAAAACAAGGCACCATGGTTTTAATAGGACTAATGCTTTTTGGCATTTCCTGCCAGCATATAATTTTTGTCTGCTCACAGGAGGTATATATAGCTCTTACTCAAGAGAAGTTTAAAAAGGGGGACGAGGCAGAAAAGATAAACCTATCTGGTTAATTGTCCAAACGAAAGGCTAGCCTTGCCATTTTAGAATACTATTTCTTCCACTTCAGCCATTCTCGTATTAGAATACATTTTTTAATGCCTAGGCTTCCTAATCATACGACAAAGCTTAGAATAACCATTTCAAAGTTCAAACGAAATCGTACATTGTTAATAGAACTATTCAGCAACAAAAGTGCCGAGGCAAAGAAAGACGCCTATTTACATATTTCTCCTAACCAACCAGGGGTCACTGAATTCTGTAAAACTTCAGCTTACCTGTCTCAAGTCAGGCACTGAGTTCTCTGTGCTGAGAAACCGTTCCACAACTCCTCTCCACTCCTGATGCGGCGCTAACATTCCTGCTAATCTACCCACAAAAGTTCACGGCTTTCCGCTCCAGGGAGGTGGGTCCCCGTTACCCAGCGACAAAGGCGATCCGGGCAATCCCACCCCTTGGGAAGTGGACTTCTGCAGCACTTTCCTGGACCCCTTGGGCCGCCGTAGCCCCACCCCTAGCTCCTCCGGGCTCAGTTGCTTCGGAACACTCACCGACGGTATCGGAATGTGCCACTTGGACCGATCAGCAGCGGCGACGGGTACCGGTCCTACACCGAAAAGCGACAGTGAGGACGGCTGAGCTCCCAGAAGAAGAATGACAGGCAGCACCTGAAGACACGCAGCCGTCGCCATCTTCACAGACTTAGAGTGTGTACCGAAAGCACTTCACCTTCTTCCGGCTCGGCTCGCCCTCTTCCGGCTCGGCTCTGGGGGAGGTGGGCGGGCGCAGCATCCCGGTCCTCGAAACCTCGCGAGGTTTGTTTGTTTTGCGACTCTGAGGCCCCTCCCTCCTGAAGTCGTCACAGTTAGGGGCCGAGGCTTTGGAAAAACTGCGCAGGCGTCGTTCTGTCGTAACCTGGTCACCTTGGGGAGTTAGGATGATCTCCAAAAGCCACTCCACCTCAATGGGCTCTTCTCTCTCCCAGCCCTTAATGGGTTTGGGGACCAGGCAAGCACCCCATGTAGTGTTTGGCTGTCTCCTCCAGTTCACTCCATCCCTTTATCCCGCTGAAGTCAAAGTGAGACTTCGGCACCAGAAGTCTGGGAAAGCCGTAGTAGTCTGGTTGCCAGTTTGAGGTCTAGTAGTGAGTTCCCGGTTACAGGAAGTAATTACACAAAGACAGGAATTTGGCGATGGTGCAGTATAAGCGATTCCTGAACTGGATAGTGTGACAGATAACCTTAAAAAGCCCTTTCTAGCCCTGAAAAGTATGACGGTACTGTAGAGTTTGGGCGGAGAACATAAAGCTCCAACAAAGACCTGGTCGGCACTTGCCACTCAAAATTAAAAACAGGAAGAAAGTGGGTCAGTTTTCAATATATGGCGTGGCTGTCACTGAGACAGACGTGCAGAAGCTTCGCGCCAGTCAGACAGGCTATTTCGGTACTTCCTGGTTCACAGGCTCTTGAATTTTCAGCCTCTAGAACCCTTTGCGTACGCCCTCTCTGCTGCAAAGACATTTTCGGTTCCTAATAAAAGCAGTTTCTGATCAGTCGCTCATTACCAAGAAAAATTTGCTAAATAAAAATCCCTGTAGAAACACTCGTTTGGGCCTGGAAATTTCAGGAGGAAGAGTCTAGTTGTCGCTCCTTAAGGACCTGGAGGGGACTCCCATTTCCCAGAAACTTGACGGTGGTGAAGTGCTTGTGATAATTTAGAAAGAGGCCTGTCCGCGTTTTGAAAAGATCACCCAGGGACTTGGATTGACAGCTGGGAGCCTGTGAAGTGACTTGGAAGCCATGGAAGTATCTGGAAAAGAGGAAATCAGGTAAAGAACCAGTGAGGGACTCCAGGGCCCATGGAGTCAGGGGATAGTACCTGAAAGTACCTAAAAGCAGTATTCTGCCTTTGAAGGTTTTATTGTTTGATTGCACATATTTGCATGCTTTATTTGTGTACTTAATTTTATACTTTTTTCTCAGTTCCCCAAGGATTCGTGGATATTAATAGCTAGACCCTCATAAAATACTTTCAGGATGGTTAACAAAACTAGAAGAGTTGTGATCAGAACTCTAACACATGAAAATTCAAGCATGTTGCTTACCAAGTTCGACTATACCCACCTCTGCCCATTATCATTCCAGAGCTCATTCTTCAAAGCTGGAAAGAGACTGCAAATTTCTTAATCTTTGCACACTTGATTACAAGAAACAATGACAAAGACTGAGTCAATGAAGGATTTGATTACTTCTATGATAAACCATTTTTAATATGGCCAAATATCTCTGTCTGGGCTTGTTTTCATATTTTGAAAGTGGTATTCATCACAGTTTTAATCATGGACATGCTGACTACAGCTGCATTCAACCACACCTCTGTATGAAAGTCAGTGGTTTTTCCCTCCTTATATCCTAGAGTTGTTTTAATGAGCATATGTTAAATGCATAATTTCAATTAGCAATATACATACATCTTGTTCATGTTCTATTCCAGAAAGAGCGTTCTGGAAACTTGGTCTGAAGAAAGCATTGACACCTAGATTGTCAGAATCATCATAAAAAGCTAATGATTTTTCTTCTACACTTGTTTCTATTCGTATTCTAGGACTTTGCACATATCTCTGTTGTAGTATTTGTCAGGTAGATTTGTGATTGTTGGTTCGGCTCTCAGAAATCTGGGACACAGCCCTTCATATCTTCCTCAGAGCCCAGCACTCAGTAAGAATATCCTGAAAATATTTTGTTGAATAAATAAATGGATGTTATTATTTGTTTGTTTAATTTGGGGGTGTTTTTTTGTTTATTTTTGTCCCTTCAGATTTTATTATTGTAATCATAGCCTTCACTTATTATGTTATTGATAAGTTCAGGTTCTTGTCTCCTGATATAAAAGAATTTAGACCAGGGACACTGATAAAAGCATGGGCCCGCCCTGACTGGTGTGGCTCAGTGGGTTGGGCGTTATCCGGAAAACCAAAAAGTCTCTGGTTCCATTCTCAATCAGGGCACATGCCTGGGCTGTAGTCCAGGTCCCTAGTCGGGAGTGTGCGAAAGGCAACCAATCGATGTTTCTCTCCCTTTCTTTCTCCCTCCCTTCCACTCTCTCTAAAAGTGAATAAATAAAATTTTTTAAATTGAAAAATAAAAGCACAGGCAGATTTATTGAGGCTCTGTAGAGGGCAGTAATACTGAAATAGGATCCAGGTTCTAAGCACCAGATGTGGGGCTCAGTTTTTATGGCTTGAGGACACAGAAGTTGCTAGGGTTAACCAGAGAGTTGGTTAGCAGGCTTCTCCTTTTTTGGAACACTGATGACTGAATATACAAACACTGATGTCTGAGTATATGTCCGCAAAGCCAAGCATTCTGTGATTGTGCATATCTTATTATGAGATGGAGGAAGGGACTTTCCCAACCAGGTATTGAGTTTGTCTCTGTGGTTGGTGGCTTTGTTCTAGATCTGAAAAACACATTTACAAGAAGTGAAGTTAGTTCCTGGACCATTGTTTTATAACTACCTATTGATAACGGCCATAGTTCTGGCAGAGCTTGATTGGATGGAGCAATTTTGGGGAACATTTTATTCTACCTGTTTCAATTATTTTACTTGTTAAGTTGAATTTATTGGGGGTGACATTGGTTAATAAAATTATATAGTATACAAGTATTGGGTTGTGTGTTCACCACCCCAAGTCAAATCTCCTTCCATCACCATATTTTACTCATTATTTTAAAAGAACCCTTCCTCATAAGTCCGTCGTCGTCGTCGGCAGCCGTCCGTCTCGAGAGACGATGGTGTAGCTTCTTAAGAGTCTATCTGCACTGCCGAGAATGGCTGTGCAGTTCGACTCGGGAGTGACATGGTATCTGTCTCCTCTCGTGTTGAATCGACATCTTGCGATGACGCTGGAGTGTCCTCTCCAGTGAAGCTGAAGCTACAGAGCCTGGGCAGGGTGATATGGAGGGTCTGCTGTTGCCCATGCAGCAGACCCCCCCTCTCTTCGCAGCTGAAGGGTCCAAGGGAAAGACGGAGTCAATACAGCTTGGCTTCAGGTGCGCCGCAGGAGTTGCCGGTGTTGACTACAACGTCAAACCGCCTTAGGGACTCCGGCTCCGGATTTTCTGTCGGGGTTTACTCCCTTAGTCTTTCCCCTGAAGAGGTATGCCGCAAGGCAGCGGAGGTTTTTTGGAGTCAGAGTTTTCCTTCTCTGTCCTCATAAGTAACAGTGCTCTTTTTCTATCAGAGTCATCCCAGAACTTCATGGTTTGTTGTTTACCTTGGATGGTTTTTTTAAAGATCTTGTTTTGCATCACATGTTATTGTGTTATGTTGTGGCCATGACACAATTTTGCATTGCAGAGGTTTATGTCCCGTGTTTTTTTAAAAGATTTTTATTTATTTATTTTTAGAGAAAGGGGAAGGGAGGGAGAAAGAGAGGAAGAGACACTTCAGTTGCCTCTCGCACACCCACCACTGGAGATCTGGCCCCAACCCAAACGTGTGCCCTGATTGGGAATCAAACTGGCAACTTTCTGTTTACAGGCCAGTGCTCAGTTCACTGAGCCACATTAGCCAGGGCTCCTCCCCATGCTTATACTGTAGTTAGAGGAGGTACAAAAATTGGGTTCACAAACCTTATGTAAAATAGCTTTCTTAAAATGTCTGTTTATTTAGTGTTGAAGATGAAGCTGTGGATAAAAACACTTTCAAAGACTGCAACAAGATTGCTTTCTACAGGTAAGGAGAAGAAATGCATTACTTAGATGATGCTTAATAAATTTTTGAGACTGATAGGCTTTCTAAGGAAAGGGCCAATTAGGAAATTCAGTAATTAAGGACTTTATCAGACATTTGCTTTTGACTTTATTTACTTCCTACTGTGGTATCTAAATTTTTTAGTGAACAGGCTGTTTATTTTAAAAGACAAAGTGTTTTTAAACTCATGTTAAAGTTTTATGTCTTTGAGTAGATAAGACATTTATGTGGTTCAAAAATCAAATAATATGAAAAGATGTACATTGAAAAGTATTATTTTTATTCCTGTCTCCTTTCACCCAATTCCACATTTTGTCCTTGTAACCAGATTTATTAACTTCATATTTATCCTTCTGGTATTTCTTTTTGTAGATTGGATATATTCTCATATCACCACCTTTCTCATACCAAGTAGTTTTTATATCTACTATTATGTACTTGTTTTTTTTTCCTCCTTCATAGTTTATTCTGAAGAGCTCTGCATGAGTATATGGAGATTGTCCTCTCTTTTTACAGCTGTATAATATTCCATTGGGTAAATGGTACTATAATTTATTCAGTTTTTCTCATATTGTTAGGTTTTGGGATTGTTTTTGCTATAATAGCACTGCCACAATGAAAAGCTATACATATGTCATTTCCTTCACATGCAAGTGTTTTTATGGAATGAATTTCCCAGAATGGGATTACTGGGTCAAAGAATAAATAAATATATTTGAAATTTTAGCTATTACCAGATATCCCTCCATAAGGACTGTATCATTTTGTGCTTCCATCACCACTACATGAGATTGCCTATTTCCCCAGAGCCTTATGTGATGCTGAAATTGAAATCACCAAAAATTGTATCATATATTACAACTTTATAATTTATTCACACTACTCTAGAGGAAGAAAATCAAAATCATTTCATTTTAATTTGAACAAGTACCTTAGAGGGAACTCTATAGTGAACTCCTGGTCACCTTGTTAAACCATTAGAGTATATTGGATTTCCATTAGAATTTATTGAGTTTCTATTAAAGTGTACATTTCACAAAAAGAGGGAGTGAAATTAATAAGCTAATAAATGTCATCTATGAAAACCGCCCTACCTTCTCAATAAAGGGGACAAAATACCATCCTTGAGCAGTGTTATATTGAGCAATCTTATTGGTATTTTTCTTATTACTACTAATTTTATTAGCACTCTAATAACAAAGTATTCCTCTTAGTACTTTATTGGAGTACTAATACTGTCTGCTCAATTCACTTACTATCATAGTAAATTTTAATGACTTCCTCATAGTAATATAGTCTGTTGGGTGCTGACAGTCACAAATAATTCTCAGACATCTGTATACTCCATATCTGTAGGCGTCAGAAACAGCAGCTCTCCAAGAAGTCCACCTATCAAGCATTACTTGATTCAATCACAACAGGCAAAGTCAGCACCAGGTTCCAAATCATCAATGAAGAAACTAAGGTGAGATACAAGTATTTTCTACAGAGGATTATTTATTTCTATATTTATTTGTGTTGAATGAAGTAAATTTCCACAAAGGCTAATTAAAACTATGTATGTTTTAAAAATAAACTTTGTTAGACAAGTACTATAATCTTTTTCATGCTTATACTAATATTACTCTGAGTAATATGAATATCAATATATAGATTGCCTGCATATCAGATACTTTCCTAGGTATTTTACAAATGTCATTTTCTTTTAATTAGTCTTCATAATACATCTAAAAGACACATCGTATTATCCCCAATTTTCAGATAAGGAAATTGAAGTTAAAAATATCACTTGCTCAAGGTCAAGCTAGTGACCAGAATATTTACTGGTGACATCTAGTAACCAGAATTTTCACCTGCATCTGTAGATTCTGTCAAACACCCATGCTCTTTCTATCACTATTACACAACATACAGTTGAGCATGCAGCATGAACATGGTACAGACTCATTGAATGTCTAAACCTCAAAATATGGGTGGGCAGGGGGAGCAAGGGACTCTGCAGCTGAAAAACCTAAGTCACAAATGTTTCATCTCCTGAGCTGCTTTACTACCGAATCATCATAGTTATTATATACTGAAAAGATTAGAGCAGTGTTATATCCAAAGTTCTTTTCTTCACCTGTCAAGTCATGAAACTATTTCAGATGGGCCATACAAATGGGCCAGTCATAGAGAAGGGCTATGGTCTCGGCTAGGAAGTATGACTGTGCGCAAATACTTGATGCTCCCAGCCTGACCCTCATTTCCAGATCCTCCCCATCTTTGAAAGGCATCCTAAGCTTCTAAGGCCTCTCAGACCAATGTGGCTTAATTGACGACTCATGATACTGAAAGACGTAGTTAAAACTATGTGGTCTAGGTCCTTAATAGCTTGGATAGTAACTCTACCAACTCACTAACAAATCCCAGTTCTGGAAAGCAGACTGAGAAGAAATCCCCACTTTCACTGCAAAGCTGTGACCTATCTCCGTGGGACTGCCATAGTTCTGGTCCTGCAGTACCACACCGAAGAATCGCCTCAGAGGAGACAGTACCAAAACTACCCTGAACATCAGGGGCTTGCTTCTCTATAACATTTGTAAAGGTTGTTAATTTAGCAAAGGGTCCCAACTTATTCTCAGACAGGTGGAGCAATTACACAGTGAGGAAAGGCTACCTTCCTTATGAAGTTTTAAAGATTTTAGCTTATTTCATAAGACGTGGGATTTTCTAATATAGCTTTCTTGCCCAAATTTAAAATAGAGGCCAGAATCATATCAACAGTTCTGTGTTGTTTATCCCTGTTCCTTGTCCCCAATTGTGGTTACTTAATTGTAGTTATGGTGGCAATGCACTTAGTTCATGTCTCTCAACTACACAGAAGGGATGGTTAGTCTTCCTCTAAAATTAGTGCTGCTTCTTTTACCACCCCTTTTTTTTTTCCCTAGAGCAATTAACCTCTTTTGAGTTCTCAGCTCATGGTGCCTCTGAAGTCATAGATCCTCTACTGCTGATGGAAGTCTCCCAAACTATAGTACCTCCTTTTGTAGCCTGGTTTGATAGCTGTTCCTGTGAAAACATGGGGCAGCACTAATTTCTTTCCTGGAGAGTCACCTGCTGTTTGCATGTGGTCTAGTAGCCTGACCCCAGGCAAGCCCCTGTATTCAGGGTCAGCAGTGGCAGTTGGCTCCAGGAAATGCAAGGAGTCCACAGAAACCTTCCAGGAATTATTAGGCTTACAACCAGATGTCAGGTACCTTTCCTGTCTTATTCTTCCCGTCATTTGTTCATTTTCCTTCTTGTATCCAATGTGTCTAACCCTAGAGAGTTGTAAGCTGTCTCAGGGTCAAGGCAAGAACCCCTTTCCATCCGTGGGGATACTTAGGATAGGGAGCACCACCTGAACAATCCAGTGTCATGAAGGCACATGCTGAGGCAAAGTAAATGAGGCAAAAGCAACCCGAATACCAGTGTGTGCCAAAATGCAAATTCTCAATACAACTTGATACCAGTGCAGTTAGTGGTAGATCCCCACATAGGACCTTTGTAAGACTATAGATCAGTTTCTCTGCACACCCCTCTGTTTGGATCCTGAAAATGTG
Source organism: Furipterus horrens (assembly GCF_987537825.1). Lineage (NCBI taxonomy): Eukaryota > Metazoa > Chordata > Mammalia > Chiroptera > Furipteridae > Furipterus > Furipterus horrens. The sequence continues at coordinate 148,864,207 of NW_028327173.1, forward strand.
AGGGATAATGGTGTTCAAATCAGGCACCAGAACCAGAGCCCACCAGATCTGAATGCCTTCAACAGAAAAGAAACCACAGTCCAAGAAGACCTACAGGACCTCAGCATGAGACAGCACATGACTCAGAAGAGTCAAACTGAGGAGCACAACAAGCAAGGTCACATTATCTAGGATGTCAACGACATGGCTCCAAAGAGTGAGAACTTGGAGGACCCCTTGAAACAGACCTCATTTTCAGGTATGGAAATAGTAGGGCTACCTAGGAATCTACATGCTCTGATCTCAGGCAAAGGCATGCAAATATATACATTTTGGGAGGTCACCCTGAAATTCTAAGCCAAACTCCATTTTAATGACTTCATAGTTACTTGGACTTGAGATGACTAATAGGGATTTAAGATTTTATGCCCTCTGTCAGTTTGATAGGGACACACACACACACACACACAGGAAATCCAAACAGTAATCTCTAAGGTTGTTTGAACATTTTATTACACTCACTGCACAGTCAAGGAGCCCCCATTAGAAGTTGTTTCTGGGATGAGATTGGTGTTTCACAGATGATTTCGCATTAGAATACGGCATGAGTATGTTCTGGAGATTTAAAGCTGCATACATTCACCTATTCAGAATAACAGATTTTTATTTTAGGTTCAGAGAGGCAGAGCCCAAAGTCTAAGAGGATCCTATTCAGCTCACAGCTCCAGTTCTCAGATTTCACTGATGAGGCAGATTCTGACAAACCCAGCACTCTTAGTGCCTGCCCACCCCCACACCATTAAAACTCTTGTGTAAAGTAATAACTTTGTTAGCAAGATCTGTGGTTAATTTTTGAAATCCTTCTTCCCAATCTCCTACTCCCAGCCTGCCTCTAGAAACTAGAAAACAGAACCAGGCTTCATTCAACATTGTCTTAGTCAGTTTGGGCTTCCATAACAAAATACCATACTGGATGTCTTAAAAAACAGACATCTATTTTTCACAGATCTGGAGTCTGGGAAGTCCAAAATCTAAGTGTCTGCCAGGGACCCTATTCCTGGCTTATAGATTGCCACCTTCATGAACTCACCCTCTTGACCTCATCTAAACCTAATCACTTCTCAAAGGCCCCCATCTCCAAATACCATCACCTGAAGGTTAGAGCTTCAACACATGAATCTGGTGGAGAAACAGTTCAATCCATAGTAATGTTACAATACAAGCTGAAGTGTTGCCCTATGTGTTGTCTCCAGATCACGCTCTGGACACTTAGGCTTTGAAGAAAAGCTGGTTGCAGGTTCAGATGCATAAATTTTCTCACAGAGGGTTGCAGTATAGTATCTTGACTATTTCTGATGACAGAATAATAAGGTAGATATCTGATTTAAAAAAAAGCTTCCAGAAGAAAATCTAAAGAGAAAGGAGTTATCAGTAGTGTTGACTGCTTTTATAGACCTGTTTTTGTTGTTGTTCTTATCAATTTTTTACCTTCAGTAAAAATTTGAATTGAAAAACAGAGAAAGAAAATCTAATATTATGACATCAGAGCAGGGAAATTTATGCTATCTTCTGAATCTAGCTAAAAAGCCATAGACATGTCTTTGACCTACTTCATATTGCTAATTCTGATGCTTTCTCATGACATGTTTACTTCTTTTGCAGCCTATTTGCAAGTTTTCAACAGAGACTACACTTCCAGCAGCTTCTCCAAGGATGCAGGGATATCTCAGAGCACCTCAATGAAGTTACTCACCTCTTGTCTTTTCATCTAAGCTTGATGAAAATGGGACTTTCCCCAACCAGTCACCTCCTCTGCAAAAGAGGCACAAATACCGCTTGTTAACCAATACTGTTTCTGCAGAAATGGCAAGGAACAGGCAGCTAATTTTGAAACTGGCCAGACAATCAGAAGCACACCTGGACAGATTAACTGTACTTGGGGAATGGGCATTAGCCCAGCGTGAACTTGCTAACATTCTCCATAGAGAATCAGTGCTTGCAATAAATGAACTGGTTGCAACTGTGGATGGGGCAATTGGTGCCCTACAGCAATTTAATGAAATCTTAGATCATCTATGAATCCTGGAAGGTCTTGAGATCAACAGCTGAGATAGGTTATTGCTCACTCTTCTAGGCCTTTTAGGTTAACTGTTCCTTATAGTGTAATAGAGAGACTTGGTGCCAGAGGAAAAACAGGAACTCAGTCCATCAAGGAGAAGTTGATGGGGTTATAATTTCCCTTCCTAATACCCATTGCCATTTGAATACATATTTTAGGGCTATTTGTTAACTCCGTCATTGTCTCTACTAGTTGTGATTCCCAGTTCTGAGTGAACAAAAAGTTTTGTTTTAATATAGTTGTGATCAAGCCACTACTTGAATACATAAAAAAGGCTATTTCTATTTCTACCACCATAAGTTTTACAACCTGCCTGATATTTTTGTTCGTATGGCCAAAAAACTAAACTTATGGATGACAAACTACCTAGTTTTATATTGAGTGTGGAATAAAAGATAGGAAAAAGGAATTACTACTCTTTCTCAAACTATGAGAGATAAGCCTCTGAATAAAGGTTTATGAAAAACCAAGTAGAGATTTGTGGTACTAAAAGAAACCTACAAAATGTATTCCTTTCTCTGAGGATTTGTCTCATCTTCTCAGTATAGATAGTCATTTACACATCTTAAATATTTTTAAGGGAATAGAACCCATGGTGTCTCATTTGAAATGTTTAGTGATGTTTCTTCACATATTTTACATAAATCCATCTTGCTACAATTTGAATGTAACTGCTACTATTACCTAAGTATTAACACTAAATAATTCTTAGTTTAAGTGATCTAACTTCTGTAACTTATCTTCTTAATATATTTTTTTATTGCCATTTCCAGTCATCACTAATAGGCGGAAGAGAATGAAAATTTTATTTGTATATTATTGTTTAATCAATGTCCAAACAGATTCCTAGAGAAGAAAATGAATATCTAGAAGTTGTTAATGTTTTAGATAGAAAAATATAACTTTCATGTCCGGACGTTTTGACAGAGCAAGGCTCTGGTGGAAGAATTGGTCAATAGCTGGCAGTTAAGAGGACAAAGGAAGTGGTTTATAAACTGTCATCCACAGAGCCCTGAAGATTCCATGCAGGGTTCAATGCAGTGGGGGGAGGGGACTTAAAGGTAGAGGTTGTGAGCTACTCCCCACTATCTTCATCCCAAGTAGCTTTACGTATTGGACTTCTGAGAGTCCACTGCTGTTAAAAAAAATTGTTTTAAAGCACTAAAAATAGCACAAGCCAGATCTTAGAAGCAAATGTATACTAAGGTCTAAGGAAATTATGTGCTTGGAACATGAAGCTATGTTGGTGATATGAAATAAGAATGAATCTAGATATTAACCTTGAAAAAGGTTATCTAATTTAAAAAATTAGCTTAATTATGTTAAAATGACAACAGAATGGGGCTTTTGACTCTGCTTCAGATGTTTGGTTGCATAAGGTCATTATGTTAAAAGCAGAGGTACTGCGACCTCCTCTCATACAATTAGGATTCTTTTCTGGGATGCAGCCTCAAGAACAAAACATACAGACCAGCCTTTGGTTTTAAAAAACAATATTTTTAAAGAAAGCTATTTTACTAAAAATGAGAGGCTCTTGAGTGCAAAAACTAGATGCAATTTGTTAATCATATATAGATAGACAACCTGTGCACCCCCTGCTTAGCATGATCTTGCCCATTTTTGCCTACCCAAAGTCCCTGAAGGCCCTGCTTGAATCCCTCTTCCTCCAGAGAGATGGCCAAGAACCCCGCTCCTTCTAGTCATCATTAATATTCCCCTGCATTGTCCTGCCCTTCCATCTCAGCATGAAATGCTTTATGTTTACTATGTATGTTTTGCCTCCACTAAATTGCAATCTTTCTGAGAGTATTGCCTTCCTTTTTACAACAAATGGCACAACACAACATTAGATACCAAATAAATATTAGTTGAGTTGAATTTGAGAGAACAATGGAAACATACATCTAATTTGGGAAGGGATACGTAATCTAACATCATTTTAGCTTTATATTTGGACATATTTTCAATTTTAGAATTCTGATGGCACACTATCAATAATTCAAATATACAAAAGAACATTAAACATGTAAGCAGTAATTACAGTATGATTGGGGTAGGGGGGAAAGAGGAAATAATTTATCAGACTACATTCTTCCAACTATAAGATAAATAACTTCTGGAGCCCTAATGTACAGTAGTATAGTGATTACAGTTAATAATACTCTATTTTATACTTAAAAGTTGCTAATAGATCTTAAATGTTCTCACCACAAAAAGGAAATGATGAGACATGGCACAGGTGTTCACTAAGGCTAAGGTGGCAATCATTTTGCAATATATAAGTATCAAATCAACACATTGTGCACCTTAAACTTGTACAATGTCATATACCAATTACATTTCAATAAATCTGGGGAAAATAATTATAGTATGATCACTACTATATCATAACCCTGTCTTTAAAATGTCTGTAAAAGCAGCCACAGCCACTGCCACTACACTATTTTACCTGGTCACTCTTCAGCGTCATGTCACTGTTGAGGTGCCCTGACTACTTTCCTATATTCCCAAAAGCAAGGTTCCAGTAACATTGCTCTTTTTTTCTCTTTCTGGTGCTGCTTTGATATTCTCCTACTTCCTAGCTCTTACTTGCAGCACGTTGTGCTTGCTCTATGCTATGTCACAGCCTACCCAGCTCAGCCTTTCATTTAACAGACATTATAGTAACAGTAGATGACCCCAGTTGTAATCAGAATTTGGCCTCACACTTGATGAAGGATTTGCAATCCACCAGTGAGTCATGTCACACAATATTTCTCCGATCTAGATGTCTCCTTTTATAATCTTAATCCAGCCCCTTGTACTTTCAGGTTTGTTTTTGTTTTGCATCTTATTTTTCAAATTCTGTGTTCTCTTTATAATTCTATGTTGCTTCCATCTCCCATTGTAAGTAGAATTTTACCTAAGTTCCCCAGCCCTTTGAGAAAGACCATATGCCCAGGTGTACAGGAAGCACCTTGATTTTAGTGTAACAAGCCTCATTTATCTACAGTAGAGCCCCAATGACCACTGTTTTACTCTAATCTCTTCTACTCTGTGAGTTGTTACCCTTCGTCTTTCATTCAGGCGGAATCCGGTTATTCTACTTTTAACACCTAACTCTTATTCTCAAGATACCTGTAGTTTGTCAGAGGTACAGCAGTCATATGTCCCAGTTTACAAGAGCAATTTCAGTTTATACCTGTCATCCAGTATAAATATTTAACAGAGACCACTTTCACTCTTCAAGGTCATGGTCCTGACAATTGTATGTCTGCCTAGCCACAGAACACTGAAGGTGGTTCTTGTCTCTTCCACAGGCCTATTCAAGTGGCCAAACAAGTACATACATAGATTGGAGAGCTTTTCTCTTCAAGTTGCTGTTTTTCTTCAGTTTGCTTGGCCTGTAATAATTTAAACATGGTTTTCTAACTATTGTTATTTAATTGTAGAAATGATCATCATTGGGGTGACCTGTGGAAACTAATCTCATACATCTGTATCCAGGTTCCTCTTTTGGCTGAAGTTTTTGGTATAGAGGGAAATATTTTTAGGCTTAAAATCAATGAAGAATCTCCCCTGAAGCCCAGGTATGAAGTTCCCGATGTCCTCACAAGCAAGACAAATACTGTAAGGTAAACCAAGAATCACGATATCTTGACTGCACCCTCAATGTATTGTATCGTACTTTGAGAAGTTGATTTTTGTGTGCACCTCATATTTTGTCTATTGAAATCTACAATCATTTGCAGAGTTAGAGTCAATTTTGTATGTTATCCATTCTTTCTTTTCACATTCCAGTTGGCTCATCAGCACTTCTTAATGGGTAGAGCCAGAGATTTTGATCTCAGCTCTCCTTCTCAAAGCAAAGAGTTGATTAACCAACTTTTGGGAGCAAGTAGAAGAAAAGCTATTTAATTTACTCAGATTAGCAGCAGGGCTCCAGAGATCTAATACACTAGCCAAACTCCCATGCTTACAGTAATCAGTACAGTTAGATTGACTCACTTTTAATTAAGGTAGTCTCAGAAGTCTAGATGTAATTTGACTTAGAGGCAGAGATTAATAATCAGTGTCTAGGTGAAAAAAATCTTTGGGGATTAAAGCATTTTCATACACCTGCAGAATCTTTATCACTCTCAGCATACATTCCAGTGATGTATTTCAGCTTGGTTCTTTTTTAAGTTAAATTTATTGGGGTGACATCTGCATATTTCATTGCGTGTTTACTACCCAAGTCAAACCTTTCATCACCATGTATTTGGCCCCCTATACCCTTACTACCCCTTACACCTCCCCTTCCCTCTGGTAGCCACCATAGTGTAGTCTGTGTTTATGAGTTTTTGTTCATCTTGTTTATTTGTTACTTTCATTTTTAGATCCCACATGAGTGAAATCATATGGCTCTTGACTTTTTCTGTCTGACTTACTTCACTTAGCTTGATAGTCTAAAGATCCATCCATGTCATAAATGGCAGTATTTCATCTTTTCCTATGGCTGAGTAGTATTCCATTGTATGTGTGTACCACATCTTTATCCAACCCTCTATCGAAGGACACTTCAGTTATTTCCATGTCTTGGCCATTGTGAATAGTGGTTCAGTGAACATAGGGGTACACATATCTTTGTGAATAAATGTATTCAAATTTTTCAGGTAGACCCAGAAGTGGGGTTACGGTCATTATGGTAATTCTATTCTTAATTTTTTTTTTTTTTTGAGGAGCCTCCATACTGTTTTTCATAGTGGCTGTACCAGTTTACATTCCCACCAGCAGTGAATGAGGGTTCCTTTTTCTCCACAATCTCTCCGGCACTTGTTATTACTTGTCTTGTTGAGATTATAGTCATTCTACAGGTATGAGGTGGTATTCATTGTAGTTTTGATTTGCATTTCCCTAATAGCTAGTGAAGTTGAGCACCTTTTCATATATCTGTTGTCCATTTGTATGTCTTCTTGGGAGAAGTATCTGTTCGGGTCCTCTGCCCATTTTTAAATTGGGTTTGGTGTTGAGTTGTATGCATTTTTCATATATTTTGGATAGTAACCCCTTGTCAGAGCTGTAGTTTTCTTTTTTTCTGCGCTGTCTTTGCCATGTGTAGGGATCAGGGTAATACTAGCTTTGTGTAGTAAATATGGTATATTATTTCTATTCTGTTCCAATCTCTTTGTAGAAGGCCTTTGACTATTAACTAGAGAGATAAAAACTACATCTCTCCATTTCCGAGTTTCCCATGTAGCTAGTTTCTGATGTCAATCAGGTTCAACCAATCAGTTGCCTTACAGGTATCTTGATTTCAGAACTGAGTTCTCCATTTTGCTGGTATGGATTTGGCAGCTATAGAATGGCTCTAAAGCTACACTAATTAGTACAGTGGTTTCCTGGTCTCTGGATTGCAGCTATGGTGGCATGATCCTGGAGCCCCAGCAGCAGCCACAGTGACTTCTGATTACCCAACTTCCTGATTCTAGCTGAGATGGAAGTTCCATTGGCCATATAGTTATGTAACATTGTTCTAAGGGTCATTACTGGACACCCAACCAGAAACCTGCTACCTCAACCCTTCCCATGATGTTATCTTCTAATTCCCCTATATTAAGTCATTTACTTTCTGCTTAAAATAGCCAGAGTTGATTCTGTTATCTATCGTTGAGTCTTGGTTGATATAAGCATTGGTATCAGCAGTAAGTAAAAGTCAAAGATACTCTAGGATAGGAATATGAAGTTGGTTAGCTGATCCGGTTGGATGTGAAGGCTATGAGAACCTGATTATCTTTAGAGGAAGAGATATTAGTGTTATGGGCTGTATAGTGTGTCCCCTGCCAAACTTAGGTGTTAAAACCCTAACCCCTTGTATCTCAGAATATGACTTATTTAGATATAGGACCTTTGAAGAGGCAATTAAGTTAAAATTGGGTCATGAGGGTGGCTCTAATCTAAATGACTGGTGTCTTTTAAAAAGAGGAGATTGGGACACAGCTAACACAGAGAGAGGGATGACCATGTGAGGGCAAAGCAAGAAGATGGCCATCTGAGCCAAGGAGCGGGGTCTCAGAAGAAACCAAAACTGCTGACACTTTGATATTAGACGTCTAGCCTCCAGAATTATGGAAAAATATATTTCTATAGCTTAAGCCACCCAGTCTACAGTATTTTGTTATGTCAGCTCTAGCAAGATAATACAACTATTATAGTAATAAAACACATAATTCCATCACAAAGTTACATAAATTACTACCTGTAGAAAAGAATTAAATTGCCTATTGAAAGTATGGCCCTGGCAGACCAAGTGGTGGAACCACAGCATAGCATGATTGTCGTATAGAATTCAAAACTCTCAGGTGGCCTGCCTACTCTAAAGAACTTAAGAAAGAAAACAGCAGTCTCGGGACTTTAAATTCTTAGCTCAAGTCATTGTCATAAACCTAATAGGTTTCTATGACAATCTAAAGTCTCATATCTGTTGTAGCTACATAGTCCTTGTAGTTGAAAATTATACAGAATTTGATTCCATGATTTGCTGTGAAAGACCATAAAGTTGAATTCACAGTCTCATCAGTTCTGTGAACTTAGGGCATTAACTGAGAAAAGGTATATCCCCTCAGAATTGAATAGCAACATTTGGATAACTCTGAATACAAACCTCAGAATTCCACTGAGTCTCCCATTTTAGCAGAAGTAGCTCTTTCTTCTCTGTCTGGTAAAGCTTATCCTTTCTTGCCTGGACATCCTGTGTTGACCTCACCTAAGATATACCATGCAAGGGGGTTCCAGTGCTCTTTGTGTCTCACCCCTACCACCCTTCACTGACTCCAGACCCACTATCAGAGTCCAATATGCCTAGGGAGTCAATTACAGTCAAACCCAGGAAGAGAAGGCTTATATACCTTACCTAAAGAATTTCAAGATTTTATATTGGCAAAATATAAAATATTGGAAATTATTTCTCAGGGATTCTTAGACCAGAGGAAGGAACATAATTTTAGCATCCCACTAAATTTATTGTCATGGCCACATCTAGATTTGATATGTTAGCTGGGAGTGGTTCTAATTATTTGCTTGTTTGATTACCCAATTCTGTATTCAGCTATGTTGAATTCTGCTGAATGAAGCTAAGATACCAGAAATTTCTTGACACTGCAGAAGAAATGATCCATAGACTTAGTGATATAAAGATGTTGAAGTGGGTGGATATATTATATTCAAACAGCTCATCTAGCCCCTAATTCTGTTTTCCAAGAGGATCCAGAAGATACTTCCTTCATTGAGAAATACATGGGTGAGGGAACACTTGTAAAGCATTGTAGTATGTGAGCATATTTTTCAAGCCAGAGATGATGGTGGGAAATAATGCCATTAAAATGGGCTCCCTGATTTCAGTGAAGATGATGAGACTCCAAGTGGCAGAGTTAAAGTAGCAGCATTTAGTTGTCAGAGACAAGGTGGGCATGTTTTCATAACGTGCAGCAGAGCCTTAATGGTTAAAACCTTGGGGTAGTGAACAATAATATCAAGGGGTCTATTAAATTGAAATAGAGGGACTGATGTCCTACTTGATGGAATAATCAAAAGAATTCTATTTATGTTTGATGGATCGCATGTCTCAAACAATTCCCTATAGACTTGGTTTCTAAAACTCAAGCATCTTGCTTTAGGGGGGTGGCATAGAATTCATGGAGAAAAATATTGTAAGGATATAATAAGAACAAACTATCCCTCCTAACCTCCCCTAAAGAGGCTGTGACCATTTACCAGGGTGACTTTGCACCAGAGAAAGAAATACCAGCCCTGGCTGGTGTGGCTCACTGGATTGGCATCGGCCTGCGAACTGAAAGATCATTGGTTAGGTTCCCATTCAGGGCACACGCCTGGGTTGTGGGCCACATACCCAGTTGGGGATGAGGCAACCAACTGATGTTTCTCTCCCTCTCTTTCTCCTTCCCTCCCCTTCTAAAAATAAATAAATAAATAAATGTGTTTTTTTTTAAAGAAAGAAATCTCTAAACATTCTAGGGATTTTAAGTGCAGCCTCTGAGCTTATACAGATTTTGGGATCCAGAACATCTTAAGAGTCTACCCATTACACTGGGCGCTGAGAGGAGTCAGGTGATAAATAGATGAACAAAAGTTTAACCTGGTTCCATCTCACTGTGGACTCAGGGAGTCAATAACCCAATCTGTGTTATTTCCTCAGTTTCTGTGTACATGGTTGGAATGAGGAAGAAAAGCAAAGTGTTTAGATTTTATGCACCAGTGTTATTCCACTATCTGGAATAGCTAATATTATTTAGTGCTTATTATGTTCCAGGCACTGCGTCAAGTGCTTTCCCTGAATGATCTCATTTAATTCTCTCAAAAACTTCTATTTATTTGTGCTTTTATTATTTCCACTTTACAGATGAGAAAACTGAGAAGCAGATTGATTAACTTGTCCAAAGTTATACACCTGTTCATGGTGGAGCTATGTTCAATCCAGGCTCTCTGACATCAAAGCCCATGCTTCCAGTTATGACTCTCCATTCCCTCATCTATGCTACATCAAATGAATATTGATTTACTAATTAATGAATTTGAATAGAGAATTGAATTGAGCCATGTAAACCTATAGTAATTTGTTTTTCTCTTCCTGTTTTGTTTTCTAGGCTGATTTCATGCTCAGGTGATGCAGGTAGCCTGGTACTAGCAAATGGAAAAGGCGATCTGAGATTTCATATCACGGCAAACCCATTCAAAGTAGACTTGGTGTCTAAAGAAGAGGTTGTGATAAGCATAAACTCTCTGGGCCAATTGTACTTTGAGCATCTGCAGATTCCTCTCAAGGAAAGGTATTTTTGCACATTACTTGACACATAAAAGAATTTAAGAAAACAGATTGTGAATACAAGTTGCTTAAATCTATAATATATCAACATAGAAAATTGTTTTGCCTTATTTTCTTGGAACACTGTTATGAGAAATTTCATCTCTCACCTGTGCAGGTGAATGCAGGCTTAATGACAAGAATGATTCCCAGACTTTTGCAGATGTGACACTCTTAACGTATCCTGTGTGTTTGACTAATGGCATTCTCAACCCTCTGAAGCCCTCTTTTTTTAAATATATTTTATTGATTATGCTATTACAGTTGTCCCAGCTTTTCCTCCTTTGTCCCCCTCTGCCTGGTACCCCCCTTCCCTCCAGCAATCCCACCCTTTAGTTCATGTCCATGGGTCATGAGTATAAATTATTTGGCTTCTCCATTTCCTTTACTGTTCTTATCATCCCCCTGTCTATTTTGTTCCTACCAATTATTCTTCTTAATCTCCTGCACCTTTTCCCCCATTCTGCCCCTTCTTTGCCCCCACCCCCGCTGATAACGCTCCATATGATCTCCATATCTATGGTTCTATTTCTGTTCTAGTGTTTGCTTAGTTTGTTTTTTTAAATTCAGTTGTTGATAGTTGTGAATTTGTTGTCATTTTAATGTTCATAGTTTTGATCTTCTTGTTTTTCTTAAAAAAGTCCTTTAATGTTTCAAATAATAAGGGTTTGGTGATGATGAATTCCTTTAGCTTTACCTTGTCTGGGAAGCACTTTATCTGCCCTTCCATTCTAAATGATAGCTTTGCTGGATAAAGTAATCTTGGCTGTAGGTCCTTGCTTTTCATCGCTTTGAATACTTCTTACCAGTCCCTTCTTGCCTGCAAAGTTTCTTTTGAGAAATCAGCTGACAGTCTTATGGAAACTCCTTTGTAGGCAACTCTGCTTTTCTCTTACTGCTTTTAAGATTCTCTCTCATTATCTTTAACCTTTGGCATTTTAATTATGATGTGCCTTGGCGTGGTCCTCTTTGGGTCCAACTTATGTGGGACTCACTGTGCTTCCTGGATGTGTATGTCTATTTCCTTCACCAAATTAGGGAAGTTTTCTCATTATTTTTTTCAAATAAGTTTTCAGTTTCTTGCTCTTCCTCTTCTTCTTCTGGCATCCCTATGATTCAGATGTTGGGACATGTGCAGATGTCCCAGAGGCACCTTATACTATATTTGTTTTATTGAATTCTTTTTTTCTTGATGTTATAGTTGAGTGCTTCTTTCTTTTTCTGTTCTAAATCATTAACTTGAATCTCAGCTTCATCCCCTCCACTGTTGGTTTCCTGTAGATTTTTCTTTATTTCACTTATTTCACCTTCATTTCTTCCTGAGTCTTTTTTATTTTGTTGCTATACTCAATGAGTTTTTTGAGCATCCTGATCACAAGTGTTTTGAATTCTTCATCTGATAGGTTGGTTGTCTCTGTTTCATTTAGTCCTTTTTCTGGGATTTTGTACTGTTCTTTCCTTTGGGCCATCTTTCTCTCTCTCTCTCTCTCTCTCTCTCTCTCTCTCTCTCTCTCTCTCTCTCTCTCTCTCTCTCTCTCTCTCTCTCTCTCTCTCGTTTCTTTCTTTCTTTTTAAATTTCCATCCTCATCTTCTCCCTTCTGTTCCTTGTTTCAATGCCTGTGGTTCTATTTCCCTTGTTTGTTTTGTTCATTAGGTTTGTGTATTAGGTGAGATCACACGGTATTTTTCTTTTGCTACTTGGCTTATTTCACTAAGCATAATACTCTCTAGTTCCATCCCTGCTGTCGCAAAAGGTGGGAGTTTCTTCTTTCTTTCTGCTGCATAGTATTCCATTTTGTAACTGTACCACAGTTTTTTGACCCACTCATCCACTGAAGGGCACTTAGGCACTTTCAAGCATTTGGCTATTGTGGGACCATATTTCTTTGTCTCCTCAATTTGGCAGCATTCCTGTGTTTGTTTCTGTATATTAAGTAGAACTCCTTTGACTTCCTGTCTTAGCAGTGTGGCCTATTGTAGAAAAGGCACCTGTAAACTGTATGGGGCTGCGTCTTAGGTAATTGCCTGGGTGGGGCAACCCACTTCACCACTTTGTGGCTTTGTGTGGAGCGAGGGCTCAGAGAGGGGACAGTGCCACTGCCTGGCTTCTAAGGGTTTGCTCAGCACTCACCCTGTGCCACTGGCACCCTTCTAGCTACTGCCCTGGTATTGAATCCCAGAAGGGGGGGATCTACATATGTTTTAAGTCTGAAAGGGCCCTTCATTTGAGTCTCCTGAAAAATCTGGCAATTTCTTCCACCACCCAACCCCCACTGGCACTGGAACCCTTGGCTGTATGGTCTGGCTGTATACTCACTCCCAAGGTATCCATCCCGATTTTTATCCACCACATTTGGATGTGGGAATGCCTATTCCTCTGCCACTGCCTCTCCACACTAAACTGTGTCTTCATGCCTCTCCACCTGTCTCCATGTCTCCACCACGCCTACCCATCTGGATGAATGTGACTTCTTTAATCCTTGGTTGTCAGACTTCCACCAGCTTGATTTTCTGATAGTTCTGAGTGTTATTTGTTTTGAGATCTAGTTGTAGTTCTTTCTGTGGTTGTGCAAGGAGGCAAAGCATGTCTACCTACACCTCCATCTTGACCAGAAGTCCATCTTCTTCCTTTCCCTCCTCTCAACAATTCCCCTCCGCATCCTTCTAAGAAAACACTCTGTTGACTTGATAAATGTTAATGTGAACCAACATGGCTAAAGAATTTCACTTTACCCCTTATAATAACATGAGTTACCCTAGACTTATCTATGAGAAATGTTAAATATAAAGACACATAATTAAAAGTAAAAAGATGGAGGAAGATATACCATGCTAACACTAATCAAAATAAAGTAAAAGTAGTTATATTAATCTTAGAATCATCAGACTTCAGAACAAGGGAAGCTATCAGGGATAAAGAAGGGCATTACATAATGGTAAAGGGGTCAATTCTTTGAGAAGATACGATAGTCCTTAATGTCTATGTGCCTAGCACCAAGGCATAAAAATACATGAGGCAAAAAAACTGGTAGAACTACAAGAAGAAATAGATGAACCCACTATTATAATTAGAGACCTTTCATCAGAAATGGACAGATCCAGCAGAGAGAAAATTAATGTTAACATAGTTGAATTCAACAGCAAAATCTATCAGCTGGATATAATTGACATCTATAGATTTCTTCATTTAATAACAGTAGAATATACATTCTTCTCAAGCTCACATGGAACAGTCACCAAGATAGACCATATTTTGCATCATAAAACATACCCTAATATTCTTAAGAGAATAGAAATTATACAATGCTGACTCTTACACCACAATGGAATTAAACTAGAAATAAATAGCAGAAAGCTAGAAAATTCCAAAATACTTGGACATTAAACAACACACTTCTAAATAACACATAGTTCAAAGAAGAAATCTCTTAAAATGTTTAAAAATATTATGAACTAAATCACAATAAAACTTATCAAGATGTGTGGGATGTAACAAAAGCAGTGCTTTGAGGGCATTTTTAGCAGTGAATGCATATATTAGAGGAGAAGAAAATATCTAAAATCAATAATCTAACCTCCCACCATAGGAAGTGACAAAAAGAAGAGGATATCAAGTACACATAACTAGAAGGAAAAATAATATTAAAAATTAGAGCAGAAATCACTTAAATTGAAAACAGGAGATCAAAAGAGAACATCAACAAAACCAAAAGTGTTTTTTTTAAAAAGATGAATAAAATCAATAAGGCTTTATTCAAACTAAAAAAAAAGAGAGAAGACAAAAATTACTAATATCAAAATGAAAGGAAGGATATCACTATATTTCCTCTGGAATTTAAGATAATAAAAGAATATTATGAACTACTCTATGCCCATAAATGTGATAACCAGGATGAAACAGACCAATTCCTTAAAAGACACAATCTGCCAAAACTCACATAAGAAGTAGACAATGTAAATAGGCCTATAATTTAGTCAGTAATTAATGACCCTCCACAAAGGAAAGTACCAGGCCCAAATGGGTTCACTGGTGAATTTTACCAAACATAGAAAATATTATACCACTTCTCTACAATCTCTTCTAGAAAATAGAAGAAAAAGGAATTCTTCCTCACTCATTCTATGATGCCAACATTATTTAATATAAAAAAAATACCAAAAAAATTACAAGAAAATCCATGAGCATAGATGCAAAAATCTTCAACAACATACAAGCAAATTGAATCCAACAATTTATAAAAAGAATCATACACCAGGACAAACTGGAATTTATCCCAGGTGTACAAATCTTGTTTAACATTCAAAAATCAACTAATGTAATTGATCACATTAAGAAGCTAAAGAAGAAAAATCACACAATCCTATCAATAGATGCAGAAAGAGCATTTGGCAGAATACAATACACATGCATTATATAAAGTCTCAGCAAACTAGGAATAGAAGGGAATTTCCTCAACTTGATAAAGAACATCTACTCAATCCTACAGCTGCCATTATATTTAATGGTAAGAAACCCAAAGCTTTTTCACTAAGTTCAGGAACAAAGCAAAGATGTCCCCTCTCACCACCACTTTTCAATATCATACTGGAAGTCCTAGCTAGTACAATAAGATAAGAAAAGGAAATTGATGTTTTACATGATCAGAAGGAAGAAATAAATGTTCTTGTTCACAGATGGCACAACTGTCTGGAAAATCTGTGGCACACACACACAAATACTTGTAATAATCAGTTATTACAAGGCTGCAGGGTAAAAAGTTAATGTACAAAAGTCAATTGCTTTTCTACATACCAGCAATGACCAAGTGGAATTTGAAATTAAAATTCCACATTTAATTAGCACCCCAAAAATGAAATATTTAGGTATAAATCTAACAAAATATGTAAAAGATCTATATGAGAAAAACTACAAAATTCTGAGGAAGCAATCAAAGAAAAACTAAATAAATGGGAAGATGTTCCATGTCCGTGGATAGGGAGACTCAATATTATCAAAATATCAGTTCTTCCCAACTTGACTTAGAGATTCAATACAATCCCAATCAAAATCACAGAAAGTTATATTGTGGATATTGACAAACTGATTCTACGGTTTATGTGGAGAAGCAAAAGACCCAGAATACCAAATCATTGTTGAAGGAAAACTAAGTTGGAGGACCGATGCTATACTACTTCAAGACTTAATATAAAGCTACTGTAATCAATACAGTGTGGGATTAGCGAATGAACAAATAGGTCAATGGAACAAAGTAGATAGCCCAAAAATAGACTCACATAAATATAGTGAACTCATCTTTGACTAAGAAGCAAAGGCAATACAATGGAGCAAAAATATTCTTTTCAACAAAAAGTATGGAACAACTGGACAGCCATATGCAAAAAAAAAATCTACATACAAACCTTACATCTTTCATAAAAATTAACTGAAAATGGATGATAGGCTTAAACATAAAATGCAAAACTATAAAACCCCTAGAAGATAACATAGGAGAAAACCTGGATGACTGTGGGTATGACAATATTTTTTAGATATAGCATCAAAAACATGATCTCTGAAAGAAATAAGTATTAAGTTGGATTTCATCAAAATTAAAAACTATTGCTAAGTGAAAAACAATATCAAGAAAATGAGAGGACAAGCCACAGATTGGGAGGAAATATTTGCAAAAGACACATCTGATAAAGGACTGCTGTCCAAATATACAAAGAACTTCCAAAATTCAGTGATAAGAAACTAGATACTTAATTTAAAAATGGATAAAAAACCTGAACAGACACCTCACCAAAAATGATATACAAATGGCAAATAAGCATATGAGAAAATGTTCAACACCTTCTGTCGTTAGGGAGTTAAAAGTTAAAACAAGATACCACTACACATCTATTAGAATGGCCAAAACACTGACAACAAAGTGCTCACTTTGGAAGACAGTTTGACAGTTTCTTACAAAACAATACAGTACATACTTTTACCATACAATTCAACAATGTTCTTATTTACCCAAAGGAGTTGGAAACTTACATCCACACATAAACCTGCACATGATGTTTGTGGCAGCCTTATTCATAATTGCCAAAACTTGGAAGCCACCAAGATGTCCTTCAGCAGGTCAACAGATAAATAAACTTGTGTTACATCCAGACACTGGGATATTATTTAGCACCTAGAAGAAATGAACTGTTAAGCTGTGAAAGGACATAAAGGAAACCTAATTAAGTAAAAGAAGCCAATCTGAAAAAGGCTACAAGTATGCAACCTCTTTGATTCCAACTATATAAAACTCTGAAAAAGGCAAAACTATGGCGATAGTAAAAAGATTAGTGGTTGTCAGGGATTGAGGAGGAGGGAGGGAGGGATGACTAGAGTACAGGAGATTTTTAGGGCAGTGAAACTACTCAGTATGATACTATAATTCTGTATATATGGCAGCATACATTTCTCAAAACCCACAGACTGTACAATACCAAGAGTGAGCCCTGATTAAACTATGGACTTCGGGTGATAATGCTGTGCCAATGAGGGTTCATCAAATGTAACACATGGACCACTCAGGTGCAAGATGTTGACAGGGGAGAGGTTGTGGTTGTGTGGAGGCAGTAGGTATAGGGAACTCTGCGTTTTTTTGCTCAGTTTTGCTGTGAACCTAAAAGTGCTCCAAAGATAAAGTTTAGTAATTTTAAAAAATGAAAAGGCAACATGCCAGTTATCTTAAATTTCACCGTAAAATTTTAACCTATATAAGAAGTCAAAAGCTAATATGCACAATGCCGAAAGAACATATACAAATCAATTAGAAAACAACAAGCAGATAAAAAAATAGTGATACAAACTGCAGTACTGCATATTAATATGATGAATATCAGAATTTTGATACTGAGTTTAAAAGATACGTCCAAAAGAATACATACAGTGTATCTCTATTTGTATGAACATTTTTTAAAGGTTAAACTAAGTAATGTATGTTTGGGGATTCATACATTAGTGGCAATACTATAAAAAACAGCAAGAAAATAATGTCATGCAAAATCTAGTGAAGTGGTTACCTCTGAAGGGTGAGGGAAGGAAATAGATACATTTGAAGAGAGGTGCACGGGAATCCAAAGGAACAAGTCATTTGCATTGCTTATGCTTACTGGTGGGTTCATAGTTGTTCCCTTTAGTGTTATTCTCTAAAGTCTGCATATACATTGTTTACTCTTCTATATGCATGCTGTATTTTATACTAAAGAAAAAATTAATGTATAATGAACAGACAATTCACAGAAGAAATAGAAATACTATTTAATGTATAAAAAGATAGTCTACATTATTAATGATAGAAATTCAAATTGAAATGCATTATCTTTTCTAAAAGTATAGATTGACAAAGGTCTAAAAATCTATGAAGTTCAGTACTGTGAAGAACAGGGAGAAATGAGCACTCAAACACAACTGTAGGAGATAGAGTAAGTTGTCACTTTCATTTTGGAAGGCAGTGCATTATGCTGCTCTGTACTGCAGTAACTAACACTGTGTGAGGGGAGCTGTGTTCTACCTTGCTTATACTTGTTTAAATACTATGAGTATGTATTATATTTATAATAAAAAACTGATGAAGGTATTTTTTTAAGTTAATAAGAAAATTCAAATATATCTAAGCATAAGAAACCAAGCTATTGGTTTAATGTTCATAATAAATGTTCCATTTCATAAACGTATTTTTATTTTTATAGTAAGGTTATTTTAATAAATTAAAGGATATAGTTCATAAAGTCTCAAAAGTTGGTTATGAAAATCTTTATCATCAAACAAAATTCCGTCATTCTTGCTATGTGTGAAATAATTTTATTTATATTAAAACAGAGCTACCAGAGAAAAAGAGGATGCATCAACTGACACCTTCAAGGTAATCTTGATTGAGCAATTTGTATTTTTTTTATCATTTTCACCTTCATTATCACTGTATGGCATAAAATGTGTTCTGTTCTTCTCTTCTTCTACAGATGGGTACTTGATAAATTCTCTACAATGTATAAATGGGGCCACCTGTCTCTTCTGCTTATCTTACCTTCTCAGTCATTCTTTAATTCATTTGTTCATTCATGTATTTATTTATTTTCATAAAACAGGTAATTCTTGAGTGCCTGCCTTGTGCCAGCCACAAAACACAAAAAAATACTAGGCAAGGGGAGTGAGCAGTAAATAAAACAAATCCTGTGTCTTCATAAAACTTAGAATCTATTGGGAAAGACACCCACTAACTAATTCCAAGCAAGAAGACTGTTACAAAATGGTACTCTAGGAGATTACAGCAAGGAGCTTGACCAAGATGAGGGTCAGGAAAGACCTCCTGAAGGAAAGCATGTTAAAGTTGAAATTAATGCATGAGGATACAGTAGCTAGTCCAAAAGTTGAGAAAAGCACATTCCAGCTAAAGGGAATTGCATATTCAAAGATCTTTAGGTACAGAGAAGCACATTTGAAGAAATTAAATACATGCATACATACATACATACATACATACACACACACATATAACTTTTAGCAGGAGAAAGGACAGCAAAGGAAAGGGTGCTGTGTAACAAGGCTAAAGAGATAGAGGCAGTTCTGATGAGAGTCTTGTAATAATTCTTTGAGTCAACAAACATTTAATAGTGCCTCTTCTATCCCAGGCACTGTGCAAATAATTAGTGATGTATCATTGAACAAATCAAATCCCCCTATTAACGTGCAGTTACTTACATTCTTCTAATTTATGTTAACCTTTTTGGACTTTAACCTACGAGCAAAGGAAAACTGTGGAAAGGTTTTAAGAAGCAGAGATATATGTTCTGATTTCTATTTTTAAAAGATTATTTTGGCCAAATTATGGAAAATGGACATTTTAGAAATCTTCTCTTCATCCAAAGCCACATGCACCTTTAAAGAAGCCCTGAAGTATCTATGGCCACCAGGAATGATGAGTTTTTTTCCAGTGCAATAAAGACAAATTCTTCTTCCTTTTGAGCACTCAGCCATACTGCTGAGTATAACAGAGAATTCTTTTTCATTTTAAACAGAGAAGATAAAAACAACTAAGACATAGTCTTACACAATTTTGTGACAATGTGTCAAATCAGCTTTTGGGAGACCTCTAACTAGATAGTTTAGACAGTGGTTTTGAGTCACAGAACCCCTTGCAAGAATCTGATGAAAGCTGTAAATCATCTCTATAGAAAAAAAATTTTTCATATTGTTTGAGGGAGTTCACAAACTCTAAAGCTCATCCATAGACCCCAGAATAATAATCCCTACAATAAGAATTTGAATGTGGCTAAATAATATGTTACTAAACAATGAATGTGTCAACAATTATATCAAAGAAGAAATCAAAAGATACCTTGAGACAAATGAAAATGAACACACAACAACCCAAAACATATGGGATACAGAGAAAGCAGTGCTAACAGGGAAATTCATAGCAATACAAGCCTACCTCAAGAAACAAAAATAATCTCAAATAAACAATCTAACTTTACATCTAAAGGAATTATAAAAAGTACTATAAAGCCCAAAGTGAGTAGAAGGAAGGAAATAATAAAGGTTAGAGTGAAAATAAATGACATAGAAACTACAAAATATTACAAAAGATCAGCAAAGCCAAGAGCTGGTTCTTTGAAAAGTCATATGATCAGGTCAATAGACACAGAAAAAGCATTTGATAAAATTCAGCACCCATTTATGATTTTAAAAAACCAGCAAAGTGGGAGTACAGGGAATATACCTCAACATAATAAAGGCATTTCTCTTAATATCATGAAAAAGACAGGGATGTCCACTATCACCACTCCTATTCAACTTAGTACTGCAAGTCTCACCCACAGCAATAAGACAAGAGGAAGAAATAAAAGGCATCCAGATTGGAAAGGCAAGAACTAAAACTATCACTATTTGCAAAGGGCATGATATTGTATTATGTAGAGAGAACTCTAAAGACTCCACCAAAAAACTACTAGAACTAATAAATGAATTCAGTAAAGTAGCAGGATACAAAGTTAATGAATGGGTAAACTTTTATATATATAGTGTGGGGCAAAGATAGGTTTACAGTTTGTATGAAAAATAATACAATAATTAATAATAATAAAACCCTCTGTGTTTTAGGTATTCATAACTGTAAACCTTCTTTTGCCCCACCCTGTACTGATAATGAACTATAGCAGAAAGGGATACTAAGAAAACAATCCCATTTAAATTGCACCAAAAACATTAGGTAAAATACGTAGGAATAAATTTAACCAAGCAGTAAAAGACCTGTACTTGGAAAATTATAAGACACTGAAGAAAAAAAATCAAAGAAGATACAAGTAAATGGAAGCATACTCTATATTCCAGGATAGGAAGAATTAACATCATTAGAATGTCCACACTGCTTTTTCACCAAGGACCCACCATGATGGGCAGTGTTTGCACCAAGACCATGAAGAGGGCACCCAGGTCATCATTGAGAAGTATTACATGCACCTGGGCAATGACTTTCACACCAGCAACTGAGCATGTGTGCGAGGAGACTGCCATTATCCTCAGCAGGAACCTCTGAAACAAGATAGTGGGCTGTGTTACACATCTGATGAAGTGGATTCAGAGAAGCCCCTGTCAGAGTTATCTCCATCAAGCTGCAGGAATAGGAGAGAGAAAGGAGAGAGAACTATGTTCCTGCGGACTCAGCCCTGGATCAGGAGATCATTGAAATTGATCCTGACACCAGGAAAATGCTGAAGCTCTTGGACTTTGGCAGCCTGTCCAGCCTGCAGGTCACTTGTTCTACAGTTGGGATGAATTTCAAAACACCATGTGGAGCCATTTGGATCTTTCTACTGTGCTGTAATATTGTCAATAAACCACCAATAACCAAAAAAAGAGTCCATACTACCCAAAGCAATCAACAGATTCAACACAATCTGTCAGAATAGCAACGACAAAACTAGATCAAGTAATACAAAAATTAATATGGAACCACACACACACACAAAACTGAATAGCTTCAGCGATATTGAGAAAGAAGAACAAAGTCGGAGGTATCCCATATCTCATAGTAAGTAAACTCTACTACAAGGCCATACTAACTGAAACAGCATGATACTGGCATAAGAACCCACACATACATCAGTGGAAGAGAACAGAGTCCAGCAATAAACCCACATCTGTATGGTCAATTAATATTTGACAAAGGAGGCAAGAATATACAGTGCGGTAAAGACAAACTAGTCAGTATACGGTGCTGGGAAAATAGGACAGATACTTGCAAAAAAATAAAACTAGACCACCATATACAGGAATAAATTGAAAATGGATTAAAGACTTAAATGAAGACTCAAAACCATAACAATTCTAAAAGAAAACATAAGCAGTAAAACGTCTGTCATTTCTCTTAGCAATATATTTTTCTGATATATCTCCTCAGGCAAGGGAAACAAAAAATAAACAAATGGGACTACATCAAACTAAAAAAGATTTTGCACAATAAAGAAAGCCAATATAAATGTTTTTAATACTACTTAAAATGGTTAAAATGATAAATTTTATGTTATGTGTGTTTTACCAACAAAAGAAATCTTCCTGTCAGCTGAAGTTCATAAGGATGATTACTGACATTTATATAGGATACAAATCTAACTTGTTAAATATACTGACATCAAAAAGTGGTCTTAAAAGATGAAATCGTTTTTTCAGTCTAATTTTTTAGTAACCCAAATAAAATGTGCTATTGTGATAATCAAATCTGTTGCAATGTATAAACTTAGTTTGCTTCCCTTTTTGTGCCAACAGGAAAATCAAGAGGATCTGGGCCTGTGGGAGGAGAAATTTGGAAAATTTGTGGATGTCAAAGTTAATGGTAAAGTTGAAACTGGTGTAGTGCTAAAACAGATCTTTACAAAATACTAAATATCTCTGTCCAAAAGTCCCTGGAGCTTTGGCACCTAAACAGGTGACTTCTGTAAGATGAACAGAAATCTCAGATTTAAGTCTCCTGTTCTTCAATAATGTGTTGCAACAAAGAAGTAATTATATGCCTTTTGTGGGGAGTGTAGAAGAAGTATTGACATCATGGTGGGGCCTAGATCAACATACTGTTTGCACTATCCAGTATATCAGATAGCTGCAAGTTCCACATTCTATTTTTATGAGAATCAAGTGATAAGAAAACAAGTTCTAGAGCTTATTAGCCCCATTATTCCAAGCCAGTAGTTCTCAACCTTATCCAGGCCTCCCCATCATTCACATGAGCATCATATGCCCATCTGTGATATTTCTCCTTAGGCGTAGTATGGGTGTATGTATGTGTGTGTAGTTTGTATCTTTAGGAGATGCCTTTCAGATACTTGGGGCTTATGTAGTTGGAAAAAATACTTTTTTCCTTCATCCTCCCTACTCTTTAGAATGACAGACCCTCCCTAATTCCTTGAGAATCCCTGTTCTAGCATCTATATCTATAGCTTAGTATAGGATCAGGATTGACAATGCGCCCAACATTTATAAGCAAGGGGACCCTCAGACTTCTTTCCGTAACAGCATAGTTTTTTTTTAATTTTTCTATAGCACCCTTGTTCCATAAACTCCTGCAAATAAGAATCGTTTGAGGTCAAATACTTTAACTGAAGAATGAATTTAAGGCTATGTTATCTCTTCAGTTAGTTGCATTTTTTCCATCTCTCTAAAATAATTGTTAAATAAAGGATTTAGTCTTCGGTTAAAGAAAATTTATGTGTTTACAATCAGGGTATTCTGAGGAGCCAGAATATATTCTAGTCCCTGGACACAGTCAAAATAAACAATCAGGCAGAAGATACCCACTCTTTCATTTCACAAAGATTAAAATGCTCAATATCCTTTGCTTCCTAAAACAAGGAGTATGTAACATATTTTAGAAAAGTTTAGATAAAGAAATCTAAAACTTTGTAGCCATATTTTACCAAAAGAAAGAGATTTACTATAAATGAGGACAAAAAGAGCTTCTGCACCTAGTAGGTAAGCGTAATATGACAATAAGTGACCAGAATTTTGCCTCTCGCATTTTTGTATCCCCACAACACCTGAATATAGCATCTTACAGAGAGTCAGCACACATGATTTGCTGATTGATCAGGGAAAGCTCAGATCTCTAGATCTCTAGTCATCTTGCTACACTCATAGTTAACTGAATCTCTTTAATTGATTGTCCCACTGAAGGCAAAATTCAGTCAATATCCTGGTCCCTGCAGGTCCTGCCTCCATTGGTTTGGATTTCTCCTTGCATGGATTTGAGCATCTCTATGGGATCCCGCAACATGCAGAATCACACCAACTTAAAAATACTGGGTAAAGTGAAAACAAGAATGTTATGGGAAAGGCAAATAGGGGGGCTGTCTGAACCAGTGCTAATAATATGTGCCTAGCCTTTTCCTCCTTGATATTGCTCAAAGATCTTTAAGAACCTTCCCTGAATGATCACTCAAAGAAGTGATTTTCAATTTTTATTTTATTTTTTGGCAAAAGCTAGACAATTATAAAAACTGTAATGTTGAACCTAAAAATATAAAGGAAGTAAAAAATATAGTACTGCTGTGGTTGAAAGGGTGGGGAGATTTTCATCACACCACTTCCTGAGTTTTGCTTTCACCTCTCAAGGCCTTTCTGTGGGAACCTGGGAGAATGCACTGTGAAAAACACTGACCTAGAAAAAGGCTTTTACCATGAAATAACAGT
This sequence comes from Furipterus horrens, assembly GCF_987537825.1. Lineage (NCBI taxonomy): Eukaryota > Metazoa > Chordata > Mammalia > Chiroptera > Furipteridae > Furipterus > Furipterus horrens. Next base: position 148,888,849 of record NW_028327173.1, read on the forward strand.
GAGTCAGAGAATGGAAAAGTGTGGCATTTCATATCACCTTTGAGTCCCTCAGGGAGATCATTCAAACTAACACTACTGACACATAAATGCTGGAGGCATAGGACTAACTGGAAGCAAAACCAATGAGAAACAGAGTCTGACCAAGTTTTCCAGGTTCAGATGCTGTTTACATGACAGGGAGGCATAGTGACAAGTGCTTCAGAAACCATGCTGCTCACACCAACCTGAGCTCTAGGCTCTGCTCCCCAGTTCAGGTCCTGATTTTTTCCCTATTCAGCACTGTGTCAGCATGTTAACACACTACCATTTTGTTTAAGCAACAGAGAAATACTCACAAAGTGTGTCAAAGACACATATTGTATGCTTGCTCTTGTGGAGGATTCATAGGAACAGTCCTGACCTCACAGTGATATTCAGAAAAGATGAGACTATGCCTCCCAATTGAGAGGATGCCAAAGCAATGAAAGGAGGAGGATCACATTCACTCAGGTTGGATCAAAAACCTTTAGGAAAGTGGTAAAGTTGAGCCTTGAATGATACATAGGATCCAAGTGCAAGGGCAAATGGAGCTATATTATTCATTATATTTGCGATGGTAATTGATAATTTTTCTTGTGTGTTTCAGTGAGGGGGAGGCTTACCGTCTTTATAACCTGGATGTCTATGGATATAAAATACATAACAAAATGGGCATTTATGGTTCAGTGCCTTATCTCTTGGCGCACAAACTAGGCAGGACTGTTGGCATTTTTTGGCTGAATTCCTCAGAAACACTGGTGGAAATCAATACAGAGCCTGCAGTAAAGGTAAGCTATGGACCATGGCTGCATGTATACTTACAAGACAGAACTAGTAAGGTGCAGTCATATCTCTGGGCTTTGTAGTGGCAGTTCTCTGCCACAAATCTTTGCAGTATAATCAGTGGAACTTAATAGTATGTACAAAAGGAACAGACTGTTACTACCATGTGGTTGGATGTTGTAGAATACAAGGAAATTTTTCAAATCTTCATTCCATTTATTTTCCAGGACACAGTGACCCAGATGGGCCCAGATGCTGCTAAACAAAAGGACCAATCTCGGACTGATGTACATTGGATGTCAGAGAGTGGAATCATTGATGTTTTCCTGCTGACAGGGCCTACACCTTCTGACGTCTTCAAGCAGTACTCATCCCTTACAGGTACTTGCATGCGGAAGTGCCCATTTCTTGTTCCATTATAGTTCCTCTATCCCATGTATCATCACTACAAATTAACATTTATTGCACACCATATATAATTCATAAACAACTTGCCCAAAGTTTAAGAAGCAAGCAGTTCTCTCACTCTCAATCCATTCAACTTGCCTAGACCTCTCCATAATACTTGCCTTTTGCCTTCCTTGGAGCCTTTAAGCCCTGGGCTTTCTATGTCTTTATTGCGGATACCCAGTATCCCAACCTTTTCTATGTTCTCTTCTCTGTTAAAATATACCACTGGCTTTAGCTTTAAAGCATTTTATCTTTAAAATATATAATAATTTCTGTACTTCAATTGGTGCAGAAAAAGCATTTGACAAAATACAACACTACTTTGTGATAAATATACTCAGAAGACTGAAAATAGAAGGAAACTTTCTCAACATGACAAAAGACATTTATGAAAAACCCATAGCTAACATCATATTCAATGGTGAAAGGCTGCAAGCATGCCCTAATTTCAGAAGCGAGACAAGACTGCCCATTTTCACCACTGCTATTGACACTGTACTGGAAGTTCAGCCAGGGCAATTACGCTAGAAAAAGAAATAAAAAGGCATCCAAACTGGAAAGGAAGAAGTGAAATTATCTCTATTTGCAGATAATGTGATCCTGTATGTTAGAAAATCCCAAGAATCCACACAAAAACTAATAGAGCTAATAAACAAATTTGCCATAGTTGCAGGGTACATGATCAACACACAAAATCAGTTGTGTTTTTATACACCAGCAATGAACAATCTAAAAAAGAAATGGAGATAACAATTTCATTTACAATAACATCCAAAAGAATAAAATACTTAGGAATAAATTTAACCAAGGAGGTAAAAGACTGTAAACTGAAAAATAAAAAATATTACTGAAAGAAATTAAAGAAGGCTTAAGTATGGAAATACACCCCATGTTCATGGATTGGAAGACTTAATGGTGTTAAGATGGCAGTACTGCTGAAAGCAATCTATACATTCATTCAATCCCTACCAAAATTTCAATAGCCATTTTTAAAGAAATAGAAAAGCTGATCTTCAAAGTCATATGGAATTGCAAAGGACCCTAAATAACCAAACAATCCTGAAAAAAAAAGAAAGAAATGAAAGTTGGAAGACTCATACTTCCCAATTTCAAAAATTACTACAAAGTTAAAATGATCCAGAGAATATGGTACTGGGATACAGATAGACATATAGACCAGTGGAATAGGAATAAACTCTAGAAATAAACCCATACATCACTGGCCAATTGATTTTCAACAAAGGTTCACTACCATTCAATGAGAAAAAAAAGTCTCTTAAACACATGCTACTGGGACAACTGGATATCCACATGCAAAAGAATGAACTTGGAACCCTACCTCACACCATACACAAAAAAGTAACTCAAAACGGATCTACATAAATACAAGAGCTAATACCATAAAATGGGTACATCTTTATGACCTTGGATTTGGCAACAGACTCTTAGATATGACAAAATCATGAGCAAAAGAAGAAAAAATAAATAAGTTGGACTTTGTTAAAATTTAAAATTTTTGAAGTAAAAAGGCAACCTACAGAATTGGAGAAAATATTTGCAAATCATATATTTGGTAAGTGTCAATATCCAGAATATATAAAGAACTCTGACAGCTCAACAACAAAAAGACAACCCTATTCTAAAATGAGCAAAGGACTTAAATAGACATTTCTCCAAAAAAAGATATAGAAATGGATTACCAAGCACATGAAAAAATACTCAACGTATTAGTCATTAGGAAAATGAGAATGAGATACCATTCCCTACCCTCTAAAGTGACTAAATCAACCATTTTACACCAGTCAGAATGGCCATCATCAACAAATCAACAAGCAACAAGTGCTGGCGAGGATGTGGAGAAACGGGAACCCTACTGCACTGTTGGTGGGAATGCAGACTGGTGCAGCCACTATGGAGAACAGTATGGAATTACCTCAAAAGATTAAAAATGGAACTGCCTTTTGAACCAATGACTCCACTACTAGGATTATACCCGAAGAATCTTGAAACCCCAATTCAAAAGAACTTATGCACCCCTATGTTCATTGCAGCACTGTTTACAATAGCTAAGTGCTGGAAACAACCTAAGTGCCCATCTGTAGATGAGTGGATCAAAAAACTGTGGTACATTTACACAATGGAATACTATGTAGCAGAAAGAAAGAAGGAACTCCTGCCATTTGCAACAACATGGATGGAACTAGAGAGAATTATGCTTAGTGAAATAAGCCAGGCAAAGAAAGAAAAATACCATATGATATCACCTAATACAGGAAACTAAAGAACAACACAAACAAAGGAACTAAATAGAACAAAGAGCAGAATAGCAGTCAATAGGGGGGAGGGAGAGAAGGGGGATAAGTAAGGGAAGGGTTTAATTAAAGAGCCTGTATGAAAGACTCATGGACATGGACAACGGGGAGGGATATGATTGTGGGAGAGGGGGTGGGTTGGGTGGGGGAGAGAAATTGGGGGAAAAGGGGACAACTGTAATTGAAAAACCAAAATAAAAAAATTAAAAAAAAAATAATAAAATAAAGTGACTAAATCAAAAAACTGGAAAATAATAAGTGTTGATAGGATGTGGAGAAATTAAAAACTCATATGTTGCTGGGGGAACATAAAATTGTTCAGCTGCTATAGAAATAATTCAGCAGTTCCTCAAAAAGCTAAATATAGACTTACCATATCACCCAATGTGATGGTTAACTTTATGTGTCAGCTTGCCTAGGTCATGGTACCCAGATATTTGGTTAAACTCTAGTCTAGATGTCACTATGAAGGTATTTTTAGATGCGATTGACAGTTAAATCAGTGGGAGTAAAACAAGTTACTTGCCATAATGTGGGTGTGCTTCATCTAATCATTTGAAAAAAGTCTTAAGAGAAAAGGAATGAGGTCCCCTACAGGAATGTCAGACTGCCTTCATATCCAAGCTGCAACTTCGATTCTTCCTTGGGTCTCTAGCCTATCAGCTAACTCTACAAAATTCAGAGTTGTCAGCTGCCATGATCACATGAACCAGTTCCTTTAAATCAACCAATCATTCTCTGTGTGTACATATATATGAAGTCTTTCTGGAAAAAGTCCAACCATTGTTACTATAACAAGAACAGTTTGTGTGATATCGATGTAACCAGGCAGCCAACGAGAGTGGACTGGAAGACACATGTGTGAACAATGATGAGTTCACTGTACCAGTCAGTGGGAGCAGTAAACGCCATTGAGCGATCATTTGTACTGTGTGTCCATCACATTCAAAATGACTGAATGAGTAGAGCAACTAATGTGCATCAGATTTTGCATTAAACCTGAACATTCCTCCATGAAAACTATTCAGATGATTCAGAAGGCCGCAGCTATGGGAAACTGGTGATTGGCAGCTTCATCACGACAACGCACCTGCTCATGCATCATGTCTTGTGCAGAGTTTTTTTGTGAAACATCAAATCACCCAGGTGGCTCAGCCACCCTACAGCCCAGATTTCTTTCCTTCCATTTTCTGTTTCTACTCTACAGATTTAATAATCTTCCTCCTCATTTTTGTCTATTTTCTGAGCAATTTTCTCAATTTTATCTTTTAGGCCTTCCATTTATGCTATCATACTTCTAATTTCTAACAAACTGATTATTATTCCTTGTTTCTAATATCTTATACTTGTTTTATGCTATCTTAGTTTTATTTTATGGGCATAATGTCTTTTGTTATCTCCCTGGAGATACCAATGATAATGATTTGATGTTACCTTTGGTTCCTTACATTCTCCCTCTTTTCTCAGAGATCATTTTATTCTATTTCCTTATATGGGTCCCTCTAATTTTGGATGCTTTATTCAAATGCATGATCCTTCGATATCTGTAAGAATAAGTCTCTGCCATGGAAGCTCTATGTGCCTGATGAGTCTTACGCTAGCATTGAGAATGGAAAGGAGGATTCTCCTGTCTGTTCATATTCTGGCAGCAAGGATGAGCCCTTCTCATTAGTAGTCCCATCACAAGCACTCCAGTGAGAATTCCCTGGCTTTGCTCAACAGTCACCATACCCTCCTGCTGGCTGCCTTCCAGAATTGTGTTCTCTTTGTTCTTGTGGCTTTGTTTTTTCTTTTCTTTCCTCTGATTTTAGTGAGATTTTAGGAGGGGGAAAAGGTCATGCAAGTGGTTGACCAGAAGTTCTCCATGTTATCAGTAAATGTTTTGATAATATCCTGACAGTTCTTCCTGCCTTCATTCTCTCCCTTCAAGTCAGTCTCAACTTTGCTCCCTAACTATTTTTTCTAAAACATATGTCTTCTAAGGCTACAACTTGCCAAACTTTAGATAACTTCCCATAAGAGAAGATTCGGAATCCCTAGCCTGAACCACAGGCCCTTTACAAACCGGTCATCTCCAGTTCCATCTTCTCACCACTTTGGAATATTTTTTTTTTCCTATGATTAGCAGATTAGCAGATTCTCTGCTCTGTGTCTTTTCTATTTCCTGTGCCTAAATGCTGTATCCATTCTTCCTGTCTGGTATGCTCCTACTTAGTCTTCAAAGTACAAACCAAGTGTTACCACCTCTTTGAGGCCTTTCAAGACTCCACACTTCACCACAGATAGAATTTGACCCCTCTTATTTCCATAGCACTAGGCTGATGCCTTTTACATAGCACTTATACCTCAGGGCAGAGCAGTTCAGTACATGCCTGCCTCACCAGCCAAACTGTCACTTTCTTGAGGGTAGGGACTATGCTTTCTTCTGCTTGATAGTCTGAGTACCAAGCTGAGTGCTTGGACCCCGAAGGAATTTAGGAAATGTTTAGCAAATGTAGAATTCTCATTGTGGTGGTAGTTGGCTCAGTTGTTATCCTCCTCTTTTAGGCACACAAGCCATGCCCCCACTCTTCTCCTTGGGGTACCATCAGTGCCGCTGGAACTATGAAGATGAGCAGGATGTAAAAGCAGTGGATGCAGGATTTGATAAACATGACATTCCTTATGACGTCATGTGGCTGGACATAGAGCACACTGAGGGCAAAAGGTACTTCACGTGGGACAAGAAAAGATTTCCAAACCCCGAAAGGATGCAAGCGCTGCTCCGAAACAAAAAACGTAAGGTAAAATAAACCAACATTTCTGATCCTTTTAATTAGAAGCACTTTTTAAAACTTGCTTTGGCACATTTGTGGAGATTTATCTTATTTTTAATATGTCCATGAAAATAGTACCTTCAAATGTAATTGAAACTGTGATAACAGAAAAATATGGTGACAAGGTGTGGTCGCCATCCATCCCGGCCTTCGTTATCTAGGTCTCCACGAGGATGAAGGGGCTTGCGTTCAGGCTTAGTTGCTGTGGTGCCCTGTAGTGCTGTGATGGCTCCCCCTGCCCGTGCAAAATTTGGTTCTGATGTCAATATTGATGAAATCACACTGGTATCAAGATTAATTAGTCACATAGTAATAGCTAGGAAAGGAGACTGGCTCAGCTTTTGCCATCATTGGAGAGTTAGACTGGGGTGAAGATTCCTGTGCATGTGCCAGGGCTTCTGTGGTTTGAACTTTCCACTGGCATCAGAGGAGGAAGCCTCAGGGCTTCCTTTGTTGACATGCACAAATGTAAGAAGAAAGGTAAGGGGGAGTGGTAGGATTTGAAAACTTAACAGTTCACCAAAAACAGAGTTGATCTTTTTTTATCCTCACCCAAGGACATTGTTTAATTGCTTTTTAGAGAGAGTGGAAGGAGGAGAGAGAAACATCAATGCAAAAGCAGCATCAGTTGGTTGCCTCCCATACGTGCACAGACTGGGGATCATATGTGTTCATACCAGGGATCAAATCTGCAACCTAGATACGTGCCCTGATCGGAAATTGAACCTGCAATCTTTAAGTTATAGATGATGTTCCAACCAAATGAACCACACTGGCCAGGGCCAGAGTTGACTTTCTATTACATCATTTTTCCTCATGCTTCCCTGATGGATTCCACTTATCAATCTTGTCAAGAAAAAGAACTAAAATAAAAAATAGGGAAGGGAAAATATTCTGGAAAGTGTGTAATGCAAGGGTGGTGGTGGTGACAATAGCAATAATGAAAAAAGGGAGAGAAAGAAGAAAATGAAGAAGAAGGAAGGGGGACCCTACATGTATCATGTAAGTAAATCCCTGTACTCCCTCTTCCTGAGATTAAAGTTACCTTTTCAATCCATTCCTTTAATTCCCAGGCCTATCACAGGTAGCCAGAATCAATCTTGTTAAGCCCTAACTTCCCAATTAATAAATAGCTACCATTTATCCAGCACTGATTATGGCCCAAAGAGAATGGTAAAACATATTATTCCGTCCAGTCATCACAACATTATAAGGTAGATTTTGTTACCCCATTTTTCAGATGAAGAAACTGGTGCTTAGAATGGTTTTGTACTTTGCACAAAGGCACACAAGGAGTAAGTAGCAAGGCAAGAATCAGCACCCTGATCTGCCTGACTGCAGAACCTATGTCCTAATAAGCAGTTATTTATCAAGGTCTTTGAATGTTCAAGATACTGTGCTAAAGATGAAGGGAATGTGAAGATGAGCTCCTTGGGGAGGGGGTCTTACAATGAGGTGGGGAAATGCAAGTATATAACTACCCCAATACAGGGCAGTAACATAATGGCCAAAGAAAGGTCAGGATGGTAGGTGGACCAAGAGAAAGAAGGTGGCATCCTGCTGGCCTCAAGCAGGGATCTGTGCATTTTAGATAATCCCTGATAGGCAAATCTCCAGTGGAGAAGCAGGGAGAGGGGAGAGGACAGCGCGGTCAGAGGCTGGAACACCCAGGGGTATTTGGAAAGCAGCGCACAGGCTGGTTTGACTGGAAAACAAGAGGTGGACAAGGTTTGAGTAGTGGGGAATCTGATCTTATTATAGGTTGTTTGCATGCATTTGAAGGCATTAAAATTTTCTGAATAAGGGGTTAATATTCAGTATGTATGAAGAATTCCTACAATTAAACAACCAAAGAACAAATGACCCAATTAGAAATTAGGAAAAGGACTTGATATTTCTTCAAAAAAGATGTACAGGAACGTCCAGCCAAGATGGAGGTGTAGACAGACACGCTATGTCTATATCCACAACTAGGAATGAATACAACTACCTCAAAACTAGAGACAGCCAGAAGTTCCAGAACACTGAGCTGCATGGAAGTCCAGCAAACAAAGACATAAAGACAAAAAACTCATCCTGACAGGTAGGAGGGATGGAGCTGGGGCAGAGAGGATGTGGTATGGTGGTGGCAGCAGCAGAGGCAGCGGCAGGCCAGTGGGAAGCACAGTCAAACATTTTAAAAAGTCAAGAGGGACACCTGGGGAGCACTCACAGCACCAGACCAGACCGCACAGCTCACGGTTCCAGCACCGGGGAAAATAAAGCCTCATTGTTTCTGACTGTGCAAACCAATGGGGGTTGGGGCAGAGGCAGAAACTGCCAGTCTCTCAGCAGAGTCCTCTTGTTTAAAGGGCCCTATGGCCCTATAACGTCTGCAAACCCACTCACTCTGGGAACAATGGCCAGGGCAACAGCTAAGGAGGAGTGAGTCCCATATGGAAATGGAAGAAGTGCCTGGAAAGTGCTAAGCAAGCGGCATTGTTCCCTCTCGGACCCCTCCCCCCAACACAGCACCACAACATGGTGAACTGGCTCACCCTGTACTGATGAAAACCTAAAGCTCTGCCCCTTATAATGTAACAGGTGTGACAGCTCTACCTAAGACACACAGGGAAACAAATACAGGAGTCTGTCAAGATGAGGAGACAGAGAAATATGGCCCAAAAGAGGGAACAGATCAAGGTTCCAGTGGGAGAACTAAGCAATGAGGAGATAGCCAACCTAACATATGAAGAGTTCAAAACACTGGTGATAAAGATGCTCACAGATTTGACAGATATGCTTAAGTACAGCAGACTCATAAGGGAAGTAGTGAAAGCTATGCTAAAGGAAACAAAGGAAAATCCACACAAAACCAATGGTAAAGGGAAAGACACTGAGGTTCAAATCAATGATCTGGAATATAAGGAAGAAAAAAAATAGTCAACTGGTACAGAATGAAGAAACAAGAATTGAAAAAAAAATGAGGAGAGGCATAGGAATCTCTGGGACAACTTTAAATGCACCAATATCTGAATTATAGGGTTGTCAGAAGGTGAAGAGGAAGAGCAAGAAATTGAAAACTTATGTGAAAAAATAATGAAGGAAAACTTCCCAAATTTGGCAAAGGAAATAGACATACGAGACCAGGAAGCAGAAAGAGTCCCACACAAGTTGGACCCAAAGAGGTCCACATCAAGACACATTAAAATTAAAATGCTTAAGGTTAAAGATAAAGAGAGAATCTTAAAAGCAGCAAGAGAAAAGCAGAGAGTTACCTTCAAAGGGTTGCCTATAAGACTATCAGTTGATTTCTCAAAAAGAATTTTGCAGGGAAGAAGGGACTGGCAAGAAATACTCAATGTGATGAAAAGCAAGGACCTACAACCAAGATTACTCTATCCAGCAAAGCTATCATTTAGAATGGAAGGGCAGATAAAGTGCTTCCCAGACAAGATAAAGTTAAAGAAGTTCATCATCACCAAGCCACTCTTATATGAAATGTTAAAGGGACTTAAGAAAAAGAAGATCAACACTATGAACATTAAAATGACAACAAACTCACTACTATCAACAACTGAATCTAAAAAATAAAAACAAAATCCAACTAAGCAAACCAGAATAGGAACAGAATCATAGTATGGGGATCATTTGGAGGGTTATCAGTTGGGAGGGGGAAGGGGGAGAAATGATTCAGGGACTAAGAAGCATGATTGGTTGGTACAAAATAGACAGGGGAAAGTTAAGAATAATATAGGAAATGGTGAAGCCAAAGAAGTTATGTGAATGACCCATGGTCATGAACTAAGGGGGGTGGGATTGCTGGAGGGAAGGGGAGTACTGGTAAGAGGGGAGCAAAGGGAAAAGAAATTGGGACTACTGTAACAACATAATCAATAAAATATACTTTAAAAAATGTACAAATCCAACAAGTACATGAAAAGGTGTTCAGCCCTGGCCAGGTGGCTCGGTTGGTTGGAGCCTCATCCTGTACACCAAAGGGTTGCTGGTTTGATTCCTGGTCAGGGCACATACCTAATTTGCTGGTTCAATCCCCAGGTGCATATGAGAGGCAACCAATCAACATTTCTCTCTCACATCAATGTCTCTCTCTCTTTCTCTTCCTCTCTCCCTAAAAAACAAATAAATGCTCTGGTAAGGAATTTTTTTTTAAGATGTTCATTATCACTAATCATTAGGAAATGCAAATCAAAACCACAATGAGATACCACTTCACACCATTAAGATGGCTACTACAAAAACAAAAACAAAAAAACAAAAAAAACCCAGAATATAGCAAAGTGTTAGTGAGGATGTAAAGAAATTAGAACTCTGTGCACCAATAGTGGGAATGTAAAAGGTGAAACCTCTATGAAAAATGGTATGGCAGTTCATCAAAAAATTAAAAATAAAATTACTGTATGATCCAGCAGTCCTACTTATGGGTATAAACCCAAAGAATTGAAAGTAGGGTCCTGAGAAGAAATCTGTACCTCTGTGTTCATATCAGCATTATACACATGCAATAGCCAAAAGGTGGAAGCAACCCAAATGTCCATCAACACATGAATGGATTAAAAAATGTGGCATATACATACAATGATCTATTATTTAACCTTAAAAAGGAAGAAATTTCTGACACATGCTACAACATGAATGAACCATGAGGACATTATGCTAAGTGAAATAAGCCAGTCACTGATAGAGAAATACTGGATGATGGAGTTGTCCTTTTAGGAGTCCAGAGCTTCAGTTTTGCAAGATGAAACAAGTTTTGGACATTAATTGTACAAGAATGTGAATGTACGTAACACTACTGAACTGTACACTTAAAAATGGTTAAGGTGGTAAATTTTATGTTATGTATATTTTACCACAATCACACATTTAAAAATAAAAGTTTCTGATCAATAGAAAATTAAACTTTAGTATGTGGAATAGATTTGAATAGATATGAGAAAAGATAATTAGAAGATTGTTCTAGCCAAATAAAATGGTTTGGGGGCCCTAGACTAGGCAGAAAGAATAATGTTCGAAAGGCCAGGAGTGACGCTAGAGAGAGCTGTGATCACGGCTTTTCTCTGACCTCCTTCCTCAATATGTCTGTACCTTTGGTTTTGAGGTTTTTGTTTGTTTTTAACATGCAATTCTCCAGTTTTCTTTAATGTTGCTTTTGTCAGTGTTATCTTAGCCTCAAGATGTCTAGGAAGCAAAAACCTTGTCTACTTAATCCTTTATGTATACCGCCCAGTACCACAGACAGATAGAAGCTTAATAAATATTGGTTGGCCAAAAAGTTAGTTCAGGTTTTTCCATATGATGGCTCTAGTAGTATTTAGCTGTCTTTAACTTCATTCAAAACAATTCTGTTAGATTGCATTGTGACAGCTGTCATATCCGCGTGCATTTTTTAAAAGTTATCAAAGTTAGTAAATTTTTGTGTAGCCATTTTAATATTGAAGATGGAAGAAAAACACATTTTTGGCATATTATGTTTTATTATTTCAAGAAAGGTAAAAATGCAACTGAAATACACAAAAAGATTTGTGTAGTGTATGGAGAAGGTGCTGTGATTGATCAAATGTGTCAAAAGTGGTGTGCAAAGCTTTGTGCTGGAGATTTCTCACTGGATGAGGATGCTCCATAGTCAGGTAGACCAGTTTAAGTTGATAGCGATCAAATCAACACATTAATTGAAAACAATCAACATTATACCATGCGGGAGATAGCCAACATACTCAAAATATCCAGATCAATAAAGTTATTGGTGATAATGAAAAATGTCTTATTTTACGGAAAAAACTAAATGGACTTTTTGGTCAACTTAATACTATTTTAAAAACACATATTGGGTTAGGCAGCAGTAATTATAAAGGAGTGTTAGCCTGGTTTTGACATCAATTTATATTTCTATAAGCACATGAAATATTTCAATACTAGTAGTAGTTGTTTCTGAGTAAAATTTGAACCCAAGAACTATGATGAAAACATAAAATGAACATAATGGCTCATCTGAAACTGATGAGATCTGCAAACCTTTATGCCCTCCTGACAGCTGGTGGTCATCAGTGACCCCCACATCAAGGTTGATCCTGACTACTCAGTGTATGCTATGGCCAAAGAACAGGGCTTCTTTGTGAAGAATCATGAAGGGGGAGACTTTGAAGGGATATGCTGGCCAGGTAAGATATTACTTTATATACTTATGTCCTATGTTCAGTCCCAATTAATGAAGGTTTCATGGCCATTGTTCTTATTCCTGGTAGATGTCTCTTACTACATTATAAGCACCTTAAAGAAAGAGACGGTATTGCCTTTTTAAAATATCTTTCTTGACACCTGATACAGTGTACTTTGCATACATTTATAAGTCAATGAGTGAATGAGACATGAAGAAGCAAACCTCAGTGGCATGCAATTCTCTAAGCGAATAAAAACGAATAGCCAGGGAATGAGTGAAGGAGGGGAGGAAAAAGAAAAAGGGCCTTGCAGTCTCTCTCCTTGCCATTCTTTTTTGCCCTGTTAGCCCATACTTCTGACTTCCCAGACTTTCATGAGTAACCTCAGCTGCCTCTGGTAACTCTGGATTCATTTCAGAAATTATTAGTTTAACACCTCGGTAGAGACTCCTCAAGCACAAAAGGGAATCTCTACTCTATCATATCTTAGTGCTCTCTCACAAATCCATGCATGGTAGAGAAACACCATGCATTTCTTTTCCCACTTTTATCAGTTATGAACACTTCTCTGTTGTCTTTAAGAACAGAGGTATCACTACAGGACACTTGCCATCCTTATTTGGGCTATCTCAGTGAGGGATGGGCCTCATCTCACTACTTGTCCACTGGTGTGCCTCTGGGCCTCTGGGGTTGAAAGGTCTAGTAGATCGTTACTGGAGTCCAGAATTGCCTTCATTCACTTCTCACCAGCCCATGCCTCTGTATCATCTGTCTTTTACATTTGATTCCCATTAATTACCTAGCTTTCGCATCTGATATTCCTCCTTGTAACACATCTTTCCATGAGGATCACTGTTTCTAACAGGCTGTCTACTCTTCTGACTCTATAGGTCTCTCCTCTTACCTGGATTTCACCAGTTCGAAGGTCAGAGAGTGGTATTCAGGCCTTTTTGCTTTCTCTGTGTATCAGGTTTGTTTTTATTTATATGCTCTTTCTTAGTTACTTGAAATGATGAAAGAAGGGAAAAAAGTGATTGAATAGAATTATTCTGCTTTATTGAGTAGCCCCTGATAAATAATGCTTATATGAAAAGGCAAGGGTGGCAATCACATTATAGACTTTGGCAGTGCCAGGAAAGGTAACAAATATATTATCAAATGTACAAAAACTGTGTGTCTATTATAACAGACTATGATATATCAAAGTACTTAATGATATTTATCGTGTTTTCAAATTACTATATAATTTTTTGTATAAAATAGCATCGTACAACTATTATTTAAAGGTGATAATGATATATGTGAAAATACCTTGCAAAGTATAACATGTCATTTATAAGTTATACCGGTCAAGATGAAGGTGTAGGTAAACATGGCTAGCCCTCTTGCACAACCACAGCAAAAATACAACTAGACTATAAAACAAATATCATCTAGAATCATCAGAAATCAATCTGTATGGAAGTCTGATAACCAAGGAATTAAAGAAGACACATTCATCCAGAGGGGTAGGAGGGATGGAGATGTGGAGAGGCACAGAGGTGCAGAATGGGCAGTCACACACCCACGTGGGGTGGATAAAAATTGGGAGGGATAACTCAGGAGTGAGGAATCCCAGCCTCACACCAGAACACCCAGCCCAGGGTTCCAGTGCCAGGAAGGTAAGTCACCATAAACTCTGCTGTAAAAACCAGTGGGGGTTAGGGCAGCGGAAGAAACTGCAGGATTCTCAGAGGTCTCCTCTTAAATGGCCCACAATGAACATAGGACTTATACAGACTCACTCTCTCTGGGTTTCAGCACTGGTGCAGCAGCTGGAAGGGTACCAGTGGCATACTGGGAGAAAGTGAAGTGTCTAGGGTTGAGTTTCAGGGGACAGCTTCCTGCAGGACAAAATCCAGAAACAAGGCAGCAGAATTATCCCCTCTCTGAGCCTTCCCCCACACAGACACAGAGCAGTGATACCATATCAAAGACTCCATCAACCTAGTTCACACAGGTTGCCCTGTCCTGGTAATTACCTAAGGCTCCACCCCATCCAACTTAGTGGTGCACTTTTTTACAATAGGCCATGCTACTAAGACAGGGAGTCAAAGCAGCTCTGCCTAATACATAGAAACAAACATAGGGAGGCTGCCAAAATAAGACAAAGAAATATGGCTGCACACTGGTTATTAGGATACTCGAGAAACTCATTGGGTACTTCAACAACATAAAAAAGACTCAGGCAGAAATGAAGGTTACACTAAGCGAAGTAAAGACAAATTTACAGGGAACCAACAGTGCAGTGGATGAAGCTGAGACTCAAATCAATGATCTGGAACAAAAGGACATAAAAAACATTCAATCCGAAAAACAAGAAGAAAAAGAATCCAAACAAGCAAGGATAGGCTAAGGAGCTTCTGGGACAACTTCAAACATACCAACATTCAAATCATAGGGGTTCTGGAAGGAAAAGAGATAGAGATCAAGAAATTGAAAACTTATTTGAAAAGTTAATGATAGAAAAACTTCCCTAATTTGGTGAAGAAAATAGACATTCAAGTTCAAGAAGTACAGAGAGTCCCAAACAAGATGAACACAGAGAGGACCACACCAAGGCACACCATAACTAAAATGCCAAAGGTTAAAGATAAAGTGAGAATCTTAAAAGCAGCAAGAGGAAAGCAGAGAGTTACCTACAGGGGAGTTCCCATAATACTGTCAGCTTATTTCTCAAAAGAAACTTTGCAGGCAAGAAGGGACTGGCAAGAAATATTCAAAGTGATGAAAAGCAAAGACCTACAACTAAGATTACTCTTCCTGGCAAAGCTATCATATAGAGTCAAAGGACAGATAAAGAGCTTCCCAGACAAGAAAAAGCTAAAGGAGTTCATCATCACCAAACTGTTATTAAATGAAATGTTAAAGGGACTTATTTAAGAAGAAGATCAAAACTATGAACATTAAAATGGCAATAAATTCACAACTATCAACAACTGAATCTAAAAAACAAGCTAAGCAAACAAGCAGAACAGAAACAATCACAGATATGGAGATCATTTGGAGGGTTGTAGTTGGGAGGGAGAAGGGGCAGAATGTGGAAAAAGGTGCTGGGATTAAGAAATACAAATTGGTAGGTACAGAATTGACAGGGGAATGTTAGGAACAGTGTAGGAAATGGAGGAATATAGAGGCTATCTGAATACTCACAACCTTTCCTGTGGGGGTTCTCCAGGTAGATCTCAGAATGTATTTACTGGGCAATATGTATTTCACAGCATTCTTTCATTCATCAACAAATACTTATTCAGAACCTTCTGTGGTTCAGATACTGTTCTAGGTCTTTGGGATCTATCAGTGAACTCCCTGCCCAGTGGAGCCTTTATTCTAGCAGTGAAGCAGAGCACAGATCATAAACATAATAAATAATTAATTAAGTGGAGTAGGAAAGAGGACTAGGGGAAACTATCATATTACTATCATCACTGTAAAAGTATTATCTTGACAAGATTTATTTCTTAGGGATCTACTGATATCCTCTACATATGGAATGACATGAATGAGCCCTCCGTCTTTAGAGGGCCAGAGCAAACCATGCCAAAGAATGTCATTCATCATGGCAACTGGGAGCACAGAGAACTTCACAACATCTATGGTTTTTATCAGGTAAGACATCCAAAAAAAGCCACCTGTGCCCTGCCTTTTGGGCTGAAAGTTATTTCCTTTTATAATAGCCACATTATGTACTGTTCATTTCATTTGTGTGTTTTTTTTTGACAACTGCAGGGAGTTTTATCAGGTTGTAGCCAATATAAAACTTGTATCTCCTTTTGCATCTTTTCCTTCTATAATGAATTTGATGAATTTACAGATATTGTGAAATTAATGATAACATAGAAACATCTTCCTTGACAGAAGCCATTAGTAAGTGGCATTAGATACTACCTCAAAACTTTTATTGAAGTAAGCAGTGTATAAATACATAAAGGCAATTAAAACAAACGTTTTAAAATTTCACAAATGTCTGAATACATCAAATCTTACACTTATACCAGTTGAGTAAGATTTAGAACACATATAATTTCAATAAGTATACTTTTTAAATATAGAAAGCTTTCCTTAAGTACTTAGCCTTCTCAATAGAAAATGGTAGAATTATCTTCCATTGGCTAATTACATCTAAAAGACTTGAAAGTCACTTGCCCTAATTTATACCTGTAGTTCTTTGTTATTTTCAGGCTGTAACTGTGTTTTTATGGCCCTCCCACCAACTGGTATTTTCTACTGGGAGCCGCTGGCTAGATATAGCACAGTTTTCAGGTAGAATGTGTTTACTTCTCTAACAGCCTCTTGCAATAATTGCAAACTACTTTAGAATATCCTTATATAGGATAGAACCAATCACTTAACGTCTCTGAATTTCAGTTTCTTTTTCATTAATGAAGACTATCTCAGAGGTTATTGTGTAGATTATAAGAGAAAATTTATAAAATGCCTAACAATACTAAGCACCAAATAAATGCTTATTATGTACTATTACTTTATTGCTACTTTAATCAAATAAATTTTCAATTATTTTAATAAGGGAATTTAGAGTAATTTCATTACATCATAAAAATTGTTTGATGGATTTATTTTAATATTTTTTTATTTCACATTCCTACCTATTTACTTTTTGCATGTTAAGCAATTTATTGGGGATGGCTACACAACGCCCTAATCCAATCATCCGTTTGAAACTTTTCTCCTTTGACTTTATAGCAAAAGGCTACTGCAGAAGGACTGATACAACGATCTAAGGGAAAGGAGAGACCCTTTGTACTTACACGTTCTTTCTTTGCTGGATCACAAAAGTATGGTAAGGGATGGCTCACATAATCAGACTTCAAAATGCTAGTCTTTCTTGACCATTTATGGTATATAGAGAGCTAATAATGCCTTCCTTTTCAGTAGCCATTGGGCAGGCCTTAGATGTGCCCTGAAGTATGTATTTTGTCCTATGAGCAGAGTAAACCAATTTTAATAAAGTTTAGTTACTCATTTCCCACAGAAGAAATGACCACTTAATTGTTGGATGAATGACTCCAGAGTATCTTAGCTTGCTGGGATGGTCATCTCTAATCCTGTCTCTTTGATTTATCAAAACCGGAGGAAACAGGCCTTGCTGGTGTGGCTCAGTTGTTTGGAGCATTATGCTGTTGACCGAAAGGTTATGGGTTTGATTCCCAGTCAGGGCACATGCCTGGATTGTGAGATTGGTCCCCAGTCAGGGAGCGAATGAGAGGCAACCAATCAATGTTTCTTTCTCACATAAATGTTTCTCCCTCTCCCTCCCTTCCCCTCTCTCTCTAAAATCAATAAGCATGTCCTTGGGTGAGGATTTAAAAAAAGGGGGGAAATATTCCTCTAACACATTCCTTCAACCACCTGTTCCACTTAGCAATATGGCTTAAAATAGACCTGGTTGTTGCTTGTGGTGAAGGGCCATCTATACCTGTTTATGTACTAGCTAATGAAGATCTAGTTCAACTTAACCACCCTGTGGTGGGAAGGCTATTTTAAGTCCCTGGGCCTTGCATAAATAACTGCGAGCGTAGGTCCTAGTTTGAAGAATCCATACTTTTTTAGGCCTTCCACCCTGCCCCCACAAACCAGCTCCTATAGTACTCAAGAAAAGGCCAAAATATTGTCATCTCAAGCAAAGATTCATGTACAGAGATGCTCACCACAGCATTAGTTTTTGAAACCAAAAAAAAAAAAAAAAAAAAAGGAGAAAAGAAAAGGAAAAGAAAAAATCCAAATATATAAGGGAATAGTTATAAAACTATGGTATATTTTTATGTTAGACTGTCATAAAGCTACTTAAAATAGCCTAATTGCATGAGAAAATGTTTGACATCATGATAAATCAAAAAAGGAGAATGCCTAAATGCTTATATGTGTATATATAATATGTAATGTAGGTTACTATATATGTTAATCTAAGTAAGTATAGTACCTTGGTGATTGTAAGTGATTTTAATTCTCTTTTTTCCTATCTCTATTTTCCAAATTCTCTACAAGCATCATTTTGATGACTTTAAAAAAATTTTTTTGAAGAAGCATTTATAAGCAGTAGTTAAGATAAAAAATATGCATACTGGTAATCTTTGTTGGCCCACTGCCTAGTCTACAGTACATTGTGTGAAGCTATCGGCTTTGTCCCAAAGAGTAGTGAATGAGGCATTACAGAGAACACTGGTGTGCTGCCATACACTGTGACCAATAGCCAGAGAGAGCTTCAGACTAAACAACCATATGAGACATGAAAACATCTGCATGTTTATATGAACTCTCTTGATGAGAATGCCATCATGTGGATTTCAAAATCTTTATGTAGATCTATACATATTTTATTTGAAGAGAAGGAGAAATTATTAGAGTATATTTAAAAAAAACAGTCCCTTGAATTTTTTTTTGTTTTTTTGCTGGCCATAGGACAACCTAGAATTTCTATGGAAGATTAAAACAAAAATAGTACCAAAACTATTTTGGTAGGACATAGAAAAAAATGCTTCAGGAGCAATCTAGATATAGTAAAATAAGATTGTTTTCTTTTATGGATAACTTTAGTGATATATAATCTATCTTCACAAACTCTTATCAACTATACAGTGAATAAAAAGCACTGGCTTTCGAGTCAGACTTCTTGGGCTCAAATCTGCCTCTGCCACCTAGTAACTCTATAGCTCTGGGTAGATTATAATACCCACTGTTTGCCATATTTACCTCATCTGTAAAATGCAGCTAATAATAGTGTTTACTTGTTAGGGTTTGAGAAATGTTAACTGTTGTTACTGCTGTTGTTATTGTCTTTGATATATGGTCTATACCACTCTTATCAAATTATAGAGGGGTTTTTTTGTGTCGGGGTGGGGGAAAGTGAGGAAGAATAGGCATATAGTTCAATGGGACAGAGAATCCAGATAGAGTTCAATATATATATGATCAATTAATTTTCATAATCACCAAGGCAATTCAGTAGAGAAAAGAGTTTGTTTGTTTTTAATTAAATAAAATGGTGCTGAACACTTGGATAACCCTTACCTCACACCATACACAAAAAAGTAACTCATAGAATATAGACCTAAATTATAAAGATAAACAAACGTAAAACTTCTAGAAGGAAACACAGGAGCAAACCTTTGTGACTGAGATAAGCAAAGATTATTTGGGTAGAAGACAAAAAAAGCATGAACCTTAAAAGAAAAACATGATGCACTCAAACTCGTCAAAATTAGAAACTACTACCCTTACTAAAATAGTATTAAGAAAATGAAAAGTTAAGACACGGACTGAAAGGAAATACTTGCAATATACATCTCTATCAGTCAACAGACTTGTATCCAGAATATATAAAGAAATTTTACAATGAAATAATGAGACAATCTACTTTTTTAATGAACAAAAGATTGGATACTTTACAAAAGAAGACATATAAATGATCAATACACACATGAAAAGATGCTCAATATCAGTCATTAGGGAAATATAAATTAAAACCACAGAGAGACACCACTACACACACATTAGGATGGTTAGAATTAATAAGACTAACACTACCAAGTGTTGATAAAGGATGTAGAGCAACTAAAACTCATCTATTGCCAATGTAAAATGGTACTACCAACTTTGCTAAACAATTTGGAATTTCCTTAAATTGTTTGGCACACACTGAGTATACACAAGACCCAGCAACTTCTCTCCCAGGTATTTACCCAAGAGAAATGGAAACATATGCCACACAGATATTTGTACATAAATATTTATAGTGGCTTCACTCATAATAGCCCAAACTTGGAATGAGTCCAAATATTCATCAGTAAGGATAAATGGATAAGCAGCTTGCGACACATCCTTATTATGAAATACTACTCAGAAAATAAGAAGGAGTAAACTACAATATTATGCTGAGTGAAAAAGCTGGAACACAAAAGAGTATAATATATTGGGTTGGCCAAAGAGTCCATTTAGTTTTTTCTGTAAAACAAAAGACACATTTTTCATTTTCACCAACAACTTCATTGATTTGGATATTTTGAGTATGTTGGCTGTCTCCCATGTGGTGTAACATTGATTTTTCTCAATTAATGTCTCAATTTAATTGCCATCAACTTCACCTGGTCTACCCTACCTTGGAGCATCATCCAGTGAGAAATCTCCAGCACAAATCTTCGCAAACCTCTTTTGACACTTTCAATCAGTCACAGCACCTTCTCCATACACCACACAAATCTTTTTTGCATTTTTACCTTTCTTAAAATAATAAAGCATAATACTCCAAATATGTTGCATATTTCTTCCATCCTTAATATTAAAATGGCTACACAAAGTCACCAATTTTTAAAAAATTTTATTGTATTTCTTTTATATTACCTTTTAGTCCCCTTACACCCCCACCCCCCAGCAATCACCACACTGTTGTCCATGAGTCCTTTTTCCTTTTTGCTCAATCCCTCCAATGCACCAATTTTGATATTTTTTTTTTAATGTATGCTGATATGACAGCTGTCACCATACGGTCAAACAAAATTGTTTCTAATGAACTTAAAGACAACTAAGCTCTACTCAAGCCATCTTACAGAAAAGCCAAATGAACTTTTTGGCCAATCCAATATTATGTTTCTATTTATATGAAATTTTAGAGAAGAGTAATTTATAGTCATAGAAATCAAGTCAATGGTTGGGTAAGGTAGGAGGTTTTGACTGCAAAGAAGTGAACTTTTGCTGTTACAGAAATGTCCTATACCCTGCTTGTGATGGTGCTTACATGGCATACACATTTTTGAAACTCATCATACTCTTCACTTAAAATAGATATATTTTTAAGTGTAAATTATACCTTAGTAAAGTTGATTTTTTAAAAATGTTCCTCGTAAAATCAGACTTCAGTTAAACTTCAAAAATAAGTGTGATTTCAGAATATTTTCACAAATTGTTTTGTCGATTATAGTAACTTTTCACATTAAAAAATTAATATATTTTCACTGTGGAAAACCACAATGTGTATATTTTAAGATAAGGAAGAAATATTTTCCTTCATATTAACTTGACTATTACAAATAAGAAATCTAAATATGAAATCAGGGGCATGGGCTAATTTGTGATTTTTTAAAATACCTTGTTACTGGTGTCCAAAGGTGCTGTTTGGACAGGCGACAACCAAGCAGACTGGAGTTACCTGAAAATTTCTATCCCTATGTTACTCACTCTCAGCATTACTGGGATCTCTTTTTGTGGAGGTAAGATGGTATTCTCAGGCTTGAAGTGAGAGAAAATAAAAAGTAAGGGTGTTTTTGTACAAGCTGGTCACAAATTCCTTTCATTGGCTGTCTTGGGCAGGGACAAATGAGGAAAGTGAAGGGGAGCAGATTGGAGGGGAGAGAAGGGTAGCCGTGTGGGTCTTATCTGAATGGAAGACATAAAGTCAGAAAGGGAGCCAGAGGCTTGCCTTCCCTCATTCTCTTATTTCTTCCTCCTTAGCCACTCATGACACTCTTGATAACTGAGTTTCTCTTTCTGAAACATGCCTTTTCTTCTTGAAAGGAAAATGGATAGAACTACAAAGAATTTTGCAAATCAGAAATCCACCTTACAGAATCCTTTTTACTTGAAGAGTTAAAAACTCTGTGACATATTTTTACTGTTAAAAAAAAAAGATATGTTCTTGGGAAAGATAAATTTAGTTAAATAAGATTCTCTAATGGGCTGCCTTCCCCAATCCTAATAATTGTTTGTGGATGGGAGAACTCACTATGAAGGTGCTCAGCATGGCTACAGTTCCAGCTGCTCCTTGTTTTCTGTAGAAATAGAGGAGTCTTTAATATCACTTTCTGACAGGTGGGTTTTTATGGCCTTGGTCTACATACAAGGAATATGTATCCTGCTTAAGGACTAAACATGAAATTCTACTTAAACCTCTAACTTCTCTTTAGTTATTTCTATAATTGTTATCTTTCTTTAACTGTTGCTTTCAAAGGAAATCAGTTGCCCACCGTCCACCCCCACCCCACCCTAAATACAGACTTATTGAATCAGGCAGACATTTTGCAATTTCCTGGTTACCTGGGTCCAGGGACATTCCTGAATATTGATCTTGGAACAAAGCCTCTGACCTTTCGTCAAGAATAGAATACAAAGAGAGCCTATTGTCAGGTCCCTAAACAGCCTGAGTTTTTTGTTTGTTTGTTTGTTTGTTTTTTACTCTGTGCTGATGTGAGGCCACAGTTTTCTCCTGTCGTTTTGAGTGCGCACACGGAATCTTTCCCCTGTCAGTCTCCAGAGCCTTGTTTTAAATGTGTGCGTGCGTCATTGCTAAAAGCCTGGGTGTCTCACAAGCCTTTCTTCGAATAACCAATCAGCTGATGTAGGCGGCTTCGTCGGGAACCCAAAGGCAGAGCTACTAGTGCGCTGGTACCAGGCGGGAGCCTACCAGCCCTTCTTTCGCGGTCACGCCACCATCAACACCAGGCGACGGGAACCGTGGCTCTTTGGGGAGCAACACACCCAGCTCATCAGAGACACCATCCGAGAGCGTTACGCCCTCCTGCCCTACTGGTATTCTCTTTTCTACCGAGCGCATGTGACTTCCGAGCCCATCATGAGGTAAATAGGCTTCACCAGTCAGAGGCCCCAGCAACCCATCTAACCAGCCACTGGGGAATGGAGTAATTACAGTGATTTCAAGAGAAAAGGTGAAGGAAAGCCTTGTGTTTAATCAGGTGTCCCTGAGCTTATTGAGCACCTACTGTGAGCAGGGGGCTGGCAGGTGAGGTAGCAGGAGATAACTGGGTCTTCTACCACTTTGTGATTCGAGTATCAATATTTGATATGAGACAGAAAGAGATTTTGCAAAGAAAAAATGAAGTGATTTTGTGACTGAATTCATTCAGTATTTAATCCACAAGCATTCTCTCATGAAGAACAATTTATTCTGCCAGTCATAAGCTCTATCTTACCATTAGGCCTAAACTGTTACAAGTTTTGGGTAAACATTTTTTCCCAGTGTATAAATTCTATTCTGATTCTATTTTGAAGGCAGATGTGAAAAAAACAACTTTCTAGGTTAGAGGAGGAATCACACAGAGACACACCTAGTACACCAAGACTTCTGAATCAGCAGTTCCTAAACCTGGCGCAGACCAGAATCACCTGGGAGCTTTTTAAAACTACAGATTCCAGGATCACACCTCCAAACCTACTAGGAACCTCCTTGGGTAGGTCCCACGGATCTATTTTTGTTAGAAGTTTCCCTGATGATTCTAGACATCAGCCAGCTTTAGAGACTACTGCTTTGTTACCATTTAAGTAGGAAAGAGAATATATTATCACAAAGGCTAGCGAATAAACTAAAAATAAGTCTCTGATTAAAAAATATCTTTTCCTCATGAAATTGAAGAATATTATTAGAGCCATTAAGTTAATATTCAGAAACATAGATATTGAAAGTTTTCTTTATAAGCCCAAATGCCTTCTAGATCATTGTGTACAATAATAAATATAAAACAACAACCACACGACAGTTTCTCAAACCTCCAAAAATGTTGCCATCTTGAAAACAAGAAAAAGTTCATTTAAATTGGTAATAATTAAAGATGCATGAAAGGCAGTGAGAGCATAAAAAAATGGCACAGATTTCATATCATTATAAAATAGCTTTACAAACATTTAATTTGTTTTTACACCAAAACGAGTTAAGCATTTCCACTTGCACAAAACTGATTCTGCCTGTCAGAGTAGTATTTATTTATTGTTCAACAATTAGAAGGAAAAATTGTAGGTACCAGAATTCTCAGTTTTTCACTGGAACATTTAACTTAATTGATAGCTCTTTCACATAAGAAAAAGAAGTAATCATAACAATTCCTCATCAAAATCTTGAATCATATGAAAAGGATCTTGGCTCTTTGACTTATTCCAATTTCCTTTGAATAGTTACGAAACTGAAAGTATAAGTGATTGAATTGTAATAAAACACCTGAGCATGTTGAAGTAAGATTTTTTTTCCCCTTTCCCCAGGCCTCTGTGGGTAGAGTTTCCTGATGAGTTAGAGACTTTTGGTGTGGAAGATGAATACATGCTGGGTGAGCATTTTTTGATTAATTATAGTTATGATAAATACTATAATTATGTTCTTGTTATTATATTTTCTAGTGTAAAAGCACTAAAAAAATCCCTAATTTTTCAAGAAAGCCAAAAATTAAAAGAAATGTTGTCACCAAGATTTTTAGTGCATTAGTGGGATCATAGCTATTCTGTTTGTAGCATCTCTCATAATATTAACTTAAAATCATTCTATTTGCAGCTACAGTTGGGATTGTAGTTCTGGGTCCACTGCTAGCCTTATGATACCATTAAAGGGAAGAGAAGTAGAAAAAAGTAGACTTAATGGTTGTAGTAAAGACCCAGAAGAGCTTATTTCATATGTGAAATAGCATTGGGGGCTGGCCTCTTCTTTAACAAGGGTTAACCAGCAAATCCAGAACAGGCAAACCTATCATCTTGGCCATAGGGCTCAGAAAGTCAGGCTCAACAGAGTTACCCCAAAGGTGGGATTCTAGAGAGTAGAAAACACAGAGTGTAAAATACCTAGCCCTTTAGGTCTCCTCTCATCACCCTTTGGTCTCAGTTGAAACAGCTACTTCCTTGGAGAAAATTTTCCTGATGAAAATTGCTTCCTAACACCTAATTCCACCTACTTAAGTCCAAGTCAGTCTCTCCTGTTACATAACTTTCATTTTATTTTGTACTTTGCCTTTTTGATATTTGTCTGAATTCCAATTAATATGTAATTACTTAATACCTGTATTCACTGACTATAAACTTGAGGGCAGGGACCATGTGTGCCTTATTTGCCACTATATCCCCAGAGCTTAGCACAGTATCTGGCACTCAATAGGAACTCTATAATATTTCTTGAATTAAAGAGTAAGTTCATAAATGGGTGAATTTTACCCATGTATGGTGTCAAATTTAAAACAAAATAAATAATCAAGGTTGCATTTAGGAGAATTGTAGCCTTCCCAATGATAATTGCCCAAGGAAGCTCTGAGTATCCATGCTGACCACACTTCTGGATAACAGTTGTAGGTTCACCATCACCAAGACCACTTACAGCAAACAATGAAGCACTTGGAGAAGTGCAATGGCACTTTCAGATCACTGACATACTAGCAGGCACAAAAAGAGGCTGTGGGTCCCATCCTATAATCTCGGTATACTGTAAGTGGCTTAATGATAGGCAATAAATAGTCACCTCTGTGAGCACCTGCCCTCTTTATAGCAATGAATCTCTCTGAGGAATCATTGGTTCAACTCACTAAGGTTTCTATCTTTAAGGAGTTCACACAAGTCTAGTGGTCCCTAAAGCCACAAAAGCACTCAATTCAAAGGAAAGGATGTTTTCAGACCTCTTATAATAATATTCAATTTTATTCTTCTCCGTTTTTCAGGAAGTGCTTTATTGGTTCATCCAGTCACAGAGCCAAAAGCTACTGCTGTTGATGTGTTTCTGCCAGGATCAAATGAGGTAAGAGGAAATGACAGTCACATATTTTATATGTCTCATATCTCATCCCTCATTCTGATGTATTAGCCTCTGTTAGGAAATAGATTTCTTCATCATGCAGTTGTGAAGACAGTCCAGATAACTGTAACAGCCCAAGATTCTTGTTAAGTCATGATCTCTGTCCTCAAAGGTCAAGAAACTTAATGAAAGAGCTGGGAGAAAGATGAATAGGTGATGATGGCAAGGAGGATCAGAATGGTTCTTTATCTTCACACTTCAACTAGTGGAAGTGACTCCTTAAAAACACATTAAGGTTTTAGGGAGGAAGAAACCTTCAGTCCACTATGAGGCATCAAACACTGCGGGAAACAAATATAAGAAGACTTTGCTCTTTGGCTCTGGCTCTATCTGAATCTCTAAAATGAAGATGTTGGCAGGGTTGGTTCCTTCTGGAGGCTCTGAAGAAGATCTATTCCATGGCTGTCTTCAGCATCTGGTGGCTTCCCACAATCCTTTGCTCCTTGGCTTATAGCTGCTTTACTTCAGTTTATGCCTCCATCCTCACAGTGCCTTCTCTCCTGTGTGTCTGTGTCCCCTCTTCCTTCTCTGTCATAAGGACGTTTGTGATGACATTTAGGGCTCAGCTAGATAATCCAAGATAATCCTTACCTCATTCAAATCTGTTACCACAGAGGGCAATATTCATTCCTTCCAGGGATTAGGAAGTGATCAGGCTTTTCGCCAGAATGTTCATGAATTATGGTCTTTGTCTTTGGTTTCTCCAGTAATTTGCAGTTCTGAAGCTGAGGGCTCTTTACAGAGGTTCCCTTGCCAAGTAGAAACTTAAGGAAAAGGTTAAATACAACAACTAAATAAATTGTCCTGCCGAGCATTTGTGCTGAGAGTTGCTCAAGTTGATTCTAACAAGGCATAAACTCCCATAAAGAGGAACTAGCTCCCTTTTTGACTTAGCCACAAATTCTTATTCATGGCCTGTCGTCACTGCAGCACATTGCTGTGACTATGTAATATATTCGTTCAACACTACTTCCCAGAGCATTCTGTAATTGTTTCTCTTGCTTACAACTTCCCGAAGCCTGGGTAGAAGAGTTAAGCTGTCCTTGCCAGACCTTTGCGGGACTGGTTAGCTACTACCACGTTGCACTGTGCAAGGGGGATATCTAAGGTCCTTCACCCTCATTTTCCCCTTATCTCTGTATGGTCCATTGCCTCTCCTTCAAGTCTTTCCTTGAATATCTCTTTCTCAATGAGGCCTTCTCTGACCTCATCTTTAAGATTATAAACCACCCGCACTGCTCCTGTCCAGCCCTCCTTCATCTTTTATTTTTCTCCACAGAACAGTGCCACCGTCTAACATTCTGTAAATTTCCTTAGATGTTCTGTTTATTATTTTTCTGTTCCATTAGAATGTTAGCTTTTTGGAGGCTGATTTTTATCTGTTATGTTTACTGATATATCCCCAGCATCTAGATGGGTACTTGGCACATGGTAGGCCTTCAGTAAACTCTTGCTGGGTGAAGAGCTTGCTGACTGAGCTCTAGGTCTGATCTACATTGTATTTTGTACCAGTTATACCCATTCTAGGTTGGAAATCTTTGTATATAGCACCAGAGCACATATCCTCTACCTCTCATTCAAACGAGTTCTAGAAATGGTAGACAGATAAGCCCAAAATCTTGTTTGAATCTTTCTTTTTTACCTTTTATCCCCACCAGCTCTTTATCTAAAGCTACTGAAATTCACCAAATAAATACATTACAAAAAAATAAACCTAAGACAATATCCCTCATAAATACAGACAGAAATACTTGATATCCAGACACAAATACATCATGATGAGGTGGGGTCGATCCTGTTGAATTAAGAGTTCACTGTAGCTAACCATAGTCAAATGACAGCTCACTCACACTCACAGCAGGTCAGTGACAGACACAACAGCCCAGCTGTATAAAGGATGTGGTGATCCCAGGAGGCGAACTTGAGAAATAGACCCTGTGGCTACCAGAAATTATACTGAACTAGAAGAGAGAAAAAGAAGTTTTGTTTTTGCACTGCTTCTGTTAGTATCTTAAGGATTAATCCCATCAAATTACTTTGTAGGACTTTTTTGGTACTTCGGCAACTAATCCCCCATGACAGAAACCCAGATAAGAGTTTGACTTGTCCCTAAATTGTACTCTGTTAAAAAGGTTCCTGTAGTAGTATTTCACATTTCCATTTGTTTATCTCCAAGATCTGTTTCCTTCTCTGACACTTTCCTTTTCTCCTGCCTCATCTATAATTAAATTTTCTTGCAATATGCTTTCCTTCTTTGATGTTTCCTTCTCTCTCTTTCCTCATCTTTTTTACTAATAGAATCATTAAGTTTCTATAAGCCAACTGGACTGGAAAATCCATGAGGTCAGGAACTGCATCTTTCTGTTCACTCAGGTGTACCTAGCAGTGCTAGGCACATGGTAGGTTGTTTAATAGATAACTTTTGGATGAATGAAAGGACGGATGGATGGATGGACAAATGAGTGGCCTTTTAGTCAAATTAATCTGTCACAGTAGGAAGCTAGTCCTTTGGGATCTTCTTAAAAGTATCCTAACTTCTACTCAAGATTTTTTTTAATTATACTTATTTTAGCTTTGTGGTTATTTGAAATCAAGACAAATGGGTGTTTGTTTTACTGAATAATATAGTTGTGAGCAGACTTGTTCATATGCTCTTTTTCATTGGTGTCTGTTCCTTTTCAGGTCTGGTATGACTCTAAGACATTTGTTCCTTGGGAAGGAGCATGTACTGTTAAGATCCCAGTAGCCTTGGACACTGTAAGTTGTTTTCAGACTGTTATTTTACCTATTGGTCTATATTATTCTGTTCAGACTGCCATAACAAGATATCATAGACTGGTTGGCTTAAACAACATAAGTTTATTTTCTCATAGTTCTAGAGGCTGGAAGTACTAGATTAAAGTGCCAACCAATTCGGTTCCTGGTGAGAACTCTTCTCCTGCCATGTAGACAGCCGCCATCTTGCTGTATCCTCACATGGCAGAGGGAAAGAGTGAGGTATAGGATCAAAACCCACTCTTATGATCTCACTTGACCTTAATTACTTCTGTAAAAGCCCTATCTCCAAATATAATCACTTTGGAGGTTGGGGCTTCAACATACGAATTTGGGGCAACACTTTCAGTCCATAATATGTGCCTACATGGAAAGAACCAAGGAGTTCTGCAGAATAACACATAGATTAGTGCTTGTTTAGGACTGGAGAAGGGAGAGGGTTTAGGGAGAAATAGGGAGTGACTGCTAATGAGCACAGGGATTCTTTTTGGGGTGATAAAAATGTTCTTAAATTGATTGTAGTGATGGTTGCATGACTCTGAACAGACCAAAAATCATTTAACTGTATCCTTTAAATGGATGGCTTGTATGGCATGTGAATCATAGCAATAAAGCTATTAAAATGTGAGAAAAAGGAGTATAAAAATAACATAAACTCTGATGAAACATCAAGGACAAACAGTGCTTCCCCATATATTTATATTTGTATGTCTAGGAAAAATAGTGACACTGAAAAGAGGAAGCAAACATGGCAGTCATCACATGTGCCATACAGAATGTCCTTCTATAGGACAAAGTCAAAAAACATGTTTTTATTGTAACCTTGGACCTCTAGACCCAAGAGAATGCTTTCAGTTATGATGTTAGAATCTAAGTGCCCATCCAGATTGAATCTCTGAAGGGAAGTTGGCTCCTGCAGCTGAATCACCACCACTACCACAAACTCTTAAGTACTGTGAAGATTAATAAATAGATATGGATGTTATTTTTTAATTGTCAGTAGCAATATAAACTCCATTATAAAGAAAATTATTTCAGATGTCAACTTTCAAGTCTAAAAGAGATTTTAACATTCATCTGCTCCAATTTCTCATGCTTATAGGTGAAGACACTGAGGTTCAGAGAAGTGAAATTACTTGTCCAGGGTTGCGGCTAGGTTACAGCAGAACTGAGGCCAGACCCCATTTCATTCTAACTTACTGCCTCATTCTTTGAGGGGAAAAGAAAGAGATTGGCTGATGAGGGTGGGACAATAGAAGTGCTTTACTTCTTGCTGCTAGTCAAGCAGAGGATGGACATCTTAACTACTCCACCCTTACTGCCAGCTTCATTTATATTCTTGTACTCTTCTCCCTGCTTGTCCTTTACTCAGAGCAAAGTACAGTCCCGCATGTGATCCAAGGAGCTTTCTTACAGAGGACTGTACAGAAAGACAGGAAACCTGTTAGGCTTTCCCTGCTGGGAATGCTATTCAGGACACCCATAGGCATGTGACATCCCTAAAACCCTGCAGAGTCACTTAAAATGCCCTTGGTGGCTTCTATAATGTAAGTTTCACAAAATTACCCCAGAATTGAGTCATTCATTCTGATGATACAGGAAATCAGGGAGCAAAGTAGGTACAAGTGAATAAGAACAAAAGTCATCTCTCCCAAACCAAGAGACTACTATTTTTTATATACACACATACACATATACATCTGGGTCTGCTTACACTGACAGAAAACTTCACTCTTTAGCTGGGCCCTAGAAATAAACATACATATTATAGTGACAGAAAAATTAAAAATACAAAACAGGAAAGGCTACTTATAGGATAGACAGAATGGATAATAAATTGATGAAGGGTGAGAAATATTTTTAGTGTTTAAACTCCTTTCCTTTTAATTCCAGGGCCCTCATATTTGTTATTTTTGTGCTCATAAGTTTGTATTACGTATGAGTCTATACTTGTGAAGAATGTCGGTCTTATACAAGTAAACATTTTAAAATTCTACTTTGAAATTGCCTTATATGAAAACCCCTTTTCTGAGAGTGTTGCTCTGTTCTAGATACCAGTGTTTCAACGAGGTGGGAGTGTAGTGCCGATAAAGACAACTATAGGAAAATCCACAGGCTGGATGACTGATTCCCCATATGGACTCCGGGTGGCTCTAAGCACTAAGGTATTTGGAAAATGTTACCCTTACACGTTTCATTTGTTACTGCTCTCTCTCTCTTTACAGTGGTAGCTTTTTGAGTGTGTGACATTGTGTAAAAGTGGTGAACCCTATCTAAGGGATAGGTGCTTCAGATGTTTATCTAGAAATCAAAGTTTTGAATTATTTCTGAATCATTGTCTAGCTTGTCTGACTTGCCTAGAATTGTTCTTAAAGGAGCACTGAGAACTGGAAATGACAGAAATTTCCTCTGGGGCACTGTGGCCCTTGGTGCTTTGCAGCCTGGCATTGATTACCACTGGACCGAAGGGTCACTGGGGCCCAGAGCACCTGCCACAGGGATTAACCCTGAAGCTCAGTCTCCCAGGGAAGGAGTATCTGTATCTATACAATGTTTCAGGGATGCCACCCCCTCACAATGACTCCTGTTCTCATCAGATGGCTCAAACAACTAAAATCTCCTTAGGTAAGACCTGGAAGGATCCAGAATTGATTTGTCCTTTTGAGCCAAATGAGGCCTATAGCAGAATCCTCTCCTTATCCATTTGCCCAGATACAATACCAAACACAAATTATTACTTGTGCAAATATTATAAAATAATTAAGCTTTCATTTTCTTACATCCTCCTTTTCCATCTGTTCACTTAGGCATGTTTTATTGGGCCAAACTATGGGCCTCAGACCCATAAGAGGCCACAGAATATAATACAAGCGACTCAAGGTCCATAGTACATCAAGCATTGTCAGTAACAGTAAGCTGCCATATGGAGTGCCGTGGCATTGCAAAAGGGGCCCTCCTACTAAAAATAGGTAGGGACTAGATACCATTCTCTACATGGAGGGTCTTCTAAAGATAATTGGTCTCTCCCATTATATACTAAGTTTTTCTTATCTTCAGTTTCATTCCGTGCGCTTTTATGACCTGGTGTCACATTCTAGGATAGTATTTTCAGGGAAACCACCTATACCACTGACCATACTTCATAGTTTAAATTTCATTCAACAAGGCCTAACTCTCTGTACTCCTCTTAGGTAATTTCTTCATTTATATTATTTTATTAATGGGTATTTGATGTATATTATATGACTACTTGTACAGCTTGAATATTGAGCTTTTCATTCAACATAATTTTTCACAGATTTTTTAATCTATTATTTTCCTTTAGTGAGTGGCTTTCTTTTCCTAGAAAGCTATTATATTACCATATTCTCTATCTTGTTTCACTCTCCAGGGTTCTGCTGTGGGTGAATTGTATCTCGACGATGGCCATTCATTCCAATACCTCCACCAGAAGCAGTTCTTACACAGGAAGTTTTGTTTCTGTTCAGGTGTTTTGAGCAACAGGTAATGACAGCTAAAAATATGTGTGTTCTCTGAAGTAAATTATGCCACCCTTTTACTATCCTCAAATACATAGCTAATATTTTAAAATACAATTTAGAGTAGTTAATGATGGAGGCCATTTGTGGAGTATTTTTCTTTTCCTTTTTTTTTTTCAGCTTCATTCAGGTGTAATTAACAAATAAAACTAATATATTTAAAGTGTACTCTGATATACATGTGCATTGTGAAAAGATTCCACCATGCAGTTAATTAATACATCTGTCACATATTTACCTTTTTTTGATGAGAACACTTAAGTTCTACTCCCTTAGCAAATTTTAATTATACAATACAGTATTATCAGTTATAGTCACCATGTTATACATTATATCCTCAGACCTTATTCATCTTATAACTGAAAGTTTGTACCCTTTTACCAGGCTCTCCTGATTCCACCCCCCTCTTATCCCCTGGCAATCATCATTCTACTCTCTGTTTCTATGAGTTTGACTTCTTTTTTAGCATTCCACACATAAATGATACCATGCAGTATTTGTCTTTCTCCATTGGGCTCATTTCACTTAGCATAATGCCTTCCAAGTTTATCCATGTTGTCCCTAATGGCAGGATATCCATCTTTTTTAAGGCTGAATAATATTCCATTATGTATATATACCACATCTTCTTTATACATTCATCCATTGACAGACAATTAGATTGTTTCCATACCTTGGCTATTGTGAATAATGCTGAAGTGAAGATGGGGGTACAAATATCTCTTCAAGATAGTTATTTCATGTCCTTCAGATATCTACCCAGAAGTAGGATTGCTGGATCATATGATAGTTCTATCTTTAATATTTTGAGGAATATCCATACTGTTTTTCCATAGTGGTCATGTCCATTTACATTCCCAGCAACAATGTACAGGATTCCCTTTTCTTCATATTTCCACCAGCATTTGTCTTCTTGATAATTAGACATCTTAACAGGTGTAAGGTGACATCTCATTGTGGTTTTGATTTGCTTTTCCCTGATGATTAGTGATGTTGAGCATCTTTTCATGTATCTATAGGCCTTTAATATGTCTTTATTGGAAAAAGTCCTATTCAAGTCCTTTGCCAAATTTTAACTGGATTATGTTACCTTTTTGCTATTGAATTATATGAGCTCCTACTATATTTTGTATGTTAATTATATATTTGGACATATCCTTATTGAATATATAGTTTACAAATATTTTTTCCATTCCATAGGGTGCCTTTCATTTTGTTAATGGTTTCCTTTGCTGTGCAGAAGCTTTTTTGTTTGATGTAATGCCACTTGTTTATTTTTGCTTTTGGTGTCAAGTTCCAAAATTCACCACCAAGATCAATGTCAAGGAGCTTACTCCCTATTTTTCCTTCTAGGAGTTTCATGGTTTCAGGTCTGACATTCAAATCTTTATCCTTTTAGAGCTGATTTTTGTTATAGTGTAATATAGGGATCCAGTTTCTTCCTTTCTTTCTTTTTCTTTCTTTCTCTTTTTGCATGTGGATATCCAATTTTTCCAAAACCATTTGTTGAAGAGACTATCCATTCCCCATTTTATATTTCTGGGGTCTCTTTTCTGTTCCATTGATTGATGTGTGGGTTTATGCTAATGCCATACTGTTTTGATTATTATAGCTTTGTAATATAGTTTGAAATGAGGCATTGTAATGCCTCCAGCTTTGTTCTTCTTTCTCAAGATTGCTTTAGCTATTTGAGGTCTTTCCATGTGAACTTTAGGATTGTTTTTTCAATTTCTGTGGAAAATGCCATTGGAATTTTGATAGGGATTACACTGAGTCATAGATTGCCTTGGATAGTACAGCTATTTTACAGTATTCATTCTTACAATTATGAACTCAGACTGTCTATTTGTTTGAGTCTTCTTCAATTTCTTTCATCAATGTCTTATAGCTTTTAGTGTACAGATTTTTCACCTCCCTGAGTAAATTTATTCTTGAGTATTCTTTTTGATGCCACTATAAGTGTGATTGTTCCTAATTTCTCTTTCCAATAGCTTATTGTTAATGTACAGAAGCACAACTTGCTTTTGTATATTGATTCTGTATCCTTAACTTTACTGGATTTGTTTATTCTAACTTTTTTGGTGGAGTCTTTAGGGTTTTCTATATATAATATCATATCATCTGCAGATAGATTTTTTTTAATGTTAGCCATTTTATTAAGTGAGTAGCAGTGTGTCATTATACTATTTTTATTGAATGTATTGGAGTGACACTGGTTAACAAAATTACATAGGTTTCATGTGTATAATTCTGCAGCACACCCATTAACAAGTGTTTATTTGTTTGATATAATCCTGTGGGACTTGTGAACATAAACCCTGTTAGCTATCAGCATTATGTGACTTGGGGGCCTATTCCTTGGATAGGAGTCTTAAAAGTTGGGATGCTAGAAGTGTGGTCCAAACCCTCAGCTCTTCAGGGAGAAGCTGGGAGTTGGGGTTCTCCCCAATGTATGGCACTGTGCTGGGGGTGGGGGTGATGGAGAAAGTATGTCTCAGCCCTTCCTACTTGTTTTGATGTGGGTATTTTTTCAGTCACCAGATGTGTAGGAGTCAGTCAGCCAGCTTCTGGATTTCTCTCAAATGGAATTGCTCCATGTGTAGCTTTACATTTGGTTCATCTGTGGGAGGAGGGAAATGCGGGGGGACCTCTTATGTCACCATCTTGGTCTAGAGTTCCCTGCAGTACTTTTGTCAATCACTCCACGAACCTCTCTTCCTTATTGTCTCCACTTTGCTTCCTTCCTTCTCTAAAATAAATTTTAAAAAAGAATTCAACTCAAGTCCCCATTAGTCCCATTTTTTTATCCATTCGGCAATTCATTAACTATCTGATTTCTTACAGTTTGATTGCCGTGTCCAAGTAACACTGCAACTTCAGTGTCCTTAGGTGATTTCTCTCCAAATGACTTGTTTAAAGGAGAGTTTGGTTTGGCTACTGGTTACCTAGCCCTCAGCATATAGTAAATATGATCACTATATGGTCCAGGCTTCCACAGGAAACGAAGGGAGGGGAACTAACAAGGCTGGGCGTGTTGGACCTGGTACCCAGTCAAAACCCCTCTTTCTCTTCTGTTCCTAATGCCATTTGTATTTATTTCAGTTGTGCCGACGAGAGGGGTCACTATTCCAGTGAGTGTGTGGTGGAACAGATCTTTGTCCTAGGCGTCAAGGAGCAGCCATCTTCCGTGACCGCCCACTCCTCTGGTGAGGAAATGGCCCGTTTATTTCTGTAAACATAGAAATAGCTGAGGTGAAGAGATGATTAGCCCTAAAACTGATATCATGTGCCTAGCCCAGTGGGCTCTGCGCTTTCTGGTAGGGGTCAAATGTTCTAGTATCTGGAGGGAGCAAGGCTATCCTGCCTCTCTTCATCAGCTTGTCTTTCTGTCCACTGTAAGCTGTTCATATTTTTCTAAAGGAAATTCATTTGGGCTTGAAATAATATTGTGGCTTCTCTGAATATATTTATTTTAATTTTCGATATCTGAATCCCTACTCAAGTTTATGGAGTTTCTTAAATGGCATAGGATGAGATACATCCTTTCTAACTTTCTGAATCTCTTGGACAGATCGCTTTGTTCCTTACAGTTTATTTTCAACCAACCTTGCATTCAAAACAATGATGCGTATCATGGTTAAAAAATTCATGGAATTCCATGGGTAAATGGTAGGTCAAATTCTCCTAAGTGGGGTATAAAGTTTTATGACAGAGCTGGAAACATTTCAAGTACAAAGAAAAGGTTTTTTCCTAGATAGTCATCAAATTTTCCCTTTTGTTGTCTTGACGTTTCAGACAGGAAAGGTCAGCCTGTGACTTTTACGTATTGTGCCAGAACATCCACGCTGCGCCTGGAGAAGCTCTCGCTGCACGCTGGAACTGACTGGGAGGTCCACATTAAATGACAAGAAGGGTATCTGGTTACGAGTGCAGCAAGCAGCCCGTGCCCTTCAAACTTCCTCTTGGCCTTTCTTTGAGATTTGTGTTGCACACTTACTGACTTCTCTGGCTCAAAATAATCTTTCATTAGTCATCACTTTACTAATGAACAACAGATTTCAGATTTTACATTTTTAGATGTATTAGTAACACTCCTTGTGTTAA
Source organism: Furipterus horrens (assembly GCF_987537825.1). NCBI lineage: Eukaryota > Metazoa > Chordata > Mammalia > Chiroptera > Furipteridae > Furipterus > Furipterus horrens. The sequence continues at coordinate 148,925,410 of NW_028327173.1, forward strand.
ACACCATCTCTTCTCCTAGTTGCAGGGGGCCCTGAGATGTTCACAGCATCCATGTATCTTCCATTGCTTCTTGGGCCATGGCCCTTCTGTAAGCACCTTGGCCCGGGGAGTGGCTTCTCTTGGAGCATGGCAGCCCGCATCTCAAGCCCACCTCGTGTGGTCCTCACAGTTATCTTTCACCCCTTAGGCATGCACAAAACAACCCTTTCCTGCTTGCACTGCACACACTGCAGCAAAGGAAGCTATTCTCCCTAGAGGCTGACGCAGGAGCACAAAGGGTTCCTTTCCCCGTCATGCTTTTAGGGCTCCAAAGTTCCAAATTAGTCTTCTTAAAATTCTTATTTCTTAATTATTTTTATTAAATACTGTCTACTAAGCAAAGAATATTTGTAACATGAATGAGCTATAATAATAATCAAATAAATACAATGTCCCTACCACTGAACTTCATAAATAGAACACATCGCTTCGACAAGGGTAAGGCAAATGAGGTACTTGCCTTGGGTACAAAAAAAATATGACAGAACAACAACAAAATAGTAATCAAAATAAATTATACTTAAATGCAACATTTTTAAAAATCAAAATTAATGTTAGAAATATCCATAATGAAGATACCAAAATTTTAAATATGGACAGGATCAGGATTAGTGAGTTATCCTTTTGCCTCTGGCTCCAGTATAGCTTAACATGGGATAGAACGTTACAACATGCCAGTTCCTCAGAATGCTCCCTGCTCTGGAGCCCCCAGTGTCTTCCTGCTCTCTGCCACAGCATCTGTTGGGGCAGCCTCATGTCCTCAGCACTCTGCTACATGCACGTTTTCTTATCAGGCTTTTTCCACTTAGCAGTTTGCCAAGTGCCACCTCTATGCCTTCTGTTCCCTGGGCCCCAATACCCACCCTTTTCTCTCTGCCTATGCACTTCTGACCATCTGTCAAGGCCCAACTCAAATCCTACTTTTCCATTAAGCCTTTCTTTTTTTTTTTCTTTTTTTTTTTTTTTTTTTTTTTTGGTTTTTCAATTACAGTTGTCCCATTTTCCCCTCATTGCTCCCCCCCACCCAACCCAACCCTTCTCCCGCAATCATATCCCTCCCCATGTCCATGTCCATGAGTCATTTATACATGTTCCTTGACTAGACCCTTCCCTTACTTATCCCCCTTCTCTCCCTCCCCCCTCTCCCCTATTCTAACTACCCTAACACCCCCATCCCCCAGAACCCATGAGCAGTGACCATCCCCTTCTCTGAAATCCTGCCCCAGTTACATATGTGTTCTAATTTAGCATTCTCAGGGATCGTCCCTTAAGGTTTCAGATTTGTCTGCCTTGTTCCCCTACTAGATTGTGTTCCTCAAGAGCATATTATATTTGTCTTATATCTGCCAGAGCATCGTTATCCTCAGCTTTTAGTAACTATTGACTGTAATTGGTTAACTGATGGATTTGATTGATTAAAAAGTGAGAATTGAAAATATTTGTTTCTGATGTACTTTTCTGACAAAGAACTATTCCCTCCAAGGGTAGTAAACATTGTGCATTTCCTCGTGGACACATTTCATAGTATCAGGTGAGATTTGAGTTTTGCACCATATATAAGCTCACATAGACATATCCAGATTTTTTGCTACTTCTGTAAGTTTTGCAGTTAAGGGGAAAGGAAGAAATCTACATTAGTTGAAGTTATATTTCCCAGCTTCAACTTTCCCTCGCCAACCTACAGTAAGACTTACCATGAAAACTATGCACTCTTACCTAGTAAAAATCATGGTTTTTAATAGCATTTAAAGATGAATAATTAAGACCTATATTCAGGTCAACATTTATTGCATGTCTGTTCTTCCATTTCAAATATTTTTGGAGGAAGGAATGATGAACTAGTAAAGTTAATGAGGAACTGCTCTGTCTTGACCCAGAACTATACTGAAACATTTAACTGGAGACATTGAGTGGAGAGAAATACAGCCAGAATATTTTTAATTGTTTTCTGCTCTTATTGCTTCTCACATTTTACCCACCTCTTATTTCTGAAGCTATGTACCAGAGAGCTATGTGGGGCTGAGCTGGCCTACAGGTGTTCTGTTACCTTATATTTCTTGATGTGTTTTCTCAGGAAATTGGATTTTATGTAAGAAACTAGAACCATTTCAACAGAGCTTCAAACAAAGCTCTAAAATTAATACATGATGTATCTTTGCCTCAAGACTTAAATGCCAAGGAATGAGTTGACAAATCAGTTTAAAAACAGAAACTGCCCTATAAAAATATGGGCAAAAGCAATTCACAAAAGAAATTGAAATAGGTGAAATAAGCATGAAATGTGCTCAGTCTCATTAATAATCAAATAAATGATTTTTTTTTTTTTGCCTGATTGGCAAGAGAAAAATGATAAGAGTAAAAACGTCCAGAGCTGATGCTGGTGTCGGGCATAGGCATTCTTGTGCATCACTCGTGGAATCTGAAGTAAGTATAATCTTTCAGGATGGCAATCTGGCAATTGTATCAAAATTTGAAATTTGCATACACCAACCTAGTAACTCCACTTCAGATGAATTGCTCAGAGCTACTAATTGCAATGTGGTTTATACTGTAGAAAACTAGAAATAAGCTAAATGCCTTTTAACAGAGAATTGGTTAAATATAGTCCTCTCATGCAGTGGAATATTGTGCAACCATTAAAACAACAATGTTTTTGATTAAATGTTTACGGAGTGATCTCCTTTAAGTAAAACTTATAATCAAACCAAATTTGAGGGATGTGAAGTTACAAAAACTGGACTGAGGAACTGTTCCAGATTGAAGAGGGCACTAAAGAGATATGACAACAGACATGTGACCTTGGGCTGGCTTCTGGGCCTATAAAGGACATCATTGGAACAGCTCGCAAAATTTGAACAGGATCTTTTGATTACATGCTAATTTTCTTAATTTTAAGGGTTGTACTATGATTATATAGAAGAATTCCCCTGTTTTTAGGAAATACATACTGAAGTATTAAATGGTGATGGGCCATCATATTTCTAATTCACTCCTAAGTGGTTCAGAAAAAAAAGAAAAAGTATTTATGAGGCAGAGATAGAGACAAAGAGAGAAAATAGGCAAAATGTGTTAAAATGTTACAACTGAAGAATCTGGGCTAAGTGTATACAGGAACTCCCTTGTACTATATTTTCAACTTTCCTATAAGTTTTAAACTATTTCAAAACAAAGTTGTTTTTTAATAGTGCTGTGCCATTCTCTATAATATCTAGTAGTTTTAAGAAGTTTGGTTTAAGGCTTATAAGCTATGGCACATAAATAGGATGAAAAAATTGAGTTAATTATAAACTCTAGTACAAGAAAATACCTTTATTTCTGATGCTGCAGACCACTTCATAATCTTCATCAGATCAGCTGTTCTTCACCTGAGGAATGCTGGGCCATGGCAGATCCTCTACTTCAGGGAATACAAATACTATCCTCTGAGCGCCAGGCCAGCAGCTCCTGACCCTGCACCACAGAGGTCTCACGGACCAGGGAGCCTTTAGGGTGGTATTTACACTAAGAAATAGAATAGAATACATGTTTATGGCGGGCATTTTTTTAGGGGAGATACCCTGGAGAGTGGCCAGGGAAAGTCTTTCATACATTTGGAGGGCCAATTTGGTCACCTTCCTTTTTGCCCCAGATCTAAGTCATCCTGCAGATCCTGGCTATGGTGGAATCTGGGGTAGTCTGTTCCAGACAGAAGTGAAACCAGGATGTAGGTTCCAGTTAGACTAGGTACTAAGACATTGCCTGCCCAAGGAGGCTGGTGTCATTTAAGACTGACTCATAGGATTAATTATATTCTGGGGTACAGCTCACTGCAGAACTAAGTAAACTCCATGGTCATAGTCTCATGTATCAACATCATCAGAACCAACCTCGGACTGGGCCATTCACCAAAGTGCTCCCTAAGCAGAAAGCACAGCTTGTCAGTGTAGCTTTGCCTTAAAGTTGTGCTGAGCCTTGTATCCTAGTTAACTCAACCTCACTAGTCAGATCACTAAAGCCGTAGAGAAGACTGCATTTCTAGAGTCTGGTCTGTGTGCAGATTCCTTCACTTTTTCACATCCCTTTCGTATCATCAGGGTATTATAATAATAGGCAGCAGAAATACAGGCAAATGTATAAATATCTGAAGCTTAATGGTTTTTAGCTCATAATTGGCCATCCTACTTAGTAATGGCATTCCTATGACAGTATCAGGCATTCCACTCTGCTTGAAAGACTTTCATCTACCAAATCCTTGGAATGTCCTGAGTAATTCCAGCAGGGGCACTCTAGACTAAAATAATTTCTCAGCCCAGGGTATAGAAAGGCAACAGCAGCTCCACTGGAAGCAGATAACCACATTAACCACAGACAATGAGACCATAAAACTGGCATTCTAGGAGAAATAAAGGAGACACTGACATCTGATATCAGATCTGCCTGTCCTATGACCAGCCTTGCTAAAGACTGTAGAGCCACAGCAAGGCCAGCCAGAACTAGGCAGCTGCTTCTTGACAGTTGTTTCCAGTAGGTCCAACGGTGTTAGATTCCTCTCCGATCAGAGCAAAGGAAAGGGAAGCCCTGACTATTTTTATGCAAGGATCCGGATATCTTATGCCTAATTCATGTTATTGGAGTTTTAGTCATGCATTTACTCCTTCATTGGAAACCAGGAGACCTGGGGTCTAGTTTGCTTCTATGGTGAACGAGCTGAGTGATCTTTGCCATGTCATGTAATCTCTCTAGCCCTTGGTTTCCTCATCTGTTAAACAAAAGAGATAATCTCCAAAACTCTGTTTCCCGTGATTTAACTGTAAAATACAATTGATATCTCAAATTTCCTCAGTCGTAAAATGGAATTAATCAAACCTGCAGGGTTGTTGTACAAACTAAAAATATTCTATGTGTGTGGAAAGGAAAAAATAGTAACTTGACTTTGGAGAAACCTGATAGACACCACCCTCGCCGAGTAATCGAGGTTGACATCACCTGTTATAAAACACATCAGTATCATGTACCTCTAGATATGCTTTAATGAGAAAGGCACATTACTTCTATAATATTATTCCCCCAGACCATAGCCTTAGTCTAATCATATGAAAATATCACACAAATTTAACTCAGGGACATTCTACAATGTAACTGAGAAGCATTCTTCAGAAGTGCCACGGTCATGAGAGAGAGAGAGAGACTAGAGCTGTCAGAGATTGAAGAACACCACGGAAACACAACAAATGCAATTCAGGATTCTAATTTGGATCCTACAAAAGAAGGAAAAAAATAATTAGTGGAAGCACTGAATAAATCAAAATATGTCTTGTAGTTTAGTTAACAGAATTATACCAACATTAATTTCTCAGTTTTGATCATTGTACCATGGTTATTTAAGGCGTAAACATTAGGGGAAGCTGGGTGAAGTGTACTCAGGAACTCTGTACTACCTTTCCAATACTTTCATAGGTCTAAAATTACTTTAAAATTTAAAAAACTTTAAACCGTGTGATGTGGCTGGCTTATACTAGGCACTTATTGAATGTTAGGTGTTATAATTATAAGCAAATACATTGCTTCCAACAGTGTTGAATCAAAGAAATATTTATTGGTGGAAAAGACAGTGATACCAGAGCCATTAATTGGCCTTGTTGCAATAGAAATAATTCCAGCCACAGATATTGCATAACCTCGGCTAAAATACTTTATAAAAATGAATTTTTTGCCCTGGCCAGGTAACTCAGTTGGTTAGAATGTCATCCCAAAATGTCAAGGTTGCAGGTTCAGTCCCCGACAAGAGCACATACAAGAATCAACCAACAAATGCATAAATAAGTGGAACAGCAAATAGATGGTCCTCACTTCCCCGCCCACTTCTTCTCTCTAAAATCAATCAATAAATTCTTTTTTTTTTTTTAATTTCAAACTAGTTTTTTATCCTAGAAAAGGTTTCTGGAAATTGAAATGTGCAGCTGTTTATATGCTCATTATCTGCCCTTTGTTCATGGTCTCAGATTGGATTTCCCCTGATGGCAGGCATTTCTACAGTGAGGTAGCTGAATGAACCCCGAGTCTGGACCTGCTAATCAGAGAGGAGGTTTTATGCACAGCAATTAATAGAGCAAAATGGACAGGACTCACTCAGTGTGTTTGATATTCCCATCCTTCTGTGATTAGAGATCCATTTCTGTCACACACTCGTCTTGGTTACTAACAGATGGAGCTGGCTTAGACATCTGATAAAAGAAAGATCAGCACGTGTGTGGCCCAGAGACAGCTTCTACCCCAGGAGAAAATCAGCTAAGAAACTTTTATTGCATTGGCCAAGCAATAAGAAATGTGAGAAATTCCTTCTCACATAGGGAAATTTCATTCAGCCTTCTATAGACTCTTAACTCTGAGGGTAGAATGGGGACCCAGTTCCCACCTTCACAGAGCTTACACTCTTGTGGGCAAACAGGAAGCTCAATAAACAGAAACAATAAAATGTGGGTCAGTGCTGGGAATTTCAAGGTGGGATAGACAGAGTACTGAGCTGGGACCCAATCATATGAAGGTGGGGAAGAAAACTCTCCCTGTTTGCTTTCCATGCCATTGGTGAGTTTGAGGGTGGGATATGTTCTTTTTAGAGACTTTTTTTTAGTGCAAGCAGATGCACATGCCTCTGATTGGAGACATTGTGACCACATGATCCTGGGCAGATTGCACCTGTCCCAGGGCTGTACACATGACAGATGTTCATGCTCACAGAGTGAATGCTGATTTGCACCAATGAGTGACTGTCATTCAACCTGATCTAACCTCAAACTAATGTGAAATTCAGGTTATCTCTAACAAACACACTTATTGAGCGCTTAAGAGAATCCTGCCATTATTTTAAATGTTTTACAGAAATTAACTTAATTTTTATAACTGCATAGCAGAATGACTATCATTATACTCATATTATAGGTAAGGAAACTGAGACATAGGGAAAACGGAAGAAGTAATTTACCTAAAGTTACACAGGCATAGCCAGTGAGCCGCAGGCTGACTGTGAACAGAAGCGGTCAGCCTTCAGAGGCTGCCTTCCTCTCCCTGCCTCTCCAAGAGCAGCAGTAAAGATCTTTGGGCCTTTCCCTAGAGAGCCAGGAGGACAAGCTAATGGTTCCTACAAGGTGCAACTCCAGACACAGGGCTCCTCAAACCTGCAGCCCCAGGGATCATGAGCCTGGTAGCATTCCCCGTTTCTGCTGCCACATCCCACCTTCTCTCACAGATTCCAACCTTGGGAGCAGAGAGGGCTGCAGTCTGGGGCAAGCATCCACTCAGCCACACCTGGGATGTGGCCATTTCCTTTCAGCCTGAGCAACAGCTACTGTGGGTAGAAGACAAGGTGGAGGCCAGGCAGGCATTTCCCTTCCCCAGAGCCACTGGGCTGTCATCCAAGAGCCCTGACACCAGCTCCTTCAGAATGACATCCCAAGACTTGATCACCAACCTGGTTCACTATCCAATTCCAACTATGACTCAGGTGACTAATGTGCTGTGCCTGGGTAATCTGTATTCAGGGGCACTTTTGTAACAGATTGGGTCCCAGTGTTCATTCTGGGGGTGGGGAGAGAAGAGAGGTGGCTAGGTCAAGTGGGCAAGAAGAGACAACTGAGGACTCTGCTGAGTGGCATTTTCCACCCAGACAGTTCCACTCAATGTTGACACCAGAACATTCTAGAAGAGATACCAAATCCAATTGAAATGTTCTGATAGCCTAGAGTTTTAGAAAGTAAAAATCATACTTAAAAAAAAAAAATGCCTAGAATCCTCCTAGAATTCAGTATCTCACCTTGGTAGCCTTTTTTCAATAATGTCTTGCAATAAGTTGGTGGCCACCAGTTTGATACTCTGTATAATGGCCAATTCAGTAACGCATCAGCAGTTCTTTGTTACTTTTCAGTGTTCAATTTACTCAAACACTTTCCTTTCATTCCCTGACAACACCCACGCTTAATGACAACACACAAATGTCCCTAGCCAGGTCCCTCTTCTCTGGCCACGCAGTCTAACTGCACACTAGCCTCTCTTTTGCTCTCATACTCATGATCTTTCATGTCTATTTTTAGTTTTCCTGGCTCAAGCTTCTTCAGGCCACTGAAACACAACCTCACTCTCTTTCTCTCCCTCTGGCATGTACGCTGCTGGTGGGAGCCCCCCAGGTGAAAATTGGGGCCTAAATCCTTCAGTGCTCCTTCCTCAGGGAAACTTATGGCTTCAGGATCACAGCTCAGTTTTTAAGGTGAATGCCAGCTGGACGACTTTCTGATGGGCTTTAAATTTTGAATTGGATGTGGACATTTTTCTCTCAGGTGACAGAATCACTCCAACTTCCCCTTTGTGGTTGCTTCCTTTCCTTGAAGGTAGCTGTATCTTGTTTTCTTTAAAAACCCGTTCCTTCCACATTTGCCTGCCATGCCGACCGTCATTAGCCCGTCTGTGGCCCCACAGACAGGGGCTGAGCCAAGGTCCCCAGGGCCGATTCCCCACCCAGCCCAGGCCAAGACCACCATGGCAGGGGGTGGTAACCCAAGTGGAATCTATTCAGCCATCATCAGCCGCAATTTTCCTATTATCGGAGTGAAAGAGAAGACATTTGAGCAGCTTCACAAGAAATGTCTAGAAAAGAAGGTTCTTTATGTGGATCCTGAGTTCCCACCGGACGAGACCTCTCTCTTTTATAGCCAGAAGTTTCCCATCCAGTTCGTCTGGAAGAGACCTCCGGTGAGTAGCTTACTAGTTGCTGGTTGGGTTTTTTGCCTCAGAGAAGTAAATCCTCCTACTCAGCACCTCCCCACAGCTCCACGGTGCACATGGGCACTGGGGGAAGGGTCCTGGCAGCAGCTCCACCAGGCTCTGTCCCACGGGTGAGGCTTCTCTCTCTCTTTCTCTCTCTCTCTCTCTGTCTCTTTCTCTTTTTAAATGACATTTTGCTTTTTATAAAAGTAACTGGAACTCAGTTTTATGCATCCTAAACATTTCTTTCCCAGAACATATTCCAAACAGTCCAGATTTGGCCTCTGTTGAAATATCTTGCATCTTGATAAGATTCCTTCCATTTCTTGGGGTACAGTCATGATGTTTTTCTTTAGTTTGCCTGTATCCATGTCTTTCTGAAACACAGAAGTCCTGGAGAGGAGACAGTGGCAGGTAAAGACTACTTTTTCATGCATAAAAGGTTAGGATTAGAAGGAGAAACCCTAGCAATTGTTTTGCCCACATACTTCACCTCACAAATGAGGAAAGAAAGGCACTCCAGGGTGAAGTATTTTGTCAGTGAGAGCATGACAGCACAGATTTAAACCCTTTCTCTGTTAGCTAACTCTTCCAGCCTCCGGGTTTCATTTACTGGGATCTACTAGAAAGAAAATCATATTCCCCTGGCTCTCATCTCTGATCATGCCTTCAGTATGACTCTTGTTCTTAATTTAAGAAATATTTACTGAGCATTTAGTAGAGCCAGTCACTGGGGTAAGCAACTGGGTAGACAGCAGTGAATAAGAAAGACAAAAGTTTCTGCTCTCCTGGAGCCAAGAGTCCTGAGGGGAAGACGGGCATGGAACACGAGTGACGGGAAGAGGACAGTGTTCAGGGTACCATGGGACAATAAGGCAAGAAGAGCTCACCTGGTCCTGGGAGACAAACTCTTCCTGAGATCATTTACCCTGAGGCCCAAAGCTATTGATTAGTCTGATCGAGTTAAGCTGAGGCCCAATGCTATTCATTAGCCATGTTTTGTTTTGTTTTTTAACCTGAAATAAAACATCCAACAACCCGGTTCTCACCACCTTCTGTGTTTCTCAGGGCTCCTGTCCTTCCCAGACAGTTGTGTGGAAAGATCATGACGGTCCGAGGGCCCTCAGTTTGGAAGTGAGGACTTGAAAGAACTTTATTCTTTAATCCAGTCACTGCCCTTTTGCTAGCATACTGGGAAATGTCACACACACACACACTGCTGAAATATCTTCAGTGACACGGGTCCACCCTCTGCCCGTACCTTCAGGATAAGTCTGAACCCCTTAGCTGAGATACAGGCCCTTCTCACGCTGGCCCCTCCTACTTGTGCATATCACCTTCACCCTCTCCTCCTGGGCCCCGACACATTCAGCTGCTCTTCTCATACCTGGAGGCCTTTGCTCATGCTGTCCCTCGGTCTAGAACGCCCTTGCTTTCATCTCGTTTGCTCCTCCTCATCTGCCATCCAAAACTGTTCAGGTGTCACTTCCTTCAAGCTTTCTCATATCTATTGTCCATCTTCTGAGAGTGGAGATCATTTCTGTTCAACTTTGGACCCTCTTACCCAGCAAGGGGCCACACCCTCTGTAGGTATACTCAGCTGCTGCTGGTGAAGGAAACCCCACGCCTGAAGGTCTCGACCACCAAAAGATAAGGACTGCCTTGCCTTCCATGGCTGGGAGCTCCTGCAAGCCTTTTCTAATAGTACTGCAGAGAAAATGCTAAGAAATACTGTTTTTAGTGAAATCATTGGTGGATTTTAGCTGTAAAAGCTAAAATTTTTTAAGGTTCTGTTATGCTCTAAGCCCTAGATCAGTCCTAAAACTTATACTGTCAGCTAGCAAAGCCCACTCTTGGTTAAAATGCCACTTTCACCTGGAGTTAAGACAGGGGGAACTGCCTTGGCCTGTTTGGCTCAGTTGATTGGAGAGTTGTCTGGTAACCAAGAGGTCACAGGTTCAATTCCTGGTTGGGGCACATGCCTGGGTTGTGGGTCTGTTCCTTGGTGGTCTGGGCACGGATGATTCCCAGTCCAGCCACATATAGAAGAACAAGTTGATGCTTCTCTCCCACATTGGTGTTTCTCTCTCTCCCTTTCTCTTTCTCTAAAAGCAATGGGGGTGGGGAGGGGAATGTGTCCTCAGGTGAGGATAAAATAAAAAAAAAGATTGGGGGAACACTGCCTACTGGGTTTATTAGCATAATTAGCATATAGAATTAGAGGTAGTGAGAGTCGGAATGAATGTTGGAGATGTGGTCCAGCCCCCTCACATACAGGTGAGGTGATTAAGGTCCAAAAAGGGCAAATGACTTATCTATAGTCACACAAGTTGATTGAAATTGAAAAGCCGAAATGACTTCAGAACTTTCTGAAATGGAAAGCACTTTTGGAGACATAATTTTTCCATGTACTTCATAGATGCAGTGACCTTTGCCAGGCTTGAGCAGTCTAAAAGGAGACTATGTCCTATGAGAGGCTCTTCCTGCTTTTACTACCTGCATGCAGCTGTGCTTTGCCCCATTGGTCTAACCTGACTCTTGGCCCTACTCTTCTGCACCACGTGAGCCAAAAAGTTCCCTCTTCCTACACCTGGACCTAAGGAAACCTCTCAGACAGACAGAAACCCCTTTGTACTCCAGACAGGTGACTTTATTCTCTGTTGTTCCCATACCTGGAAATCTCTTGCATTAGACTCTTTTTAAGGATAGAGTTTAGGTAAGTTTCCTAAGCTGCAATTTGTCATGAACCGTATTTTACCAAGTCTAGAAGATTTGGGTGCTGGTACTTTCCTGATCTTATCAGAAGGTGTCCAAAAAAGGTCATGACCACCACCCAGCTAACTGCAATTGAAGGAAGCTTTCTAACATAAGACTCAATACAATTTCACAGATATTAAAATTGGGGGGGTGGCTTACAATGGAAAAGTAAGGCAAATAAGACCCCTTGCCCACCTAACTCAGTTCTGCTATTCCCTTCGTGCTCCTCTTCCCAAACCATTTCTTTCTCCCATGCTGCCTATCAGCTTGGACCCAACCATACCTGCTGGTTTTGCTGCTGTCTGCCATGGTGTCCTGCCTCTTCCTGAGTCCTCATTATCCAGGCAGACCCAGCTTCTCCCTTGTCCTAAGACTGTAATGCTAGGGGGTAAAATCACTTTATTCTTCAGGTGAGGTCTCGTTACTACTACAAAATTACCTTTGATCTTATGCACCTAGTTAGCCAAATGTGCTTAACCAATGTGAACCCGTAGCATGGCAGATTCTCCCACTTCTCTCTTCAAGAAGAGAACTCCTAAGGAAAAATTGGGAAGATATTTGAGATTACAGAAAGACTAATATCTCTCTTGGACATGATTTTCTACAGAAAAGAAAACAGATAAAGCATTGCCATTCACTCACAAGAGGAGGAGAGCTAGAAACAGAAGGGGTGGGGAAAGCAGGGGCAGGGGCCACACACCCCAGGGTCACCCCTCCCCTTGACCTGACCTACAAAGACATCTTTACTGATGATGGACTTGTGAAATGCCCGAGACAAGTAATTTCTGGGTAAAGGACAGAAGTTAGTATCTTGATTTTTACAGGCAGGACTCAGCCAACACTCCCGGAAGTCAAAGTGTGGAAAGCACAGGGGTGGAGAAAGAGAGGGGAACATAAAGAAGCAAACTTCCAGGAACCCACTGAACTCTGTGGGGAGTAAGGAAGCTCTGCCCTCTAAGGCGCTATGAAGTGGGGGTGCGAGACCTGCAAGGAGATGGAAGCCCCCAGCTAACACCTGGGAAGCATTCTGCTGAAGAGAAGCTGACTCTTGCTATACCATTTCCATCCAACCTTCAAGTTTAAATAATCACCCTCAGAACTTTCAGATGTTTATCACATACATAAAAACTGCCATTAAAAACTCTTTATAAATCATAAGATTGAAAATATTTTGGAACTGCTTCTTTCAGCTATTCCAGGTAGATGGGTATCTTTCCTGATGTTAAGGATTTGAAGGGAAATAGATGCCCCATCCCCTTCAGTAACCAACCTATAGTTAGTGCCTTTCACAGTCTGAAAATTCACCCTTATTTTTAGCCAGAACTCTTCCAGCCACAATTTTAGCACATTATCTCTAGCTCCGAACCAGAAGACAGTGAAATAGAGTCAGCTGACTTCCTCTATATAGTAATTCTCCCTATTCATGAATAATGTCATTCTTTCTTTACTTGCTTCAGCTCACAGAGTCATAAAACTCCTCTAACTTTATCTCATAGATATGATTTTTCCAAAGCTGGGGAGATCGGTGCTATGATCCATATACAGTCAGTCAATCCTCATTATTCATGGATACTGTGAATTTACCTACTCACAAAGTGTATTTGTAACCTCACTATCAATATCCATGGTACTCCTGTGGTCATTTGTGGGCACGTGGAGGGCAGTGAAAAGTTTGAGTCGCCCTACACGCACGTTCCCAACTGAGGTCAAGCGTAGTGACACTCTGCCTTCTTGCTTCAGTCCTTTTCAGTTTATTTAGTGTCCCATTTTTCAAATTTTTGCACTTCTTTTTGGTGATTTCTCTGTTAAAAATGTTCCCCGAGACTAGTACTGAGGTGCCATTTAGTGTTCTTGAGTTCAGGGAGGCGGTGAGGTGCTTTTGGGAGAAAATATGGGTGTTAGATAAGCTTCGTTCAGGCATGAGTTCTCGTGCTGTTGGCTGTCAGTTCTATATTAAAAAACAAATAATATATATTAAATAGGTGTCTTTGAACAAAAGTACACGTAAAATAAGGTTGTGTATTTATCAGCTGATGAAAATGGTGTGATCAGCACGACTCACAGGAATCTAATCCTGTATTTCCCTAGGAGCAATGGCTCAATATTCACTAATTCAGTGTTCCCAGCAACTTTATAGAACATAACTACCATAAATAATGAGAACCGACTGTACTTCCTATGTCCCCTGTATTCTTAAATATCACAAATCAAAATGATACTCTATTAATAGAGTGGGATCAGTATGAAACAAAGCAACATACTTTAATCCATTGCAGTCAAGATTCTTTTTGATGTTCAAATTGGCCAATCTTGAAGAGTGGGAGCCCCTCCCCTCCAGGCCTGTAAGTTACCTATATCTGTAAGAACGGTGTCGCTCAGAGAACCATGAGGACACAGAGAGCGGAGGAAAAGAAGTTTATTTGAGGGAATTAGCAAGCGGGGAAGAAGTCGTTCCACAAATGGCCTGACTCTGGGTTCCTAGGGAAGGAGGGGGCTGTTTTACAGGGGGAAGAAAAAAGAAACTATTGGATTTAGTTGTTATCTCACAGCTGTGAGTCTAGGGCTGATCAAAGCCTAACAGAGCTCCGGTTGATGCACCTCACTATCATGGGAAACTCCCAGGCAGCTGCAAGCAGATGGGGGGAGGGGGGACGGTGTGGGAACCGAGGCTGTCAATATCATTTGACATGACCCCATTAATCTTGAATAGCTTCCTTGTTTTCTGGCTGTGACAAAATGTTCCTGGCTCATTTTTTACAGTTCTTGCCCCAGACCTGGAATGAATCATTTATTCAAGGAGCCTGGTTTGTTTTAGTCTGAAGTGGAGTTAGAAGGGGTGACATGGGTAGGATAAGTGACCACTGACTTCCCAGGACACAGTACTTGGCCATTGCATCAGCACTCTTAAACTGGAAGCTTCCTGACAACCTGTGGTGACGTCAGAGGTCTCTTGCTCTAATGACACCTCCCATGAGCCCTGTGGCCTCTGTAATTAACATTACACCCTGTGCATCTTCCCAGCCAAGGGTTCACTTGACCTCTGTTACTCAATTCTGACAAGGAGAAATCCTAGGTTGGCACAGAATAAAAGCTACTCCATGCCAGTGTGAGATGAGAGGAGGGGAACAGAAGTACAGAAACATGTAGGCTAGGCTGTGAGCAGTGAGTGGGCCCTCTGTTGTTAGGGCACAGGATCCAGTCGCTGTAGAGCTTCTTCTCTCAGGAATATTATTTATCTTTCCAGTGAATCTGGCTTTGCAGGACGTCTGCTTATAATCTGTTCTAGAGTGTCATCTTCTGTCAGACAGTTTAGAGAGAGGTGGGGTTACTGGGCTAGCCACAAAGGAAGAACTGGGGGCATTTTGCAGAGTGGTTAAGACAGCTGGATTTAGAACCAAACAGACTTGGTCTGAACCCTGGCTCTGCCACTAGCAAGCCACATAACTTTCTAAGTTTCACTTTTCTCTTCTAGATGGGATAATGATATTCTAATCTTATGGGTGTTCTGAGCCAGCATCCATAAGGCCCTAGTAGGTGCTCAAGGTAAGGTAGCAATTACTTTTAGCATAGGCAGTGAAGGACAGGAGTGTAACACAATGATGAAAAGGAGAGGCTTTAAAGTCAGACAACCTTGATTCATATCCCAGCTCCACCTCTCCACAATGTAACCTCAGGCAAGTTACCAACCATTCCTGGGTCTGTTTCCTCATCTGTGAAAGCAAAATAACAGTTCCCGCTCTCACGGAGTTGTTGTAAGGATTAAATGAGATACTGTATATGACATGCTTAGCACAATGAGTCAATAAATAGTAATGACAGTAATTGAAAGGCAAAATGAGGTTCCAAGTTGAGAGCTATGGTGGAGGTGCCACACACACCCTAGGCTCGGTCCAGCAGAGGCTTCGTGACCACGGCAGAACAAACTTTTACCCAGGGTACTTTGTTATGTCTGGGGGAAGGAAGGTGACTGCCTCTCTAGTGGAGACCAGCAGCCAAACCTTCATCCCTCATGTCTTTTATTGAGGAGGATACATATGAGAGATACAAGGTTAAAATTCATAAATCGTCTATTGTATTCAGGCGTTTGACAGTAACAGATAACATACACTAATTCAGGAGTCACATTGACTGATTAGAGTCAAGGTCTATAAAACATGAGGACCAGGTGCAGGGTTCCATATACTCCCTGCTAAAGATAGCTTACACTTCATTGCTGATAGGAAAGCAGAGCAAGTTTTAAAGCACAATGAGCTTAACAAGCGCTCTTTGATCTAATTCCCATGGCAACCCTCTGAGTGGTTGTCACTCATTATCTGCAAACAGCCTTATATTGAGACTCAGAGACAGGCATGGCTAGGATGCTGGCGGCAGTCATGCTCAGGCCAGGGCTACAGTTCCTTAAACCACGAGGAGAGGTTGCCCACAGAGAGCCAGCCTTCCCTCTTTCTACTCAGCAAAGAATCATGACAGTGCCATCGTGGGGCTAGAGAGGGGGCGGGGGGGGGGGGCACAAGTGTTGGTGAAAGTGAGAGTCCTATAAATAACTTTTAGGACTGCCTTTCATTAAGTTCCAAAGACAACAGCTCCTCCTGAGGGTCATGATGGGGAAGAGTTTAGACATGATGGTGACTGTGCTGAAATAACAGCAGTACAGTACCTCAGATGGGCTGGGCAGGAACGGAAATAGCCAAGAAATGTACAAAAAGATGCATTTCCCTGATTATAATTAAGTCAGAGCGTATTTTTATGCATTTATGTATTTCTTGACCATTTGTTAACTTGCTGTCCATTTTAATGTCTTTGGTTCATTTTTCTGTTGAGTTGTTTGTCTTTTTCAACTTAAATTGTAGGTATTCTTTATATAATCTGATACTAATCACTTCTTAGTTAAATGTACTATATATATTTGCTCCCATTTTGTGGCTTACCTTTCACTCTCTTAAGGGTATTTTTAATTTTAAAAATTCTTAATTAAAAGCTCTAAATTAATTCTTAATTTATTATTATTTTTCCTTTATGGTTAATGCTTTTATGTGTCCTGTCAACATTTTTCTTAAACCAAAGTCATCCTTCTTTATTATTATTTAGAAACTTTATTTTTCTGCCTTTATATTTGGGTCTATAATCTATCTAGAAATAACTTTTGCATGTACTATAAAATAGGGACCACATTTTGTTAGTTTTCATATGGATATTCAAATATCCTAGCACAATTTATTAGAAAAGACAATCCTTTATCCACTATTTTGCAATGCCACTTTTTAAATAAATCAAGTGTCTATCAAAGTGCAGTTCTGTTTCTGCGTTCTAGTGTGTTCCATTTGTATTTCTCTATTTTTGTGCCAATGCCACACCTTGTGCCGATAAATCTTGACATCCAGTAGAACAAGTCCTCCCAACTTGTTTTTCTTCTTCAATATTGTTTTAGCTACATATGACTCTTTGCCTTTCCACTTAAATTTTAGAATCAGAGTGTTGAGTTCCACAAAAAATCCTGTGGGGATTTTCACTGAGATTGTATCGAATCAATATGGAAGAAGGCACATCTTGACAATATTGAATCTTCCTGTACATGAAGAAGGAATGTCTTTCCATTTAATCAGGTCTCTATTAATGTTTCTTTCAATCAAGTTTAAAGAAATTTTTTCACTGTAAAGGTCTTGAATATCCTTTGTCAGATTTATTTCTAGGCATCTTTTGTTGTTGTTCTTATTTTGATAAATGGCATCTTTCTTAAAATTGTACTTGATTTCTCAAGCATAAACATTCATTTGACTCACATATTACAAACTCTTAGTAATTCTAATAATCTGATTGCAGGTCCCAAGTTATTGGTCTGTAGACTCTGTGTTTCTATAGTTAGATGATATTCCCAGTACATTACGCACAACTGTATTCATCAGCCTAATTCTAGTCTTATTGTACTAGTTAAACCCTCCAGCATTATGTTAATAAAAAAGGAGCCAACAAAAGTCTTTGTCTGGTTCCCAGACTTAAAGGGAATATTCTTAATGTTTCACTGTTGAATAGCTTTACTGTAGATTGATGTGTAGATACAACTTATCATTAAGAAGTTCCCCTTCTATTCCTGCTTTGCTAAGAATTTCTTTTAGAATCATAAATGGTTGTTGAATTTTATCAAATACTTTTTCTGCATTACTTGAAAAAAAATTATGTAATTTTCCTCCTTTAAACAGTTACAGTAATAGAGTTTTCCAATGTTAACCCCCTTGCATTCTTAGAATAAACCAAACTTAGAATGTATTATCATTTTTATACATCACTAAATTTTGCTTTGCGAATCTTTTATGTAAGCTTTTGCATATATAGTTAGTGAGATTGGCTCATTCATTCACTTTCTTGTGCTGACCCATTATGTTATCAAGGTTACATTAATCTCATAAAATGAGTGGGGAATGTTCCTTCTATTCTATGAAATAGGTTGTGTAAGATGGAAACTACATTTTCCTTAAATATGTGGTAGATTTTTGCCAGTGTTTTCTTAAGGGAAGATTTTTATTCATTGATGCAACCTCTTCAAAAACCATGGGGTCATTTGAAATCATTTTTCTTTTTGATACAGTAGTAATATTTATTTTTCTTGGAATTTGTAGTGACCCTTTTTTATCTCTAAGAAAGTTTTTTTATTCTCTGAAGTCAGTCTTGTTGGACATTAATGTAGATACACATGCTTTGGGGGCAAACTTTTGCTTGATATATAGTTTTTATTCTTTTACTTCCAACATTTTTATGTCATGATGTCTTTGGTGTGTTTATTATAAGCTATTCATTAGTCTTTTGAAAAGTGCAATCTGAAAACTTTTGTCTTTTAATGAAGATTTTAGTCTATTTACATTGATATATTTTGAATTTTTTCTATTATCTACCATAACCTTTCTGTTTGTATTGCTTTTTAAATGTCCCTTGTTTTCTCTTTATTTCTGTTTTTAAATTTTTATTAAAAGTATTTTCTCTCACTTTTTTCCCTCCTACTAGTTTGGAAGTTGTTGAATATTTCTGTTGGTTTAGTAGTTGCCCTAAATTGTTAGCATACCTATTATCTTGATAAAGCACAAAATTAGTGAATAGTTTTATTTTCCTTATAAATAATATCAAAACCATATAGCACTTTAACCCCAGTACTCCTCTCCTAACTAATATGCTATTGTTTTTCAGAATTTTAGCTATACCTTCATTTTTCAACCTCAAAAATTAGAAAATAATATAATGTTTTACACAGTTAATACTTGCTTAGATTTACACATTTACCGATTTCTTTGCTTACTGTTTCTTCCGGAGTTTTCAACTTTTCCTTCTAGAATAATTTTACTTTTTCCTAAAGTACATTGTTTATAAATTCCTTTAGTGGGTGTCTATTTGTAGTAAGCATTCTCAATTTTTATTTGTATGTAATTTGCTTCCATTCTTGAAATAGTTTTCCTGAGTAAACAGTCCTAGGTTGATTCTCAGTACTGTCTCCTGCTTTACACTGTTATTGAAATCAGCGGTCATTCTTAATAGCTGCTGTCCCTTAATAGGCCGGATGTCTTTTCTCTCTGATAGCTTTTAAGATCTTCTCTCTGCCTGTGGTATTCTGCAATATCACTGTGTTATCTCTAAATATATGGTGCTTCATATTCTTACTGCTTAGGATTCACTAGGATTCCTGGTTCGGAGAACTGAACTCATTGAACAATTGTAGAAAATCTCTTAGAATATTAATCTTCCCTGTATTTTCTATTATCTTCTCCTAGAACTTTATTTCAATATATGCTGAACCTACCTTGATTTATCCCACACATAACCTCTTTTTTCTTTTTTTTTTTTTTAAAGAGTATTAGCCAAGTTGATGGAGTCTCAGATATGGTGCCCACCTGCCATGCTCTGTGGGGAGGAGGGCTCAGAAAAGGAGCAATGGCCTCTGGGAGAAAGCTGTACCCTGGCACTTGCCCTGATGCTGGACAATTCAGTTCTTCCCCATATGTCTCTGGTGTTTTTCTATCTGCTGCCCCTGTGCTGCAGCTCAGAGGGAGTGAGCCAAAGTAAGACTTTGCGTGGGCCCTTTAAGAGGGACTGCCCAGGACTCTAGAAGTTTCTGTCTTCCTCAGTCTCAATTCCCACTGGTTTTCACAGCCAGAAGTTATGCTGACTTATCTTCTGGCTCTGGAACGCTGGGCTGGGGGGTCTGGTGTGAAGCTGGGACCTCTTGCTCCTGAGATCACCCTCTCGATTTTTATCTGCCACATGTGGGTGTGGGACCAGCTTGTTTTCATGTCCGCCTCTCCTACCAGTCTTGATGTGGTTTCTTCTTTAATTCCGTAATTGTAGGAATTCTCTTCAACTCGATTTCTGGTGGTTCCTAATGATGGTTTTTCTGTAGTCTTTTTTCTTTTCTTTTTAAAAATTTCTCATCTCCTTGATTCTCTGTATGGTATTCTAAGTGACTTCTTCTAATATAGCTTCCAGTTTACTAATTCTCACTTCAACATCACCTAATCCAATTATTGAATTGCTAAATTTTAATGTGTAAACCTTCATTGAATTCTGGTTCAAAAATAAAAGCAGCTATAAAAGACATTTGGGGAACATATTAAAAAATTAGCCTATGGCTTTGGATCTTGGATAATATTAGAGAACAATAGTTAATTTTCTTAGTGAAAATGACATTATGGTCAGTTGGAGAGAGTTCATGTCCTTAGGAATGAACTGCTCTATCCTAAGTCAACTCCAAAGTATTTAGGTGTGAAGTGTGATGATACCTACAACATTCTTTCAAATGGTTTAGCAAAAAAATAAAATCTATATGTACATGTATAGGTAGGTAAAACAAAGATAGCAAAGTGTTAATAATTGTTGAATCTAGATGTAGGCTATATGGGGGGTCTGTTCTTTAAACTGTTTTGTAAGTTTGAAAATTTTCATACCAAAAAGCTAGAAAACTGATAACTGAAATTTAAAATTTTGATAGCAGCATTAAAATATAAAATCAAAGAAATCTAGAATGTAGAACAAAAACTATAAGAAAATACAATAAAATTAGAGGAAGTTTAACATCTGATATTTAGGAGTGCCAAAAAACTGAAAGGGAGAAAAATGTCAAAGATAATATAAGAATATCCCAGAAACAAGGAGTAAATTTCTATATTAAAAGGAGTCACTGAGTGCTCAGCACAAAGAATTTAAAAATAAACTAAATTTCAAGGCACATAAATGTGACTTTGGAATTGCCACATTTCCAATTGTGTCAGGGGAAGGAAGGAGGGAAGAAAACCCTCAAAGCTTTCAGAGGGAAAACAGGTCACAGACAAAGGAATGCTCACCAAAATTGTACCCTACTTATCAACAACACCAGGTACTAGGAGCAATGAAACAATGCCTTAAAAATTCTGAAGGAAATTGGTTTTCAACCTAAAATTCGTAGTCAAATTCTCAATCAAGTTCAAAGTTAGAAAAGAGATGGAGTTAGACAGGCAATGACTTAGGGATTTATCTCCCATGCACCCATTCTTAGGAAGCTGCCCGTTGTGCGCCAATAAAATCAATCAGTAAACCGAACAAGAGTTAGAATTCTAGAAATGAAATTCCACCCAGGTGAAGGGCACAGTCAGTGCCAGAACCAGAAAGGGCAACAAGGAAGGCCTTGGTGTAGGAACAACAGAAATGCTAAGTTATCTGATAAGTTTAAGTTTTGGGGAAAGCTATTGGTGGGGAAAAGCATGGATAGATACATAGAAATATAAGAGAATTATAAAGAATAAGAGAAAGTAAACATGTATACAGAAAGAAAATGTATCACAGGATACCACCTAGCTAAGAAGTGAATGATATTTTCCTAATCATACTAAAGTAAATACTGAAGTTTAATTTTACCAAAAGTTATGACATCACTATGTGGGGGAGATGGTAGACACAGTATAATGTGAGAAGCCTAAATCTCATTCATCAAAATAGGAACTCTATTGATACTTTCTAAAAATAATAAATTAAAAAATAATAATATAAGCATATTATTGTGTTTAGAAATGAAGCAGTAACTACCAGAAGAATGAGCTAAAAGAATCGAAAGTGGCTGTCTCTGAAGGGAGGGATTTGCAGGGCAAGAAACTGCTAGTCTATGTACTTCTGTATTTTTTATTTTTAAAAACTTTGTTCAGCCCTGGCTGGTATGGCTCAGCGGATTGAGCACCAGCCTGCAAACTGAAAGGTTGCCAGCTGGATTCCCAGTCAGGGCACATGCCTGGGTTGCAGGCCAGGTCCCCAGTTGGGGGTGTGCGAAAGGCAACCAATTGATGTTTCTGTCCCTCTCTTTCTCCCTCTCCCCTCTCTCTAAACATAAATAAATAAAATATTTTTTAAAAATATTTGTTCATGTATAAACTGAACAAAAATAGCATTGATTTCTTAAAAGAACTGACCTCAAAAATTATTTTGAGCTATTATAGTACCGTGATGCTAAAGACATGGTTTCAGACTATAGCAGACATAAGTCTCCTAGTGTGCTTATTTTAATTGCAAAGTCCCAGACTCCTACCAAGAATATTTGAGTCCTTAGGTCTGGGAGGGTCCCTGGGAATCTGCATTTTAAACTGACATCCCAGGTGATTCTGATGTTGGTAGTCCAAAGACCACACTTTGAGAAGCACAGAATGGATGAAAGCCAACAGGAATCAATGAGTGGACAGGAACACTGCATCTTCCTAGTGGGCAGGCTGCTAGACCCGAGGCTCCACCTGCACCAGCTCCCTCCTCTCACATCAGAGTTGCCCATTTTTGCCTGGTGAAACTTTGAAAAAGCTGAGCTTTCTTGTGAATGTAATTCTGAGACACATCTATCCTCCTCCCCCACCCATCACATTCTCTGCCTCACAGGTCCTGAATTTGCAACCTTGGATGTCTGTTCACTGGCACTAGGGCCCACTCTAATAAGAACTTTCATTTGAGGTTGAGGCACCTACCCTCTGGGTCCCTCTAACAGCTTAGAGTCCCTACACAGCCAGTCAAGGCCTGTGGGGGGAGAGGGCAGGGACATCAGGAGAATGAAGGCTTCATTAACCTCCGACAATGGCTGGAGCAGATTCCTTCTATGCATTCAGCAGCCTGTATAGAATTCGGGTATACAGCATGTTTCGAAGGCCCCACGCTATATCCCACTGGCAACCAGTGTCAAAGGCATGAATGCCTTTTGCCGAGGCAGGGTAAGCCTCTCTGTAATTATATTTCTGCTTTTTAAAGAAATAATACCAGCAAGGCTGATGGAAACACCCTAAAGGTCCACAGGCTGTTGTGGCCGGTCCTGGGCTATCCCTGGCTCCCTCACTACCCTCGCTGACTCCGTCTCTGACCGGCATGGTGTTGCCCCTTGACCGTGGGCTCAGGGGCCTCCAGCCAAAGCTGCTGACTCTGACCATGGCCTCTCTCTGGGCGGAGTTCATCTGCATCCCACCACTGAGGGTGGAGGAGCTATATAGGCTCTGACGCATTCACGAGAGGATTGGGCCCGGAGTGAGGGTGCAGTGGGACAGAGGTCATGGTAAAGGCCCAGCTCCACTTCCTGAGTAGTCACCATGCCCTACATGCAGCCAGGATTCTTCTGTGACTATGTGATCCGGGAAAGGGACAGGAGAAACGGAGAGGGCACTGTCACGCAGCCCCTCAGGTTTGAGGTGCAGGATTTTGTCATTCTCAAACAGCAGTGCCTGGCTCAGAAGTGCCTCTTTGAAGACCTGTGTTCCCAGCTAGTGTGCAGGCCCTGGGCTCCCATGAGCTGAGCCAGAAAACCAAGAGGAAGGCCATCACATGGAAAAGGCCAAAGATAGGGATGGGAGAAGTGAGTCTTCATGAGACAGCTCCTGAGGACAAGTGGTCCAGAGCCTGAGGCCATCAATCCCCACTCTGAGCAAGTGGCTTATCAAG
Organism: Furipterus horrens; assembly: GCF_987537825.1. NCBI lineage: Eukaryota > Metazoa > Chordata > Mammalia > Chiroptera > Furipteridae > Furipterus > Furipterus horrens. The sequence goes on from NW_028327173.1 coordinate 148,948,852, forward strand.
GTTCTCCTACCCATGTGCCCTCAGAATACCTTCCTGCTTCCTCCTGAAACAGGTTATTTTCTATTCCTCACTGTAGATGATTATAATATTTTTAGGTCCCTGAGACTGTAAATATTTTCAAGAGAGCTAATGCATTGACTTAAATTTATAGGAAAATAGTAAATGTAATTGATTATCATATCTCTTCTTGAGAACAGGTATACTGGGAGTGGGAGAGTAGGGTTAAGTATACTAAGGCTCACAGTTTCAGTGAGAGTTCAGTGCAAGATGGTGAATGGTTAAGAAATAGGAGGCTGCAGGAGGCTGCCGGAGGCTGGAGACTGGCCTTTTTAACCTTTCACGAAAGGCTGGATCATTAGGGATGTGTCACCGCTATTTAAACAGAAAGTCCAAGTTGACTAGCCAGACTCCTTATGGGAGAAGCAATTTGCTCAAGAATACCTTACTGTGCAACTGAGGAGCCCATTTGTTTCAGCTGAATGGATCAAAGTACTTGGGCATGTACAGGCCCAGGGCTTCTCCCTGCATGGAGGCACTTACAACCCCAACAAGCTTCCCTGCATTTAGAGCAGGCAAGGAAATGTCTAAACCAGTGGGCTCCAAGGTGGGGTGTGTGCATCCCAGTGGGTCTGCAAGCTGATCCATTGGAGTACATGGAAGAATATTTGAACCAGTTTTGTTTTAAATAAACTTTCAATTTTAGGACAGTTGTAGATTTAGAGAATACTGGTGAAGCTAGCACAGAGTTCCTATATACATTGCATCCATTTTTCGCTGTTATTAATATTTTAAATTACTCTGGTACATTAGCTACAATTAATTAACCAAAACTGATACATTGTTCTTACCTGAAGTAAGTCCATATTTTATTCAGATTTCCTTAGTTTTTACCTAATACCCTTTTTCTGATACATGATTCTATCTAGGATATGACATTATATTTAGTAGTTAGGTCTCCTTAGCCTCCTCTTGGTTGTGACAGTTTCTCAGACGTTACTTGTTTTTGATGACCTTGACAATTTTGAGTACTGGTCAGGTATTTTGTGTAATATTCCTCAATTGGCATATTTCTGCTGGTTTACTCCAGATTAGGCTGGGCTGATGGGCTTGGGGGAGGAAGACCACAGGGCTGAAGTGCCATTTTCATCACACTGTATAGACGGTTGACTTGTCTTATTGTATAGACTAGCAACATGTCACTGTTGACCTTGATAACTGGTTGAAGTAGTATTTGTCATTTTTCTCTACTGTGAAGTTACATTTTTCTCCTTTTCCATGTTGTACTCTTTGGAAGAATGTCACATAAGCCCGCACTTAAGAAGTGGGAGTTATATTCTATCTCCCTTCATCTACATAAAGTATTGAGAATTCTGCATGGGAACTTTATCTATTCTCTGCATTTATTTATTTATTCAATCATTTATTTCAATATGGATTCATGGATATTTATTTTGTATTACAATCAAACATTACTTCATTTTCTTGCTTTGATTGTTTCAGCTTTAGCCATTGGGAGTTCTTTCAGCTGACTTCTGTCCCTTTGACAAATCCTTATTGTAGTTAGGTTTCTTTTCTCTGAGTACTTTCTTACTTTCTGACACTAAAAGGTGCTCCCAGTTCATTTTATGTATTTCCTGCCACAGTCCTAGAATCAACCATTTCCGCATGGAGCCCTGATACCTCTTAATGGTAAATAGTAATAGAAACCAAGATCAGAGTCCTAGGTTTGCTCATCACTCCTGGGGTGTCATTGCATTGCCCTTCTCAGCTGACAGACAAAGGAATTTCTTGAAACTTCCTTCTTTGACCCCTGTGTCATTTAGAAGTGTGTTGTTTAATTTCTAAATAGTTTGAAATTTTCCAGTTATCTTATTGATTTCTAGTTTCATTCCACTGTGGTCTGAAAACACACTCAGTATTATTTCTAGTCTTCAAATTTGTTGAGGTGTGTTTTATGGCCCAAAATGTGGTCTATTCTTCCATGTGACCTTGAGAAGGATGTATATTCTGCTGTTGTTGAATGGAGTACTCTATATATGTCAATTAATCATGTTGATTGATAGGGCTGTTCAGGTCAACTATATCCCTACTGATTTCCTGCCTGCTTCATCTATAATTACTGAAAGAGGGGTGCTAAAGTCTCCAACTATAATACTAGATTCATCCATTTCTCCTTTCAGAAATATCACTTTTTGCCTCATGTCCTCTAATAACAGTTAGGTGTCCCCACATTTAGGATTGTTGTTTCCTTAGAGAAATGGCTCCTTTTTTATTATGTAGTGCATTTCTTTATCTCTGATAATTTTTCTTGTATGAAGTCTGCTTTGTCTGAAATTAATACTCCAGCTTTCTTTGATTAGTGATGGTATAGTGATTAGCATGGTATATCTCTCTCTAGCTGTCTGAATCTTTATATTTAAAGAGAGTTTTTATAGATAACATATAGTTGGGCTTCTAAAAATTTATTCTCACAATATTTATCTTTTAATTGGTGTACTTAGACCATTAACATTTAAGTGATTATCATATAATCAGATTAATATCTGCCATGTTTGTAATTGCCTTCTATTTGCTGCAGTTGTTCTGTTTGCTCTCTTTCTTTCCTCCTCTGGTTTTAATTGAGTATTCTATATAATTCCATTTTATCTCCACTCTTAAGTATATCAATTATACTTTTTTAAAAATGTTAATGGTCAGAGTTTCCAGTATATACTTACAGCTAATCTAATTCTACCTTCAAATAACACTACAGCATTATATATGTAGCCTAGTACCGTAAATAGAAAAATCCCATCTACCCTTCCTTCCCTTATATTACTGTCATTAATTTTATTTCTCCATATGCTATAATTACTCAACACACTGTTATTATTATTACTTTAAACAAAGCTATGTTTAGATTAAGAATAAGAAAAATCAATGTTTCATTTTACCTGAATGTTTTCCTTCTCTGATGCTCTTCTTTTATGTAGATTCAGGTTTCTGACCTATGCTATTTTCTTTCTCCCTGATGAACTTTTTTAACACTTTTTGCAAAGCAAACCTGCTGGCAATGAATTGCCACTGATTTTATTTGTCTTAGAGTTTATTTCTCCTTTGGTTTTGAATGATAATTACTCTGCATATAGAGTTCCAGGTTGATGACTTTTTCTTTTATCAATTTAAATATGTCAATCCAGTCTTCCTTGCTTGCATGGTTTCTGAAGACAAGTCTGCTGCAATTCTATCTTTGTTTCTTGATAGGAAAGGTTTTCTGCCCCTCTTGGCTTCTTTTAAGATTTTTTCTTTGTCTTTGATTATCTTTAGTTTCAATAGGATATGCCTAAGTGTAGTTCTGTTTTGTTTTGTTTTACTGGTATTTACCTTGCTTGATGGTCTTTGAGCTTCATGAATCTGTGGTTTGGTAACTGTCATTAATTTTTTAAAGTTCTTGGCCAGAAGTCCCCTACATATAACTATTATAGCCCATCCTTTCAAATGTATGTTTTTATTTCATAATGCACATTATATGTTAGGACAATATACATTAATATAATTTAAAACTAATAAGAATACTTATCTAAGGTCAAATGTTCAACATATTTTAATGATGCCCTGGCCAGTGTGGCTCAGTTGGAGTGTTGTCCTTTGGACAGAAAGTTCATGGGTTCAGTTTCCAGCCAGGACACACGCCTGGGTTGCATGTTGAATCCCCAATTGGGGCACATAGAGAGGACCTGATATATTCCTATAACAGCCAGCAGGTAGCAGAGGCCCAACTCTAACTAGCTTAAACCCAAAAAACTCATATAACTTCAATGTTTAAGGGTGATGTTGGGTTTAGACACTGAATCCAGTGCTCAAACCATGTCATCAGGACACAGTTTCTAATATCTATCTATCTATCTATCTATCTATCTATCTATCTATCCATCTATCTTTTACCTCCCTCCTCTGACTCTGACTCCCTTGTCTGTTTCCTGAGTTAGTTTTATTCTCAAGTAGACTATTAATGACTTCACAATGGGGCAAAGATGTCACCAGCAGTTTCAGACTGACCAGCTTAGCAACTCCAGCAGAAGGATGGACTTTTTTCTCAATAGTTACAATAAAAGTCTTGGCCCATATTTCATTGACCCAGATTTGGTCATGTGCTCATTCCTGAACCAATCACTCTCACTCTAATTGTCCCTATTATATATATATATATATATATTTGGAGCTGGGAGAAGGAGAAAGCCCATTAGAACTACATGGGCTCACACTGCAGTTGCTCCCCAGTCAAAAATTGAGGTATAATCCCAGGAGAAAGGGTGATATATTTTAAAGATGTAAAACACCAGGGAGGCAACAATAGCATAGGTTCACTATACCTTAATTAGCTTCCTTGTTTCCTAAGAGAAAGAGTTTTTTCAGAATAATGAGTTTTATTTTTATTAGTGGTTGTTAAAAACCATGATGGGGATGCTGATATTCTATTTACTACAAGATTGTTTTCTATTATATTTTATTGTTTATGCTATTACAGTTGTCCCAATTTTCCCCCTTTGTCCCCCTCCACCCACCTTCCAACTCTCTCAGGCAATCCCCACACTGTTGCCCATGGCCATGTGTCATGCATATAAGTTCTTTGGCTACTCTATTCCTTATGCTGTACTTTACATCCCCATGACTACTCTGTAACTACCAAGTTGTACTGCTCAATACCTTCACATGTTTTTCCCATCCCCCTACCCCCCTCCCAATGGCAACCATCAAAATGTTCTTTGTATCTATGATTCTGTTTCTGTTCTGCTTGCTTGTTTATTTTGTTTTTTATTTGATTTTTGATAGATATGTATTTATTGCCATTTTATTGTTCATAATTTTTATCCTCTTCTTCTTCTTAAAGAAGACCCTTTAATGTTTTATATAATATTGGTTTTGTGGTGATGAACTCCTTTAGCTTTTTCTTGTCCGGGAAGCTCTTTATCTGACCTTTGGTTCTAAATGGCATCTTTACTGGGTAGTGTAATCGTGGTTGTAGGTCCTTGCTTTTCATCATTTTGACTATTTCTTGCCAATAGCTTGCAGAGTTTCTTTTGAGAAATCAGCTGATAGTCTTCTGGGAATTCCCCTGTAGGTGGCTAACTGCTTTTCTCTTGCTGCTTTTAAGATTCTCTCTTTATCTTTAATCTTTGGCATTTTAATTATGATGTGTCTTGGAGTGGGCCTCTTTGCATTCATCTTGTTTGGGACTCTCTGTGCTTTCTAGACTTGTATGTCTACTCCCTTCACCAAGTTAGGGAAGTATTTTGTCATTTTTTTCAAGCAGCTTTCTAATTTCTTGTGCTATCTCTCTTCTCCTTCTAGCACCCCCATAATGCAAATGTTGCTATACCTGAAGTTGTCCCAGAGGCTCCTTACACTATCCCTATTTTTTTGAATTCTTTTTTCTTCTTGCTGTTCTGATTGGTTGTTTTATGATTCTTTATATCCTAAATTGCTGATTTGATTCTTGGCTTCATCCATTCTACTGTTTATTCCCTGTAAATTGTTCTTTATTTCCATTAGTGTATCCTTTGTTTTTGACTGGATCGTTTTTATGCTGTTGAGGTTATAACTGAGTTCACTGAGCATCCTTGTAACCAGTGTTTTGAACTCTGCATCTAGTAGATTGCTTGTCTCTATTTTGTTTAGTTCTTTTTCTAGAATTTTGTTCTTTTCTTTCATATGGGCCATGTTTCTTTTTTCTCCTCATTTTGGCAGCCTCCCTCTGTTTGTTTCTGTATATTAAGTAGCGCTATTACATCTCCCAGGCTTGGTAGAGTGGACTAATGTAGTAGGTGTCCTGTAGGGTCCAATTGATGGTGGACTCAAATGTTGGAAAATTTTAGTTTCAGGTAACAGCTAATAGGCTTAGTAATCAATGAATATTAAAAGCTATTGTTTCAGAAGCTGGAGGTATGACCCACCTTGACACCAGGTAACCAAAAGCAGTTCAACCTTTGTTCCTCAGGAGGACTGCAAACAATCAAGATGGTATATGAGCCATTATCGTCCAGGGTGGCCACTGCCCAGGACACAAAGACCACAGCTCAGGGCACAAGTACCACCACCCAGGACACAGATGAAAGAATGTTGTAGCTTTTATCCGGTAAACTTTTTCCCTAAATTCCAAACCCCTTACCTACTCTTCTCCTTATAAAAAGAGCCCATTTGTAATGGAATTTAAGAAACTCTGTTAGCATACAAACCCGCTGTCTTCTCAGATCACCAGTCATCTGAATAAAGCACCCATAAAATTTCAATCCCTGTCTCTGCTTATTGGGTCTAGTAGATGACAGGCAGCATGGACACCAGATTTTCTGGTTTCACAATGGCACAGTCTCCTCCTATTACCCAAGCTGGGTACTCAAGGTGTGCCCACCATGTGGTCTGTGTACACCCTCCTACAGTAGTTGAGCTTTGATTGCTGTTGGCAAGTCCAAGGTCAGCCACTATATGTGTCTGTCAGAGGTCACACAGCATAAGCTATAAAGCGATCAGTAAATGGCTGCTACTTGTGCTGGACTTGGAGGTATTCAGGCAAGGCCAAGCTATAAACCAAGGCCAGTTGCTGCTGGTGCAAGGTCTGGGGCAATTTATCAAGAAGAATGGGAATTGCTGAATCCTGATGCTGCTTGTTCGGGAAAATTTAGAAAAATCTGAAGCAGGGACCAAGACAAGACATTCTTGTGTAAAAACAACCGTAAACAGATTGGGTGGGCCTGAAATTTGGGTGAGGTAGGGCCTCAGGGAATCACCAGAGTGGGGCCAACAGTGTGAGCCAGGTTGATGGAGTTTCAGCTATGGTGCCCACCTGCTGGCTCTGTGGCTCTGTTGAAGGAGGACTCAGAAAAGGAACAATGGCCTCTGCCAACACCCATGTTGAGAGAAAGCTGCCCCAGATCTCACCCCAATGCCAAACAACTCATCTCTTCCCTGTATGTCTCTGATGCCCTCCAATCTGCTGCCCCCATTCTGGAGCTCACAGAGAGTAAGTCCAAGTAAGTCTGTGCATGGGTTCTTTAAGAGGAACTGCCTAGGATTCCAGAAGTTTCTGTTTTCTATAGCCTCAATCCCCACTGGTTTTTACAGTCAGAACTTATGGAAATTTATCTTCCTGGCACTGGAACCTTGGACTGTGGGGCCTGGTGTGGGGCTCGGACCCCTTGCTCCTCAGATCTCCCTCCCAACTTTATCCACCACACTGTTTGTTGGACAAGCCCATTCAGCATCTCTGCCTCTCCTACCAGTCTTGATGTGGTTTCTTCTTTAATTCCGTAGTTGTACGACTCTTATTCAGCTCAATTTCTGTTGGTTCTGAATTATGGTTGTTCTATAGTTCAGTTGTAATTTTGATGTAGTTGTGCAAGGAGGTGAGCAATGTCTACCTAAGCCACCTTTTTTACAGGAAGTTCACAAGATTGTTATTGCTTCTAGTTTTCTTTTCTTTTTTTTTAGTGAAGAGGGATTGGAAATGGTTTTCAAAGAGACAAAAATAAATCATGAGTTTTATATTCAATTCAACTTTAACACTGCAGGGTTGTTACTTAAGTTATTCCATTTTATAATTTTACATATTTTTTACACTAAAAATCTTAGTTCCTAATGACATTAATGTAAGTTCTTATTTACTTTATCCTATAATATACATATCAAAGTTTTGACATAATAACAATATTATTAATACTTCTTATGGTTTATATTATTATGGTTTTGGTTTTTGACCTTAGTATATAATCCCAAAATGGTAAACAGTTAAAATGTTATATCTTAAGTCCCTTAGACTCACTCTTTTTATGTGTATAGTTATATCATCAACTTGATATGCAGTTGGGTTCTTTTACTTCAAATTACTTTCAGCTGTTACAGACTGCTTTTCAAAATTATCTTTTCTTGAATTTTGGCTTTTAATTCTGTAAAAACATACATGATTCCTAGGTAAAACTACTTTCAAAGAGTTATATTCGGTTTCACTTCCATCTGTATTCCCATCATTTTATTCCCTCTCAGCCCCCTCTACATAATCTTTTTAAAAATTATTGGGTTTGGTTTACCCTTCCATTGCATTAAGAGTTTTAGATGAGAGGTGTGTGTGGTGTGGTCGAAGCAAGATTTTCCATCTAGTAGGAGAGACAGATCCATGAGTGGAGGGAGCTTCAGCTCACTTGGGTGTATTGGGTTGTTTTGATGGGGAGGGGGACAGGCAAGGTGGGGGGGAGGGCAAAGAGAGGTAGGGAGGGCTGTGTCACAGGGATAGCAAGCTTCTCGAAGCTGCAAAGAATGATGTTAAAACCAAAACACAGAATCTAAAAATTATTTCAAATTTGAAAAGTTAAAAACAAAACATAAGAGACAACTAATATTTGACAAAGGGGGGAAGAACATAAAATGGAGTGAAAATAGCATCTTCAACAAATGGTGCTGGGAGAAATGGACAGGGACATGCAAAAAAATGAAACTAGACCTCCAACTTACACCATACACCAGAATAAACTCAAGATGGACCAGACTTAAATGTAAGCCGTGATACCATAAAAGTCCTAGAGGAAAACATTGGCAGGAAAATTTCAGATATACCACGTAGCAATGTTTTCACCCATACATCTCCTAAGGCAAAGGAAATAAAGGAAAGAATAATCAAATGGGACTACATCAAACTAAAGAGTTTCTGCTCAGTAAAAGAAAACATCAGCAAGATGAAAAGGGAACCAACCATATGGGAAAATATATTTGCCAATGATACCTCAGACAAGGGATTGATCTCCAAAATATATAAAGAACTTATATGACTCAACACCAGGAAGACAAACAACCCAATTAAAACGTGGTCAAAAAACCTGAACAAACACTTCTCCAAAGAGGACATACAGAGGGTCCATAGGCATATGAAAGAATGCTCAACATCACTAGCCATCAGAGAGATGCAAGTAAAAACCACAATGAGATACCACCTCACACCAGTCAGAATGGCCATCATCAACAAATCAACAAACAACTTGTGCTGGCGAGGATGCAGAGAAAAGGGAACCCTAGTGCATTGCTGATGGGAATGCAGACTGGTGCAGCCACTATGGAAAACAGTATGGAATTTCCTCAGAAAACTAAAAATGGAACTGCCTTTTGATCCAGCAATTCTATTGCTAGGATTATACCCAAATAATCCTGAAACCCCAATTCAAAAGAACCTATGTATCCCTATGTTTATAGCAGCGCTATTTACAATCGCCAAGTGCTGGAAACAACCTAAGTGCCCATCAGTAGATGAGTGGATAAAAAAACTGTGGTACATTTACACAATGGAATACTATGCAGCAGAAAGAAAGAAGGAACTTCTACCATTTGCAACAACATGGATGGAACAAGAGAGAATTATGCTTAGTGAAATAAGTCAGGCAATGAAAGAAAAATACCATATGATATTACCTAATACAGGAAACTAATGAACTACACAAACAAATGAGCAAAATTGAACCATAGACATGTAAACAAGGAGCAGAGTAACAGTTACTAGGGGGGAGGGGGGAAGGGGGAGGGTGAGAAGGGGGGTAAGAAGGGGAAGAGTATAGTCAAGGGACACGTATAAATGACCCATGGACATGGACAATGGGATAATGGGGTGGGGATGGACTGTGGGAGAAGGGGTGGGTAGGGTGGGGAGCAATGGGGGAAAAGGTAGGACAACTGTAATAGAAAAAAACAACAACAAAAAACAACATAAGATATATTCAAACAAAAACAAAAGCATCTTCTGTTGGGCGGCACATAACTGTTGGGCCAGAGCTACCATACTGGGCTAGGTTAAGTAAAGAACTGCACCCTCCAAGAGAAAGAGAGGCCTGCAGGGCACGCGCCAAATCCATTCTCTGCTCTCCCCAGTTCCCAGGTTCTGTGGACCCTGGGACAAAAGCTGACTCTAAATATCTGCTACCACATCTAGGGAGAAAGATGATTATTTTCCCTCCTAGACCTCTTTTCTTGCCATAGGAAAAATAACAAAACAAAACATGTTATCTGTTGTCCCTTTGCCAAAGCTGTGACAGTTGAGACATTGTCCTCTGGGGGTGCATTCTTAGTAAGGCAGCATGTCAGTGTGAGGGAGCAGTGTGGAACAATGGGGAAAGGAGCCATGCTTTTGGTTTGTACCACTTACTGACTGTGTGTCCTTGGGCAAGTTTCTTAACATCTCTGAGCCTTGGTTTTCTTACCTGAAAAATAAGAATGATAGTATCCAATTCACAGGGTGTTTTTGGAGGCTTAAATGAGTGGTGTGTGTAATATTCCTGATACATGATGCCAGTACTACATATAATAAATAATAGCTACTAGTGCTGTTATTCTTTCCTTTTTGTTTCACAGGAAATTTGTGAGAATCCCCGATTTATCATTGGTGGAGCCAACAGAACTGACATCTGTCAAGGAGATTTAGGTAGGAAATTCCTTGAGTCGTACCAAGCTGAACAATCAAAGGGGTGGTTAAAAGGTGATATCTCTTTATAGAAAGTAAAGGACAATACTGTAATGTTTTTGCCTTTAGTGAATTTTTGGGAGGAGGCTTTTATAACATTACTTTATGTGCTGGTGATTGCTTCATTTAATTTCTGTTCCTCCCACATTTGTCATTAGTTCTTTGCCGTGCGTCACAGGAGGTAGACCTCATCCCTTGGGCGCAGAGAATCTATATATACACACAAAATGCATTACCAAAAAGAGCACCTGTAACTCGAACTCTGGTTTAAATTGCCCCAGAATAATAGCTCCATATTTAAAAAGTCATTCAACAGAGATGACATTTACCCTGTGCATGAGCATCCAGTTTGCTGTCTGGCTAGTGAGCTTGGCTGTTCCACCAGCTGGCCTCCGTCTCTCTGCCTCTCCTTCAGGAAGAATCATCTTTGGTGCAGACTGTGGGGAAGCTCTGTGAAGTCAAGTTGGAGAGCATATCCACAGATACCATTTAAAACCTGAGGGTAAAGGGCACTGACCAAAAGAAAGGAATATGACTAATTTGGTCCTAGAAGGCGAAGCCAAGGAGATTTTGGACATCTAGGGAAGGCTGTTTGCCGTACCCTGAGCAAGCTAGTAATCAGGGCTTTCTAACCAACACACTATTTCAAAGGAAAGGCTGGCTGCTTCAGGGGGCTGGTGGGGAGAGGGCTGTCTCAAAGTTGCACTCACATCCCACACAGGAAAATGAAGGCCTTCCATAACTCAACCCATCCTCCTTAGAAGGCTGTTCTGTGACCGGCAGTGTACCAGGCATGCCCCTTGGGTGTTCTCTCTCTCTCTCTCTCTCTTTCTCTCTCTCTCTCTCTCTCTCTCTCTTTCTCACACACACACACACACACACACACACAAACAAACACACACACAGCAAAGTGTCACCTCCAGCTACAGACAGGACTCTGCCAGGAAGGAAGTTTAGGAGTAAGAAAATGCCCAGTCTCATTCCATTACCAGCAATGTCTTAGTGCCCCCTGCAGACTGGTTCCCAAGCAGCTGCCAGACTCCTTACAATACATACTGGCCTGGCTGATGCCTCTCAGATGCTCAGTCTCCACTGAGGTCAGAAGAGGAAATGGACTCATGCTGCAGGTGTTATGAATAACGACCCAATTATGTCTCCACTGAGGTCCAAAAAGGTAGTGAGTTTATATTGCAGATGGAGGAATTGCCAACAGCCTTCAGGAAAACCATTCAGGAAGGTGTCAGATACCCTGTTGATGGCATTGTCAAGGGACTGCTATCAGACATCTCCCCTGTTAGGTTGGGTCTGGAAGTAGGAGAGTGAGCACTGCTTCAACCACCACTCTTCAGAGAAGTGGAGCAGCCCTGCGATTGGGTCTCTTTCCTGCCTGGAGGTACAGGCCCCTCGTTTGACCTGTGCCTCGTGTTTGCCTGCAGGGGACTGCTGGTTTCTTGCCGCCATCGCTTGTCTGACCCTGAACAAACACCTGCTTTTCCGAGTCATACCCCATGATCAAAGTTTCACTGAAAACTATGCGGGGATCTTCCACTTCCAGGTGAGGTAATGGGAGAGACCAGCTGCCATTCATTCACCACGGGTCTCTTGGCCTTGACTTCCTCGGGGCTCCAGAAAGGTTCCACCCACCCTCCCAGCCATGGCTGTGGGCAGTGGCACCCTTCATGGCTCAAGGCGGTGAGGAAGTTGTTCATTCCTGCCCCCACACTCCCCCCACACACACCTTTGGCTATGTCCCAGAAAAGGAGGAAGACATCCTGTTTGCTAGCCTGTGGGTCTATTTCTGCCTCTCCAGCTGGCTAGCTGCTTTGTTACTACCCAAGGTCCTTCTTGAGTCTGTCCCTGAGATATTAGCACTGGAAAGCCACAAGGGTCCTTTAGGTTGTGAAGGAAACCCTGTCCACAACTGTGACTCCTGTTTACTTGTTTCCATTTAAGGCAGATCTTTACCAAGTCTATCACTCACCTCTTCTATGCTCTGGAAAAAGAGTCTGGTTATTCTGGGGACTAGGTTTCCAGTTTGGTCTGGAAATGAGCCTTAATTCTAGAATCAATTCAGCCATTCACATCTTCTGGAACCATCTTGTCCTGGCATAGAGCCAAATCCCAGTGCTGGCCCCAAATTGAGTTCCATATCTGTGGATCTAATAGATTTCAGGGTTCTGAGGCATCCATCTGTCTAGCCCAAAATGCTCTGAATGTCTTGGGACTAACCTCCATCATCAGTTAATGTACCTGCTGATCCTGTACCTCAGGACTGAAGGCCCCAGAAAGGTCTTCTCTTCAGGTTCAGGGTCAGCTTCCTGCTGCCGTATGAGCATGGGCAAGGCAGCCAGGCCCTGAATTTTGTTTCTCCTCTGTGCCATCAAGCTGCTAAATTACCTCTGATATTTAAAGGGTCTGATATCTAAAGGGGCATAAATTCAGAGATCAGGCAGATTTTTGTCCCCTTGTCAATAAGGGAACAAAATGTCACTAGAAAAAAATCAAACTGCATTTGGCTTTCTTCAGTTAAAAATGAGTTGTGAAAGAAAGAAAGAAAGAAAGAAAGAAAGAAAGAAAGAAAGAAAGAAAGAAAGAGAACAACATCAGAATTGCAATTACTGGACAATTTTCCTGCTTCAGTCCAAATATGTTCTGGGTACTTTCTCTTCCATGTCAATCCTTGTTCAGCAGCAATTTCTACCTTGTTTTGTCATCAAGAAATATATAGAATAATATATCGCCTTCACCTGGACCAGTAGTTCTGAACCCTGGCTGCATATTAGAATCAGCTGAGATACCTAAAGGTACTGATTCCTAGGCCCCACCCCAGA